>NW_020664420.1:10831874-10839109 GCF_002925995.2 Terrapene triunguis | reverse complement strand
AAAAAAAAAAAAAAAAAAAAAAAAAAAAAAGCCGCGATCGCGATCAGCGGCGGCAATTGGAAAAAAAAAAAAAAGCCGCGGTCGGCGGTGGCAGTTCAGTGGCAGGTCACTCACTCCTAGAGGGAGCGAGGGACCTGCCGCCCCCGAATTGCCGCAGGTGCCGCCCCTCTCCCTTGGCCGCCCCAAGCACCTGCTTGTTAAGCTGGTGCCTGGAGCCGGCCCTGTTTCTGACCTTTCTAATTTTTCAACATCTTGTTTTGAAGTATAAACATGAGAACAGGACACAAGCTGATCTCACTAATGCAATATTCAGAAGTAACACCACTTCTACTCCTATTTGATATTTCTCTGCTTACACATCCAGCAATTGGAGTTGCCTTCTTAGCTGCAGCTGTGCAGTGGGAGTTCAGAGTCAGCTGTTTATCTACCATGACACCTAACTCCTTTTTCAGAGTCTCTTCTTTCCAGGAGACTCTGGACTTTTCTACTATAAATGGCCTACATTCTTTATTCCTAGATGCATTTTAACCCAGCTAAATATATCATACATGTTGTTCAAATGAGCTTATTTTACCAAGTAATCCAGGTGGGTCTTTATAACTTGTGTGAACCCATCATTACTTACTATTCTACCAATTTTTTTTGTCATCTGGAAACTGGCATTTTATATTTTTTCTTCCAGACCACCAATAAAGATATTTGAATAGAATTTGGCCAAGAACAGATCCCTGCAGGATCCCACTAGAAATATACCTTTTGGATGACTATTTCCTCTTAGAATTACTTTGATCAGTTAATCCATTTTTAATCAGTTTAACATTAGCTACATTGCTTTTGTATAGAATTAATTAAAAAAAATCAGAATGTCACCCAGGCCTAAGTCAAATGTTTTACAGAAGTCCAAGTATTATATCAACAGTTACCTTTGTAGCACTCCAAGCTTCTGTACTAGGATTGATAATGTTTGTTTATTATTCAGGAAAGAGAATGAACAGTACAGTGGCAAAATGAAGAGATGACAAATATTTAGGTTAGTCAGAATTAGAAGACACTGAGGAACTTCAGAGGAACCTAGCAAAACGAGGTGAATGGGGAGCTTGATGGCAGGTGAAGTTCAACTGGTGACAAATGTTCGGTAATGCAGATTCGAAGGAGGGATTTGAACTATTCACACACGGCTGGGTTGTAAACCAAACCATAACCATTAAAAAAAAAAAAAAAAAAGGGATTTAAAAAAAAAACAAAAAGAAGGGTTGTAAAAAAAAAAAAAAAAAAAAAAAAAAAAAAAAAAAATTGGGTGTCACTGGGAATCTCAAAGAAACCCTCTATTAAAAAATCAGCAGCGGGCAAATAAGCAAAACAAAAGAATAAGGTGCATAAAGAAGGGGATAGAAAGCAACACTAGAAGTCATTATATAAATCAGTCATTGTATAGTGTCATCATATAAATCAATGGTGCACCTCACTTGGAACATTGTGTTCAGATGTGCTCACCATACCTTTAAAGGGATTTGGCAGAAACTGAATAGGTTCGGAGATGGGCAAAGACAGACCTCCTTAGGAGGAGATGCTGGATAGTTTAGAACCATTTATAGACAAAAAACAAATAAGTAGGGATTTGATAGATAAATAATGAATGGTCTAAGGACGATACAAGAACAAGAGGACAGACAGATGTGATCAGAAAATACTTTTTGTGTAATACATAATTAACCTTTGGACCTCACTTTGTACCAGATGTCACTGAGTCCACAAGCTCAGTAGGATTCAGAAAAGGAGTAGACATATGTGGAAATGTTCTCATTATCCATAACTGCATTAGACAGGGCAAAATCCCACCCCCAAATTGCCCTACAAAACAACAGCCTCCACAGTCAGCATCCCCATCTTCTATTCAAACCCCTCCTCATATACACATGAGAAAAGATGCTCCATGCTGCTGGACTAGAATGAGGGTAAACTCAGGGTCTGGCAAATACAGTGGTTAAATACCCCTCCTTGACATCTGGCCCACTCTTTTAAAACAGGTGGGTGTTAATTTAATCACTCCTGTCTATTCAAACTTCAGTGGGAGTAGCTGTGACCAAAGCTACAATTTTCCAGCTGCAACTGGTGGGAAGGGTATGACCTGTTCTTTCCCATATGGACTTTGACACATCTATCCTTTGTTACTGGAGGAGATTAATTTCTGTAATGCACTGAGGCTACATCTTGACATCACCCAGGAATATAATGCAAAACAGAGTATAGCTGCCCACTGATTGAAGGGTGCCTCACACCAAAAGCCCATTACTCCTGCGTTCTGTAGTCTGCTTTGGCGTCTTGTTGGTATTCAGGACCATGATCCTGCAAAGACTTGTACATGCACTTAACTGTATACACAGTTCCATTAAGGTCAGTGGTAGTTTTTAATCTCTGAAGCCCTAAATTGATTCTGCCCTGGCAACTTGTGCCAATACGACTCAGAGCATTTCCAATTTAGATGTTGATCAGCTGCAGCAATCCCATGAACGTACATGTTGGCCCACAGTGTCAAAGAATATCTTTTGTGCAACCCTCGTGAACAAACTTATTGAGCTGGATTCTGCCCACTGGACTAGAGAAAAAGGGGGAGACTTAAGCTACACCTATGGGAAGTGGATACAGGCAATTCTGAATTCTCCCCCCCCCTCCCCCCCAAAAAAAATTTTGAGCCTGGAGATTTTTCAATTATTCATAACTTAGAGAGAGGTGCGCTATGTTATATATATGGCTGGCCAGAAAACATTTGAAATTGGTTTTCATTCCACATTGCAACAAAATGTGACCTTCATGGGGGGAGGGAGGGGGGGAGAGAGAAAAAGTGACTAAGAGATAGAAAGCCACACCCCAGAACAGCCAATTGTCTGAGAGTTAGGGCTCTCATCTGAGATGTGGGATGCCCAGATTCAACTGCCCTAAACACAGGAATAGTCTAGTGTGGGAGGGAAATCTCTGGTTTTAACACTTCCATTCTGGACCTGAGAAACCTCCCCGATTAAAGTTTCATTGGAACTGATACATTTCCATGAAACCTTTTGATTTTGACTAATCAGCATTTTCTGATGGAAAAACATTGTCAGAAATTCCCAATCAGTTCTTATTATGTATTAAGTGTCTCTCTCTCTCTGATTTTGTCTGCATAGTAACATGACAGATTTTCAAGAATCGGAGAAACTCCTATCAGACACAGATTGAAAACAGCTTCCGCTACTCAAATCCATCAGTTAAAACTTAACCATAGCAGACATTATGGTGGAGACAAAGAAACCCTTACTTGCCTCCTTCATGACTACTGAGTCGGTGTGCTAGAATTTTATATGGTGCAAAACTTTACAGAAACATTTTTCTTTGTCTTTACAATAAGGCACTTTTCAGTCCAGATCAATTTTTCCAAGCCCAATTTATGTAGTGGGGCTAAAATAGGGCTTCATAATGGAAGCTGGTTGCAACCGGAACTATGGAGAGCCCTCCACCTCTGCATCTAATTGTAAATATGCTATTTCTATAGCTTTTTGGGAGAGTTTTACATTAAACTCAAATGTATATTTACTCAAAAATAAACTATTTAAATGAGCTAATATTTTCCCCTAAGCACAGCTATTTTTGCATTTCACTTTTTTATTTCCACACACTTTTTGTAAGTGCGTGTAACCATGCGGGACTCACCCCTGCAGTGCCTCCTGCTGGTCACTTCAGGGAATTAGCTCTTTCCCAGCCTGGGTGCCCTCTGCAGGCTGGTGTCTCGCTTGTTGCTGGCCCTGTGGCCCTCCCAGACCCCAGTTCCCTTTTACGCGGGGGCACTGCCCCTCGCAGTACCCCTCCCCAGTCTCAGTGGGTCTCCCCTCCCAGGGAACCCCCATTCCCCTATCCCCACCTTACTCATAGACTCATAGACTCATAGACTTTAAGGTCAGAAGGGACCAATATGGTCATCTAGTCTGACCCCCCGCATGATGCAGGCCACAAAAACTGACCCCCCCACTTTCCCTTAACTCTGCTGTTGAAGTCCTGAGATCGTGATCTAAAGACTTCAAGTCGCAGAGAATCTTGCAGCTTGCGACCCCTGCCCTATGCTGCGGAGGAAGGCGAAAAACCTCCAGGGCCACTGCCAATCTACCCTGGAGGAAAATTCCTTCCCGACCCCAAATATGGCGATCAGCAGAACCCCGAGCATACAGGCAAGATTCTCTAGCCAGACCCTCATTTTACCAGCGATGGCCGTTATTGCCTAATTGATTAGAATCACGTAATCCCATCAAACCATTCCCTCCATAAACTTATCTAGCCTAATCTTGAAGCCAGAGAGGTCTTTCGCCCCCACCGTTTCCCTCGGGAGGCTGTTCCAAAATTTCACCCCTCTGACGGTTAGAAACCTTCGTCTAATTTCAAGCCTAAATTTCCCCACGGCCAGTTTATATCCATTCGTTCTCGTGTCCACATTAGCACTGAGCTGAAATAATTCCTCTCCCTCCCTGGTATTTATCCCTTTGATATATTTAAAGAGAGCAATCATATCCCCCCTCAGCCTTCTTTTGGTTAGGCTAAACAAACCAAGCTCCTCGAGTCTCTTTTCATAGGAAAGGTTTTCCATTCCTCGGATCATCCTAGTTGCCCTTCTCTGCACCCGTTCCAGTTTCAGTTCATCCCTTTTAAACATAGGAGACCAGAACTGCACACAGTACTCCAAGTGAGGTCTCACCAGCGCTTTGTATAACGGAAGCAGCACCTCCCTGTCCCTACTAGAAATACCTCGCCTTATGCATCCCAAGATCGCATTAGCTTTTTTCACAGCCACGTCGCATTGCCGACTCATAGTCATCCTGCGATCAACCAGGACTCCGAGGTCCTTCTCCTCCTCAGTCACTTCTAACCTATGCGTCCCTAGCTTATAACTGAAATTCTTATTAGTCATCCCTAAATGCATCACCTTACACTTCTCACTATTAAATCTCATCCTATTACTATTACTCCAATTTACAAGGTCATCCAAGTCTCCCTGCAGAATATCCCGATCCTTCTCCGAGTTGGCAATACCTCCCAACTTTGTGTCATCCGCAAACTTTATCAGCCCACTCCTACATTCGGTTCCGAGGTCAGTAATGAATAGATTAAATAAAATCGGACCCAGAACCGAACCTTGAGGAACCCCACTGGTGACCTCCCTCCAATCTGACAGTTCACCTTTCAGTACTACCCGCTGCAGTCTCCCCTTTAACCAGTTCCTTATCCACCTCTGGATTTTCCTATCGATCCCCATCTTATCCAATTTAACCAATAATTCCTCATGCGGAACTGTATCAAACGCTTTACTAAAATCGAGGTATATTAGATCCACCGCATTTCCTTTATCTAGAAGGTCTGTTACTTTCTCAAAGAAGGAGATCAGGTTGGTTTGGCACGACCTGCCTTTCGTAAACCCATGTTGTAATTTGTCCCAATTGCCATTCACCTCAAGGTCCTTAACTACTTTCTCCTTCAAAATTTTTTCCAAGACCTTACATACTACAGAAGTTAAACTAACAGGCCTGTAGTTACCCGGGTCACTTTTTTTCCCCTTCTTGAAAATAGGAACCACATTAGCTATTCTCCAGTCCAACGGTACCACCCCCGAGTTTACAGATTCATTAAAAATTGTCGCCAAGGGGCTCGCAATTTCTCGCGCCAGTTCCTTCAATATTCTAGGATGAAGATCATCCGGTCCGCCCGATTTAGTCCCGTTTAGCTGGTCAAGTTTGGCTTCCACCTCTGATACTGTAATGTCTATCCCCCCTCCTCTATTCCCCTCTGTCCTACTCCCTCTATTCCTAAACCCTTCATTAGCCTTATTAAAGACCGAAGCAAAATATTCATTTAGATATTGTGCCATGCCTAGATTATTCTTAATTTCCACTCCATCCACCTTCTTCAGCGGTCCCACTTCCTCTTTCTTTGTTTTCTTCCTATTTATATGGCTATAAAACCTCTTACTATTGGATTTAATTCCCCTTGCAAGGTCCAACTCTACATGGCTTTTGGCCTTTCTCACCGCATCCCTACATGCTCTAAACTCACTAAGGTAGGTTTCCTTGCTGATCCCTCCCTTCTTCCATTCTCTGTACGCTTTCTGTTTTTTCTTAATCGCCCCTTTGAGACTCCCGCTCATCCAGCTAGGTCTAAATCTCCTGCCCACTAATCGTTTTCCCTTTCTCGGGATACAGGCCTCAGACATCTCATGCAACTTCTGCTTGAAATAATCCCAGGCGTCATCTGCCTTTAGATCCCTAAGTATGTTAGCCCAATCCACTTCCCTAAGTAGTTGCCTTAATTTATTAAAGTTGGCCTTTTTGAAATTGTAAACCTTAGTTACAGTATCATTTCTGTTAATCCTTCCATTTAGTTTAAACCGAATTAGCTCATGGTCACTCGAGCCAAGATTGTCCCCTACAACCATTTCTTCAACGAGGTCCTCACTACTTACCAGCACTAAATCTAAAATGGCATCCCCCCTCGTCGGTTCAGTTACTACTTGATGAAGGAATTCATCTGCTAGCACGTCTAAGAACATCTGAGCCCTATTATTGTTACTAGCATTTGTTACCCAATCTATATCTGGGAAGTTAAAGTCCCCCATGATGACACAGTTCTTATCAGTTTTTACTTCCCTAAAAACATTAAGTAGTTCTCTGTCCGCCTCCAGGCTAGATCCCGGCGGTCTATAGCACACCCCAAGCACTATCTCGGGGGAGGCTCTAGTAGTTCTTTTATGCAGTGTAATTATTGCCCATACAGACTCCGTCTTATCCATTCCATCACTTATTATTTCTTTACATTTTAGCTCATTATTGACATATAACGCCACTCCCCCACCTTTACCTTTTTTCCGGTCATTCCTAAACAGCACATACCCTTCCATACCTGTACTCCAGTCATGACTACCGTTCCACCACGTTTTGGTTATTCCTATGATATCAGGTTTCATTTCTTGGACCAGGAGCTCCAATTCCTCCATTTTGTTACCATATTTTGTTACCATATTTGATGGTATCTGTAGCTGTGAAGTGCACATAACATGTAAGAAGTCTGGTTCTCAAACAGTCAAAATCTTAAGGGGAAAGAGAGGAGCAATGGGCAAAGTACACAGTCATATTATGTGAGAGCCTCTACAAAAGATAGCAATCAGCAAGGTATTCATCTGTCAAATTGGCATAATCCTGTATTGCATCAAACCATTGGTA
>NW_020664420.1:10794571-10831474 GCF_002925995.2 Terrapene triunguis | reverse complement strand
CGGCCCAGCACCGCCGGCCCCGCATGTCCCGATTTTCCCGGACATGTTCGGCTTTTTGGGATTTCCCCCCGGACGGGGATTTGAGTCCCAAAAAGCCGGACATGTCCGGGAAAATCCGGACGTATGGTAACCCTACCTGATGGGGCATGGCCCAGCTGCAGCCACTTCCCCAATCAGCCCAGCTTAGCTGCTCTCAGCCATAACCTTCTCCCAGGGCTGACTTTAACCCTTTTTCCACTGGAGTGGGGGAGCTGCCCCACTACACTGTGGTATTGCTGCTGCTCATTGTACATGACCTTGATTGATCATGTATACTAATTTTATATTAAAATAATGACTGCAGCATGGCTGACACTAAATTGATGTTTTCTTTCCACAATGAAGGCTCTGAGGCTGGTTCTGCATGCTGGCTTCTTCCAGGTGAGGCAAGAAATAAAACAGAGTGCCCTTTTTTGTGCTGCTAGACAGCAGTTAGCTTTCAGGCCCTGTTAGTAACATGAGATTGTGCCGAACACCACCATGAACCCTTGCAGGTTTTAGTTGGTGATCTTGTTGAAGGTGTTCATGAATATATATGCAGTATTTTCATCCAGAGGACAAGAGCCTGGGATTTTATTTTGAATGGCGATGGGGGATACATCCTGTAGGGTGCTGGCATGTCACCAGCCCACAAAGGAGTCCCTGCCACATCCAGAGTCTCCTTTCCAGGCAGTTTCATTTCTCCAACATGAACAAAAAACCCACAGACAGTTCCTCGGCCACCCTGGGCTACAGCTCCCAGCAGATTTTCCCCTTTTCCTCTCTCTCTCCCTCCTGCATCAGCGCCTATTGCAGAATTCTCCCAGGGTCAGTTAATTGAGCACCACCTCCCAGAGTTCTCCAGGAGGAGATCCCTTTTCCCACAGCAGGTTCCCACTGCTCACGTCCCAGAGGACTCTGACAGCTTCTCCCAGGGAACTTCCTGCTCCCACTACCTAGGCCTGTCTCTCTACTCCCAGAGAACAGGCAGTGAGAGCCCCCACATCTCTCCCTGTCCTAACTGACTCTTAGGCATCATTCACCCAGGTGGCCCACTTGGGGCACAGGTGCCTTCTCTTGTGGCCCAATGCCTGTCACAGGTGTACTGGCCTCTTCCCTCTTAAAGAGCCAAAGCCACCCTGGGACATTCCCCTTCGCACCTCAACTTCCCTCAGTCATCACCATTAAGCCAACCTTTCCTTCTGAACATGAATACTTGACAGGAAGCAGCAATCCTATCCTTTAGGGCTTATGCAATTAGTTTCCCAGACCAGATTTGGGGGAGGAGGGGTGGTTGTTTGATATTACCACACCTAGGTTTAAAAAGGGAGGAAGCTATGGCAGTACATTTTCAATGCAGGACCCTCAACTCTGGAACTCTCTTCCCCCTGTGGCTTGATGGAGACTGGATTTGTTGTTCTTAAGGACCTGCTGCAAGGCTTAGTAGTTGTCACAATTTTTCCCTCAGACATCGTGAGGGAGGATTTGCACATGGAGTTCCTTTTCTAGATATTGATCCCATAGAGCAGCTGTACGTACTATAAGGGATGTAAGACACCTACAGTTTCAGGTGCTTTTTATTAATTGAAATAATAATGTGCAATAGACAGAAATGGAGACATCATGGGACAAATTAATCCTTGATGGAACTACACTGAGGCCCTGGCCCACTGCCACAGGATAAATTTAACCCCATATCATGTAAACATTTAAACACCAAAAATTCAGTCTGATGGGAGCAAAGTCATATTGAATCCTGCTGTTAATGTTAAGAGTTTGTTCTGATGGTGTTTAACAGGATAAGTAGAAGTGTGCATGTGTAAGAAATTGCAAAATAATTATGCCTGTGAGAAAAAGAAAAGATAAAGTAACAAAAGCTTGAAAAGACCAGTCTGAACTAACAGGAAACCTATGCTGACAGGGAGGAGGGTTAACATGGAAATGAGAGACTAATACATGAGTAAAAAGATAACAAAAAATTATAAATAAGTTTGCATAACAGAGGGAGGTTGAAGCTGTATTGGCCAGTGCCGGAGGCAACTGTGATGAGATAGGCTTAATGAGTTTCCCACTCATGAGTAACTGATCATTACTTGGTGAGTGTTTTGCCTTAATATAGATTTGTTAGACCCATCTGCTGAGTAAGTGTATCTCAATTCAATCCAACATCAACTTCCTTATAAAGAGGAAAATAAAGGGGCTATGGGAAATACAGAGTTAAACTTCAAGATGTTCCATTAACTCTAATTGGAAAGAGGAGCAAGGAATAGACTGAATAGAATAAATCTGGCTGAGAGATCTGGTTCTATTGAGGATATGTCAGTAGATTTTGTGAGAAGCAATTTAATAAACAGAGACAGGTGTTGGCAGACAGCAACTATGCACAGATAAAACTGTGTGACGTATACATAGGCCTAAAGCCCAGCCAAATATCAAGCAAATCTGAGCCTAGTTCTGAGCAAAACACCACAACTTGTAGTGTTTGCATCAAGTTCATGGGGGAAAAAAACCTGTGGTTTCTTGCCATTTGGGCCATATCATTGGGTACTTTTCTTATGATGTTACAACTCAGATTCAGACTTGTGGCGCGGTTCAAACAAGAGCTGGTTGAAAAACTGGGCCGGGGGGAATTTTCTAATTTTTTTCCTTTTGTTTATTTCTTAATTTGAGTTTGAATTTTTCCCCAATTTTTAAATTTGGGACATTTCAGCAAGCTCTATAGTCGGCCAAAACTGGGGGAACTTTTCAGTAAGAGTGTCAATACATTTCCCATTTTGTAAAAAAGTTTTAAGAGTCAAAATATTGTTGACATGTCACTTGCCCAAGATCACAGAGGAAATCTGTGGTTGAGTTGAATGTAGGTCTCTGAAGTTCTAGTCCAGTGCCCTATCTGCTAGACCATCTTCCCTCCTCTTAAACTGGTGCATTTCACCTGTCTGCAACTGAATGGAATGTCCCTGCTGCTCCAAATCATTTCTGAAAACACTTATCCAATCCATTTGTGTAATGCTAGTGAAGAAGAGGTACTGTACTGTATCCAGTCCAGCGAGGAGTGTGTAAAAGGCAGCATCTTATTTTTCAGCTCTGTCCCTTGCTGTCACTTTGCGATAATTTGACCTCCAATTATTGGGCTAGAAGAATTGATTACAGACTGAGGTGGTGCAGCTTTGGGGAATTAAATTACTTAAAAGGGTTGAAATAATTGACTATAATCTGTCAACGACAAGAGCTATATTGTTATCGAAGAGCATTATAGTCTCATTTCTGCAACAGAGTGTTCTCTACCAGTTTTTCCTGTGGTTTACATTTGTTCCAGTTAGAATTTATAATTCAATGATGACACTTCTTTATACTTTGACTTTTCATTCAACATTCAGAAATATTTACTATATAGTACATTTAGACCTGATCAAGCCAAAGTTCTGAGGGCATAAGCCTCATATGTGCCAATATCAAAATATTTAGACTTTTATATTATAAATATAGTATAATATCAAAGTCAAAATGATATAGGTTCCAAGGCCAGATGGGACCATTGTGATCATTTTGTCTGACATCCTGTCTAACCTGGGCCATAGAACTTCCCCAAAATAAATCCTAGAGCAGATCTTTTAGAAAAACATCCAATCTTGATTTTAAAAAATTTCCACTGATGAAGAATCCATCCCCATCCTTTTTTCATATCACACACTTCCTATCTCGATTCTTTCTCTGGAAGGGGTGAACCAAAGTCCTAGACCCAAAGTTTGGGTGTGTGTTGTGTTTTTTAATTTGAATCCAGGACCAAATTTTGCAGCTGGTCCTATCCATTGAAACACTTCGATGCGATTCTAAATCCAGATTCTGTTAAAATTTTGCAATTTTACTAATAAGGGCAGGTTCTATTAGATGTGGTAAAGGAGGAGGTTGCTCAAAACATCATATGGAAAACAAAATTCCACATCCCTGTAGGCTGCTTGACAAACACAGGATGCGGTGTAAGGTAACCCTAATAACAATTAGCAATGGGATTGTACAGCAGGCAACTAGGGCTAGGTCTTTGAAATGTGATTAGTGATTTTGGAAGCCTCATATTTTTTTGTTATTGAGCAATAGGCCCCCTAAAAAAAAACAGACCCCTTTGAGGTATCTCAAGTTGAGAACACAAAAATCAGTAACCTTTGAAAACCTTTTCAAGTCCCTTGTACACAGCAAAGTTTCCCTACTTCTATGTGAAGTGATGATAATGTATGTGAAGATGATGTTGCTGCTGAAGAAGTTTGCACCATCTCCACCGTTAACGCAAAGTCCGATTTGAAATAACCACTTCAAAGTCAACACCTCAGGATATAGGATCCCTAGAGCCAAGTCTTGGTAAGGCTACACAAAACCTATTTAATTAAATTAATTAATAAATAAATAAATTAAATAAAAGGTGGGGAGGGATAGCTCAGTGGTTTGAGCATTGGCCTGCTAAACCCAGGGTTGTGAGTTCAATCCTAGAGGGGGCCACCTAGGGATCTGGGGCAAAATCAGTACTTAGTCCTGCTAGTGAAGGCAGGGAACTGGACTCAATGACCTTTCAGGGTCCCTTCCAGTTCTATGAGATAGGTATATCTCCATATATTAGTAACCATTTGTGCCATTAATACATAATTTATGTGGATAAATCCAGATTACAGCATTCAAGAAACACCATTTATAGATGAATGTCAGGTTTAGGAAGCTCACACCATAGTAAGCCACGGGTCAACAGGCTTCTCAATGACGGTGACTTCACTTACCCTTATTATATAACATAATGCCACAGGCACCAAGACAGAAGTCAGATCAACTTCTGTGTCTGCAAAGCATCTCCTGGCCATTTTTCTGCAGCATACATTAACAGAGGAAAAGCAAACTTATCTAGAGATGCAGTTCAGTGTGTTTAGCTATCAACCAATATACATCATATAAAGAACACAGTCAAACAATAAGCTGAGTATGTTACTATGCTTAGAAACACCAAAACACTGCCCAATGATGATTTGAAAAAAAATCACTGCATTGAAGGCAGCATTTTCAGGATCAATGCAAAAATACAGTGGCCCCCTCAAAGTAATGTCTGATTATTTACAAGCAATGTATTAAGATATCCAGATATGGACAGGTTGGCTCATCCATAGCTACCCGCCTGAAAGCATTTGGAAAAGCTTTTATTTCAATATTTAATTCAATCTTCTACCTCTAACCTCACAAATAGGAATATAGGGACTATGGAGCAAAGGCTATACATGGTTCTAACATTTCTGAATCAGAGGTGGGATGCATTTCATACATTGAGCAATTCTCATAGCTTGGGCGGTTTCAATAGGGAAGTGACAGCTACAAACTATGATTCTCCTGCTGTGAAATAAAATCATGTTATTCATTCTCCCAAAGCTTTGATCAAGGATGTTGTAGGGTAGAGTTCCTTGTTAATATTTTACAATATCTTATTGGATTTGCATGACTATGGGTATGTCTACACTACGAGAGTAGTTCGATTTTAGTTAAATCGAATATGTGCAATCGATATTAGAAACTCGAACGTGTGTGTCTACACTAAGGACGGTAATTCGACTTTGTCAGTCCACACTACCAGGGAAAGCGTCGACATTGGAAGCAGTGCACTGTGGGCAGCTATCCCACAGTTCCCGCAGTCCCCGCTGCCCATTGGAATTCTGGGTCGAGCCCCCAATGGCTTCTGGGTAAAAAATTGTGGCGAGGGTGCTTTTGGGTAACTGTCGTCATCCGTCAGTCACTACCGCCCTGCCTCCCTCCCTAAAAGTGCCGGCGGGAAATCAGTTCGCGCACTTTTTGATCAGTGACAGCGCGGACGCCACAGCACTGCGATCATGGATCCCGCTGCGACCATCGCTGCAGTTGTGGCCGTTCTCAACACCTCGCAGCTTATCATACACCTTTCCCACAGGCAGATGCAGAGAAATCAGGCGAGGAGGCTACGGCACCGCCGTGAGGGCCTGAAGTCGGAGAGTAGCACAGAGCTGTCAGAAACCACGAGCCCCAGCGCCCAGGACATCACGGTGGCAATGGGGCATGTGGATTTTGTTGAACGGCGATTCTGGGCCCGGGAAACAAGCACGGACTGGTGGGACCGCATAGTGCTTCAGGTCTGGGATGAATCCCAGTGGCTGCGAAACTTTCGCATGCGGAAGGGGACTTTCCTGGAACTTTGTGACTTGCTGTCCCCTGCCCTGAAGCGCAAGGACACCCGCATGCGAGCAGCCCTGACTGTCCAGAAGCGAGTGGCCATAGCCCTCTGGAAGCTTGCAACGCCGGACAGCTACCGGTCAGTCGCGAACCACTTTGGCGTGGGCAAATCTACCGTGGGGGTTGTTGTCATGCAAGTAGCCAAGGCAATCGTGAAGGTACTGCTCCCAAAGGTAGTGACCCTGAGAAACGCGCAGGTCATCATAGATGGCTTCGCCGCGATGGGATTCCCAAACTGCGGTGGGGCTATAGATGGGACTCACATCCCTATCCTGGGACCGGGCCACCAGGCCAGCCAGTACATCAATAGAAAGGGCTACTTTTCAATGGTGCTGCAAGCACTGGTGGACCATCGGGGACGGTTTACAAACATCTACGTCGGATGGCCGGGCAAGGTTCATGACGCTCGCGTGTTCAGGAACTCTGGTCTGTTTAGACGGCTGCAGGAAGGTATTTACTTCCCGGACCACAAGATAACTGTTGGGGATGTGGAGATGCCTACAGTGATCCTCGGGGACCCAGCCTACCCGCTAATGCCCTGGCTCATGAAGCCCTATACTGGCACCCTGGACACAGAAAAAGAACTCTTCAACTACCGGCTGAGCAAGTGCAGAATGGTGGTGGAGTGTGCTTTTGGCCGTCTCAAAGGGAGATGGAGAAGCTTACTCACTCGCTGTGATCTCAGCGAAACCAATATCCCCATCGTTATTGCAGCTTGCTGTGTGCTCCACAATCTGTGTGAGAGCAAGGAGGAGACCTTTATGGCGGGGTGGGAGGTTGAGGCAAATAGCCTGGCTGCTGATTACGCCCAGCCAGACAGCCGGGCGATTAGAAGAGCCCAGCGGGACGCGCTGTGCATCCGGGAGGCTTTGAAAGCCAGTTTCAAGGCTGAGCAGGGTACCCAGTGACTTTTAAGTTTGTGGACACAGAGGCAGAACTTGCCCCCGTTTCTTTACCCAGTTGCCGTCGACTATCCTCTCCACTTACATACCCCCTTCACCCCCTTCCCAAAAAATAAAATCTGTTCTGTTTTGTTAATGGACACCGTTGTCTTTATTACTGTTTTCGCGGGAATGTTTTAAACCTGGGACGCAGACTGTGGCGGGGGGCGGGTTTAGGGTTGTGATGCAAATGATGCTTCTAAACTCCAGGAATGACAGGCTCCGCGGTGGTGGACTGGTTGTTTCAACGGAGCCTGCCAGCCCTCCTGGCCGGGACTGCGTGTATGTGTCGGCTATGTGACTGTCTTGCAGGGGGAGGAGGGTTACAGATCCCCTGCTGCGCGGCTCTGTGATGCAGGGTAAGGACCGCAGCATAAGATCTGTAACTGCCCTCCCCCGCCACCAAGTCACAGAGCAACACCACCGCCCCCACCACACAAAACATGAAAACCACCTCCCAGACTGACCAGGATAACTAGTCACTGCACTGTATATGTGCCCTGCTGCTGCACCTGCCCCCTGCTAAAGGTGACTGTCCTGTCCAATGACCAAGCCCCTTCCCCCCCCTTCAGACAGACTCCCCTCCAAAAGAAGAGGATGGAAACAGAAATGAACAGAAACGTATTCTTTATTAACAACCGCACATGGAACGGGGGGGTGAAACTTGGACGGGGTCTTGTGTGAGGCGGGTAGGAAAGGACTTTTCAAATTTTGGGGAATGAGAGCCTTCTAGTGGTAGAGCAGTCCGCAGGGGTGGAGTGAAATTTTTCCCGGCCCCTTCCACCCCTCCGTGTTTGGACTTTGGGTGAGGGGGGTATGGGACTTGGTGGCGGGGCAGGGCAGTTACAGAGAGACTGCAGCGGGGCTCTCTCCTCCTGCCTCCGGTCCTGCAGAACATCCACAAGGCGGCGGAGCGTGTCCGTTTGCTCCCTCATTAGTCCAAGCAGCGTTTGAGTAGCCTGCCTGTCCTCCTGTCGCCACCTCTCCTCCCGTTCCATGTTTGCCCGGTGCATTTGGGACAAGTTCTCCCTCCACTGTGTCTGCTGGGCTGCCTGTGCTCGGGAGCATCCCATTAGTTCAGCAAACATGTCTTCCCGTGTCCTCTTCTTCCTCCTCCTAATGTGCGCTAGCCTCTGGGCAGATGTGGCTGTGGGAATTGGAAAAAGGGAGTGAATTCCTGAGACAGAGCAATGTATCTGTGAACAGAGAACATAGTCTTTCTCTGTGAACAAGACCATGCAGAGCACCTATCACACGCGCACTGAGGACAAGGTCGAATTTTCGGCCCTCGCCTACAGTGCCTGCGGTCTTGCTGTGGCGAGCTGAGGAGCAGGGCAGGACACCGGACTTTGTCTAGATGGCAAACATGGTAAGCCGTAGACTTGTGGCCGCTTAAAACTTTAAGAGTGGCACTGGCCTTCTTTCACATAGAAAGCAATGCGAGTCTCTGCTGGCAGCAATCCTGCAAGCATGAACTCTGGCCCTGTCCCACCCCCTCGCGGCTGTAAACCGCGTGGCTGTAAACCGGCGGTTGCAGTTCTGTAAAGGGACGGGCAAGCAGTCCCAATACTAACTTTCCCCTACCTAATTCACAGCAGGGAGTCATGCCAGACATCACCCTCCTGAAGGTCTCCGAGAGCCAGAAGGAGAAGATGCTCCGGGACAGCCTGCAGAAACCGGGGCCATTTGCTGCACTGCTCTGCAAGGCCATGATCCCGGAGTACCTGCTGGCGTTGTGGCAGGGAAACGTGTCCTACCACGGGGGGCCTAATAAGCTCTCCCTGCCCAGGAACCTGCTGATGAGGCTGGAAAAACACCTGCAGGAGGTGTATGAGGAGTTCTCCCCGGAGGATGTCGCCTCGATCCCCGGTTACATTGACCAGTTCTTGGCTTAGGTGCCCTTGGAGGGACAAATGACTGCAGGGTTTTGGGCACTATAATCATGAAGCGGACATTGTGAAATTTTTTGAAAATGGTTCGGACTATATATTGAGGCGCCCAAAGACAGAGTAATCATGATACACTTTGCACTGATTCCCCTTTTGTTTGACTTTCCTGTTTACATGTTTTGAAGCACTTTACCCACTGTTAATATTTTCAATCTTCCTGTTTTGTTGCAAATAAATGTTTACATGTTTTAAAGCACTTTAGCTACTGTTAATATTTTAAATATGCCAGTTATGTTGTAAATAAATGTTTGGATATTTAAAACACTTACTGCTTGATCCTTCCCCTGAATCTGTGTCTGGGGTAACGGCTGGGGAGGGTTGGTAGGGGATCTCTGTCAGGGTGATGAAGAGCTCCTGGCTGTCGGGCAAATCAGCGTTGTAAGCACTGTCTACTGCCTCGTCCTCCTCATCTCCTTCCTCCTCTTCCCCGTCCGCTGAGGAACCGGCCGCGGACAATATCCCATCCTCAGAGTCCACGGTCAGGGGTGGGGTAGTGGTGGCGGCCGCACCTAGGATGGAATGCAGTGCCTCGTAGAAACGGGATGTGTGGGGCTGGGATCCAGAGCGTCCGTTTGCCTCTTTGGTCTTCTGGTAGCCTTGTCTCAGCTCCTTGATTTTCACGCGGCACTGCGTTGCATCCCGGCTGTAGCCTCTCTCTGCCATGGCTTTAGAGATCTTCTCATAGGTCTTTGCATTCCGTCTTTTGGAGCGCAGCTCGGAAAGCACGGACTCATCTCCCCACACAGCGATGAGATCCAAGACTTCCCGATCCGTCCATGCTGGGGCCCTCTTTCTATTGGATTGCACGGCCATCTCTGCTGGAGAGCTCTGCATCGTTGCCACTGCTGCCACTGCTGCTGAGCTCGCCACGGTGTCCAAACAGAAACTGCGCTTCAAACTGCCCAGACAGGAAAAGGAATTCAAATTTTCCCGGGGTGTGGCTGGTCAGAGCATCCGAGCTCGGACTGCTGTCCAGAGCGTCAACAGAGTGGTGCACTGTGGGATAGCTCCCGGAGCTATTAGCGTCGATTTCCATCCACACCTAGCCTAATTCGATATGGCCATTTCGAATTTAGCGCTACTCCTCTCGTTGGGGAGGATTACAGAAATCGATTTAAAGAGAGCTCTATGTCGAACTAAATGGCTTCCTGGTGTGGACGGGTGCAGGGTTAATTCGATATAACGGCGCTAAATTCGACATAAAAGCCTAGTGTAGACCAGGCCTATGTCTTGGAAAACATCACTAGCGAGACAGTGTCTCCCCACTTCAGCTGAACTTGGTAAAGCAGAAACACCACATCCCTTGTCCAACTGAGACTGCAATAAGAGATATGTCTTCTGAGTCAGTCACCTTGAATCAGGTAATAGCACTCACAAGACTCCTTTGAGCATCAGTTAAGTGCCAACGGATTGGAACTAACAAATGCATAGGGAAGCATTCTGGTTTTAAAAATGTCTGATACAGCTGCACTGGGAGATCCAGGTTTGAGCTTAACCTTGGGCTCCTGAACATCAAGTTGATACAGGCTGGGAACAAATGCACTGCTCACTCCTGAGTGTCCTTGACCAGCCATCTTAAACAGGTGTCACAGTCTGGAGGGAGAAGAACAGTCTTCACTGCTGTGTGGATTGGGTTCCAATATACAGCAAAACCATTTCCACCTGATAGAAGATGAGGAAGGGAATAGGAAAAAGCTGCATTTCAAAATAAGTGGCTACTATAAATCTCTTAAATATGAGACAAAATTTCCTGAGGAGATGAGAGACAACCCCTCTTGATATATTCCTTGCCTAGCACCTGAGCTAAGCTCCTGCATAAATGTGAATCAAAGAGCAACAATAATGCAACAGGAGAATAATATATTGGTTGCAAAGTAATAACAAGGTAAATGGGACAATTACCACTAGAGATTGCATAGCTCCACTGTTCTACACAACTCAAGCACATACAGCCACAAACATGGTGACTTCCTGTGATGGTGCACACTCACCTCTCGTGAATGGACCCTGTCAGGTGGGTGCAAATCTGCACTCTCCCTTTTTTTTCACTGTGTCCCCTGTCAGCTGTTAACCTCGTCAGGTGGGTCTTCAGTGGCTGAGCCCTCCGGCTATGTCACACACGCAAACGCATGAATGAACCCTTTCTGGGGTTGCCCCGCACGAATCCTGCAGGGGTTAACTTCATCCTATGAGCCACGCTCTCCTCAGCCCTGCTAGGCGTGCTCCAGCTGGAAACCAGGTATAAAAGGAAGCAGCTGGGCTCAGTTGGGGCTGACCGCCAAGGAGGGAGGATGTACATTGCAGGCTCCAGCCTGGGAGCTGCTGACGCCCCAGAATGCGGAAACCAGAGGTGCCGAGACCCAGGCGGATGCCCAAGGAGGGTTGGAGCTGCTGGAAGTTGCACAGGCCAAGGAGCCCAGAGACTCTAGAAATGCCTGAACCACTGTATCAGGGACAGGGTAGGAAGAAGCCCTGGGGAACTAGTCATTGAGCCAGGTGGTGTCAGTGTGTTTTGGTTGGATTCCTGTTGACTCAGAGGCAAGCACACTTGCCACTGCCTTTGAAATGGTTGGCCCTCTCTAGGGTCCTCAGCCCCATCCTTGAGCCTTTAAATTCTAGCCCCTTTCTTGGACTTCTAAACACCACTTGTCCCCTTCTCAGGGCTTTGGCCACTCTGCCAGTGGGGGGACCCAGGCCCACCCACTACTCCAGGTTCTGACCCAGGAACCCTACAAATAGCAGCCATGTGCTGCTTCCTTTAATATTTGCTACTGCTATTCCATGGGCCACTTCCCACATAGTCCCTTCCTCTTCACCCTTATCTCAAAGCTGAAGTTCCTCCTAATGGAATGCCAGTGTCACCAGAACCCATCTTGTGGTTCTCCCTTGAGTTCCATCTAGGAGCACCTTCCTTGCTCTCCTGGTCCCCGCCAGGAACTGCTTAGGCCCTGCAGCAACTTTTAACTGGGCCTGCTGTACTCTGATTGGCTGCTTCCTTGCAGCCCTTCTAGGCAGATCTGAAGAACCCACCTTTACTGCTCTTTTTCTGGGGTGGGGCATGGTAGGACTGCAAAGCCCCCAGAAGAGGGCCTCAAAGGGTCTGATACACCCCATAACATTTCCCCAGTCTGTGATCACCATGAACAATCACTGCCTCCAACAATGTGTGTGTGTTACTGTGTAGATGAGCCCCTACAGATAACTCACAAATTGATTTGGACCCTGATGAGCAAAGATATCATGCTGCCTTATGGTTTTTTTCTAGATAAGCTGAAAAAATCCTACATTTCCCCCTCAGCAATTTCTTCTACTATCATTAAACTTGTGAAGGTCACACTTCTAACACAGTGTGCTGAGCATCTGTCAATTCAGTGAGCTAACCATTCTTATTTTGCATATCTGGATATACGAGTGTATATAAAGATACTGCCCCTAATGAGTCAGAGGCTGGCTAAAAATAAAACACTCTATATGCATCCTTTAGCATAGAAGCTAAAGCAATGGGACGGGGGGGAAATGCGGCACACCTGGGGGAGGAGGCGGGGCTGGGGATTTGGGGAAGGGGTGGAGTTGGGGGGGGGGCGGCCACATTTTTTTTTGCTTGGGGCAGCAAAAATTTAATCAACATGATGTAGTCAGATCCTTGTCAGCACAATGAATCTATTCAATAAAATCATCTCTTTCAGCAAAATCATGGTAATATCTCTATAGCCAGAATGCATTTAGAGGGCTACATTCATAGGCCTCCCTTTATTTTCCAGGAATGACAAGTCAGCCTGGAGAGGGTTGCAGTAGTACAAGTTGCCCATGAGTGACCTCAGCTCCAATGGGGCAACAAGATATAGACAGCACAGCCCCCAAAATAGGTGGTGCTGGCAGGGAAGAGGGCATGGTTTGGGTACGTGGGGGACTGAATGATTCTGCTGCCCTCCCTGGTAGAAACCCTGAAAGTGGTGTAAATACCATCTGCCCTGCCCTAAAGCCGAATCTCTCTACATGTGAAGCAGGTCCTGCTAGCACAGGGGATTGCAGTTTGTACCATTGACTGAGAGAAATTAGCCATAATTTCAGGGTAGGTATCTTGAAGGGTGCTGAACATCAGGTTCAGAATAGTTTTACCATACATTCTGTTGTGGCATATTCATTGGATGTGGAACAATACCTAATACGTTATCTTTTCTTTAAGTGTGTGGCCTTGATTTAATTGAACACAGAACAAATGACAGTGAGAAAGCCATACCACGGATGTTTTGAGAATAATAATTCACAGTCACATCTGTCAGTCTCTTTTCCCTGTTTCATACTGCAAACTTCTGTGTAGTTCTTCTACAACATCTCTAAAATCCACCTTTTCCTCTCCTGTCCTCTGCTTACATCCCATGTCTTGCCTTCAGGATAACTGCAATCTTCTCATCTCTGGCTTCCCATATCATTTCCTTTCTGTCTATCCACATTCCCATTGTTAAAACCACCTTCCTGGCCTGCTGGTGGGTCCATATAATTCTCCTCCTTCTCAAATCTCTTCCCACCTGCTGCATCAATGGGGGATTAGATTATTAGAAACATAGATAGCTGGGTTTGTGGTGACTGGGAAAATCGCATGGTGAATTGCCTGCCGGGTGCGAAAGTTGCAGACCTCTTAAGACATCTAGATAGGCTTATGTGCAGTGTTGGGGAGGAGCAAGCAGTCGTAGTACCTGTAGGTACCAGTGACATAAGGAACATAGGGAAGAGGTGCTGGAGGCTAAATTTAGGCTGCTAGGTAAGAGATTAAAGTCCAGACCCTTCATGATAGCATTCTCTGAAATGCTTCCAGCTCCATGAGGAGGGCCAGTTAAATAACCAGAACTGCAGGGTCTCAATGCATGGATGAGACAATGGCATAGGGAGGAGGGTTTTAGGTTTATTGGAAACTGGGAAACCTTTTGGGAAAGGAGGAGATTATACAGGAAGGATGGGCTCCACCTAAACCAAAACTGAACCCGATTGCTAGCATGTAAAATTAAAAAGATCGTAGATGAGTTTTTAAACTAAGGACTGAGTGAAAACCAACAGGTGTGGAGGAGCACATGGTTCAGATAGAGACATTCCTTAGAGCAGGATCTATTAACAGAGATCCTCTATATCCTAGTAAAGAGGAGAGTATAGAAGTTGATAAAGTACTGTAGGAACGGAAGAGAAACAGTCACATGGAAAAAAAGCCCCATTCGATTACATCACATGAAGGCACACAACTAAATTTTGACAAATGTTGTAGGTGCTTATATATAAATGCAAGAACGCTAAATTCTAAGACAAGTGAACTTGAGTGCCTTTTGTTTCCTATCTTCTAACCAGGGCCGGCTCCAGCTTTTTTGCCGCCCCAAGCGACAAAGCGAGAAAAAAAAATAAAAAAAAAAGATAAAGCTGCGATCGGCGGCACTTCGGCGGCAGCTCTACTGCGCCGCTTCATTCTTCGGCAGCAATTCAGTGGCGGGTCCTTCGCGCCGAGAGGGACTGAGGGACCCGCCGCCGAAGACCCGGACGTGCCGCCCCTTCCCATTGGCCGCTCCAAGCACCTGCTTCCTTTGCTGGTGCCTGGAGCCGGCCCTGCTTCTAACCATTTACTGATCCTCTTATCCCATGACTTCTTGGTTTGCTTAAGACCCTTGGGGAGGGACCTTGTCAAAGTCTTTCCGAAAATCTAAGTACACTGGATCCACTGGATCCCCCTTGTCCACGTTTGTTGATCCCCTCAAAGAATTCTAATAGATTGAGGCATGATTTCCCTTTACAATAGCCATGTTGATTCTTTCCCAAACATATTGTGTCCATCTATGTATCTAGTAATTCTGTTCTTTACTATAGTTTTAACCAATTTGTGTGGTACAGAAGTAAGGCTTACTAGCCTGTAACTGCAGAAGCAGCAGCTCAGCTATATGCACCTCTTGGACCAGATCATGTGTGCCACTTAAGACTTAATTAAGAATTTCCTCTCCCCTTGTGGGTTCCAGGACTAGCTGCTCCAAGAAGTCATTAATGGTGTCTAGAAATTTTATCTCTGCGTCCCATTCTGAGGTGACATGTACCCAATCAATAAGGGGATAGTTGAAGTCCCCCATTTTTACTGAGTTTTCTATTTTTGTAGCCTCTCTAATCTCCCTGAGCATTTTGCAATCACTGTCACCATCCTGGTCAGGTGATCTGTAGATATTCCCACTGCTATACTCTTATTATTCAAGCATGAAATTTCTATCCATAGAAAAAAGAGCGAGGAGTACCTGTGGCACCTTAGAGACTAACAAATTTATTTGAGCATAAGCTTTCATGGGCTAAAACCCACTTCATCGGATGCATGCAGTGGAAAATACAGTAGGAAGATATATATACACAGAGAACATGAAAAAATGGGTGTTGCCATACCAACTCTAATGAGACTAATCAATTAAGGTGGGCTATTATCAGCAGGAGAAGAAAACCTTTTGTAGTGATAATCAGGATGGCCCATTTCCACCAGTCGACAAGCAGGTGTGAGTAACAGTAGGGGGAAAATTAGCATGGGGAAATAGTTTTTACTTTGTGTAATGACCCATCCACTCCCAGTCTTTATTCAAGCCTAATTTAATGATGTCCAGTTTGCAAATTAATTCCAGTTCTGCAGTTTCTCATTGGAGTCTGTTTTTGAAGTTTTTTTTGTTGGAGAATTGCAACTTTTAGGTCTGTAATTGAGTGACCAGGAAGGTTGAAGTGTTCTCCGACTGGTTTTTAAATGTTATAATTCTTGACGTCTGATTTGTGTCCATTTTTTCTTTTGTGTAGAGACTGTCCAGTTTGGCCAATGTACATGGCAGAGGAGCATTGCTGGCACATGATGGCATATATGACATTGGTTAGTCTCGTTTTCGTTGGCATGGCAACACCCATTTTTTCATGTTCTCTGTGTATATATATCTTCTTACTGTATTTTCCACTGCATCCGATGAAGTGAGTTTTAGCCCACAAAAGCTTATGCCCAAATAAATTTGTTAGTATCTAGAGTGCCACAAGTACCCCTTGTTCTTTTTGCTGATACAGACTAACACGGCTACCACTCTGAAGTCTATCCATAGAGTCTATGGTACAGTTTGATTCATTTAAGATTTTAACTATATTTGTCTCTATGCTTTCTTTCATATCCAGTGTCACACACCCCCCCTTCCTTTTCTCTACCAGCATGACCTAATCTGTCATTCTTATATATTTTATAATCTGGTATTACCCTGTCCCATTGATTAGGGGTTTGGAACAGCTTGCATATGAAGAGAGATTTAAAAGACAGGGACTGGTCAGCTTGGAAAAGAGACCATTAAGGGGGAATGACTTTCTATAAAATCATGAATGATGTGGAGACAAAGTTTTATTTACCCCTTCACATAAACACAAGACCCAGGAGTCACCCAATTAAATAAATAAGCAGCAGATTTAAAACAAACATAAGGAAGTGCATTGTGTGAAGAAGGACTCCTTATGTTTATCAACCTCCAGAAATTGAATACAAATGCAAGAAATAGGATGGTCAAATTATAACTGGTCTCAAAAGAATGAGATAAGTTCATGGAGGACGGGTCCATCAATAGCTATTAACAAAGATGCTCAGGAATGCTACCCCATGGGCTGGTCATCCCTAAATCTGTGACTGACAAATGCTGGGACTCAATGACAGGGGATCGATCACCCAGTAATTGCCTTGTTCTGTTCATTCCCTCTGAAGCATCTGGCACCAGCTACTATGAGAGACAGGATCCTGGTCTAGATGGACCTTTGGTCTGACCCAGTATGGCCACTCTTATGTTCTCCTAATACTCTTCTCCAATGGGAAATAAGCAAAGACAACATATTCAGGAAAATAGCTATGTTGAGTCATTTCCAAAGGATCATATTTGGCTCAAAGTGACTACACAAGAAGCTGCACACCATGTATTGACTAATGGCAAAGAGCTTAGAGATTCTTTCCTTGTAAGCTTTCTCCTACACCCTTACATTAGATTGTTATCTGACCAACTTCAGATCATTAAGTTCCCCACTAGCAGTGCAAGCTATGCTTGTGTGAAATAATTGACAGACACAGCTAAATTTTTCGTCTTTTACAATCAATAGAAACAATTGTATAGAAAAACACACAACCGCATTTTAAGGACTGGGGGAAAAGGGGAAAAAATCCCGAGTTACATGTACAAAACTTAGATGTTTGGTCTTTCATCTTCATTTCCCTTTTAGTGAAGAATTCAACAATACAGGAGTTAAGAGATTGCTTTTTCTAGGAATTTATTCCAGCAAGCCTCTTTTCCTGGCAATTTAGGAGTTGACGAGGCATTTAGACATATAAAACTATTATGATCTATACCTTTCACATTGATCAAGAGGTGTGCATTACTAGCTGTCCAAATACCCCTGGGGAATTATAGTTTTATATTAATATCTGAATACATCTCTAATGGTGGAGTCAGTTAGGATGAATAATCTGAAATATTCAGAAGTCACTCTCTATCACAGATGTTTTATGGCATAATGAGACCTCAGCAATACCTTATTAAAGATGCTAGTAAATCAACATTATTGAAAGCATTGTGCAAACTTGAGTTATTTTCCGAATTGTCACGATGATAAGAGCTTCCATTAGCCAATGTTTAAGAAGACATGTGACAAGGCACAATAGATTAGGGTAATGCTGTGTTAATGTTGTATGCAGTAATTTGAGACATTGCTGTGGTTGCATCCAAATCTGCTAGATGGTGCAAGGAAATGAAATGCAGAGCAAGCCTGGTTTTTCCAGGGCTGGGCAACAGAGATTTTTGGAAAGTGGAATTTGGGGGTGATTTTTAGTTATAAACGGACACAATACACAATGAATTTCACCTTTGTGCAGAGGATCCACAAATAGCCCCATTTAATTCCCAAGGCCTACGCACCACATAAGCTCCAGAAAGTTCTAACTGCTGGTGACTCACCTACCTATGTGAGATGTAACATGATCCTAGACAGCTGGAGGCTAAATGGACATGGATCATTATCTCACAGGCCTTTGTACTGACATTAGTACCATGCACAATATGGACAAATTCTGTAGTCCCTACTTTGGTTTCAATAGGAATTTTGCATATAATTAAAAGTCTAAGCAAGATCTATGGGTCTTGGCCCATAGTGTGTAGCCCCAACACTCCCCTCTTCCCCCCATTGCAAAGCTAATGTATAGTTACAAGGCAAGCTGTACATAAATTTTGTACCAATAAGATTCTAAAATATCTATTTTTAAATTAAATATGTTTTAAATTAAGCGATTTTTTTTTGTACAACTGTTTTAATTGTTAAAAAAAATCTACTTGCAGGTTAAATATATATAAAGAAAAATCCTGTTTTCTTAGCAACAATATAAATACGGACCTGAATCTCTGGCATCATCTAATAGATATATAGGAAAGCATTGATTAAACAGTTTTTATACTGAGTTCGGTGCCAATTCCTCTATCTAGTCATCTATTCCACAGTCATCACCATGGTAGCAGAATGCCAATGGGCCAAAGGGGGAAAACTCCATGCACCCTGTAGTTAATATACAGCATGCAGTACACCCTGGTATAGTGGAAAGTTATTGCCATCACCCTGTCAAGTAGCTGTGAGAAGAAAATGAAGAGCATTTAAGAACACTATTGATTGGTGCTTGAAGCAGTCTGGTTCAAGCACTGCATGCTTTTGTTTATTGTGTTTTGTAAAAGATTGGCTGGAGACTTCCCGTAGCAGGTTGCAGAATTGCATAAAGGAAAGTGGCATGCAATACATGTCTGCTAAAAAGAATAACTGCTATTAAAGGCATTACAAATTATGATCTAATACAATATTGACTTGTTGCTTATTCTAATACTTGTACCCAAATGTGTAGGTGATAGGATCCATACATGTATGTGAATCTCAGGACAGAGTTAAGGCAGGACTGCAACTGGTATGCAGTTTGCCTCACTTCACTCTGTACTGTCTTTCTCAAGCCATAAAGATCCTTTCTGTTGGGTCAATAGAGTTGTTTAGGGTACCTTATCCCCACTGGACATATGGAGAAACCTAGGAATAGCATTTAAGTGACTTCGCCAATGACAGAGATGGTGTTTATGCTGTAATATAGGGTTGACACACAGGAGTGCAGGTAAGAGGCTGTAAACTTTATTGCTTTGCTCAGAGAAACAGGGTGGGAGAGATTTGCAGAATGTCCCATGACAGAGTTCAGTGTTCGGTGCCTAAGTCTCTGGTGTTAGATTGTCTGTTCCTCCCTCACAAGGGGCACTGCTTTTGAAGTGCTACATAACTGATAAATTTAATTATTTTAAACTTTTAGCACAATAGCTTTACTCTTCTCCTTCTCAAGGCCATTTATCAGAAACCTCAGCTCCTACAGTGTGAAATCACTGATCTATCCTTGGACATTAACTTTTCCTTCATTCCCATCAAAGGAGGAATATTTATTCATTTATTGGGTTCTAGGGAAACTTTTGTATTACATTTACCATTATTTGTAACCAATCTAGTGCCTGATTCCCTATAGCCAAAAATTACAATTGTCCCACTAGTGAAAAGCCCATGAGGGTCTTTGGTGGACTGGGTGGCCTAGTGATTAGCATTGGGTAGGCCCACCCACTTCACCAGGCTCCAACCCTGGGCCATAGGAGGATGAGCAGTATTTGGCCTCTGGGGGACCCTCTGGGATACCCTTCCTGGGTCACTTCCTACTACTGCTTCACTCCCTCAGCGTCCAGTCCCAGATAAGGGGAAAAAAGGAACATGAAAAAGAAACCAAACCATCAGCCCCAACCGGGCTTAGCATACAGTCCTGTTCCCTCAGGAAGGCTTCTCCAGCCCCTTTTGGCGGGAGCCTTCAGAATAGCTCTGTACTCCTCCCGCAGCCTCCTCATTCTGAGCTAGGTTGCTCCCTTTTAAACTCTGTCTCCAGTTGGAGCATGCTCTGCAGGGCTGGATGGGCAGGGCTATCTGGGCTCAGTATTGCCTTTTAACCCCTTCCAGCCCAGTGTGGGGTTTGTATATCCCATCACAAGGTTATTTACTTCATTATTCTTAGCCTGACTATCCAGGGCTTTAGAACAAGATCAGAAGAGATTAATACCAATTTTGTATAATATGTCGCTGGATGTGTCTGTAGAACAAGAGTTACATTCTCTTCTGACCCAGTGTTTCCTATTTGCACCCCTACATGTTTGAAGAGCCTGATTGACAGAAGCATTTTTGACACTATAAATAATGGAAAACATCTGTTTGACTGCCCAACTAGCCCCTTTCAAAACCTGTTGGCATGCTCCTAAAACAAACAGATCCTGGATTAAATTGGTCCTTTTGAAATCAGTTGTGGATAGGACTCCATACAAATCACACTCTGCCTGAGCTGCCTCTGCCGGGAAAGCGGTAAACAGAAGAGCATACATAGTCAGTGCTCTTTCAAGTCTTGGATTGCCTGGCTTGAGACCATATATTCCCTTGGCATCTATCTGACAAAGTGCTTGAGCGTGAGTGCTATTAATTTCTCATACTATGTTCTCTCTCATTTGTTCCCAAAATAAAGTTCCATTCGAGTCTGTCCCTTCTCCCCCCACACACACTTTCCTCTAACTGTACTCCTTCCCCCCACCCCATCCTTCCCTGCATTATGAAATAAAAATTAGAAATGAACACTTTGCCTAATGAGTACAGAAATAAGCACTGGTGGGCCGAAAGCTAGATTGGTAGATAATACAGTAGACATACACAATAAGCAACCTTTCATATATGAACTGTGATCTGCAATAGATAAACCAGTTTATGTATTTGTTATTGTGCAATATAATCAAATTATTTTAAACTTAATTGAGGCAGTAGGTGTTTTATTGTAAACTGTTACACCGTAAATCAGAGGTTCTCAAACGGTGGTCCGTGGACCACCAGTGGTCTGCAAGCTCCATTCAGGTGGTATGTGGATAGCTCCCTCTAAGGTGCACGCCTGGCCAGCTGCATACGAGAGAATGAACAACCATGCACCTAATTAGTGCAGGCATGGCTCCACTAATTAGGTGCCTGGACCCTGGAGAAGACGCCCATGTGAGGTGGTGGCCTTGGGGGGAATAAGGGGTAGGTGGGAGGGGGCAATGGGATGAGAAGAGGGGGTGGGGGGAATTTGGGATGTGCGGGGCTGCGGCAGCAAGAGAAAGAAACAAATTTCCCCAGCTCCAGGGCTATGGCTGCTGGGAAGAGACGACCCTCCTTCCCCGCCTCAGCTCTGTGGTGGGGGAGAGACTGTTATGCTTATACAAAGCGCACACAATCTTTTATAGGGGAGAAGGCAACACACCACATTTATTGAAGATACAACAATTAGCATATGCTTTTCAGTCACACATCCACACACCATGCACACTGTCCCACCTGTCGATGTTATAGTTACCAGTCCAGTTCAACGTAATGGCCAGCTAAGGCTGCGTCCTCACTACGGGGGGGGGGGGCGGTTTAAGATCGGAAAAATAATTACGCGAATAGCGTAGCTGAATTCGACGTATCTGATCCGACTTACCCCGCTGTGAGGACGGCGGCAAATCGACCTCCGCGGCTCCCCCGTCAACGGTGCTTACTCCTACCTGCGCTGGTGGAGTACAAGCGTCGATTCGGGGATCGATTGTCGCGTCCCGAAGAGACGCGATAATTCGATCCCCAAGAGATCGATTTCTACCCGCCGATTCAGGCGGGTAGTGAAGACATAGCCTAAGTTGATCACCGGTAGGGAGGAGCCGGGTTCTGTCGCTCACGACACGATGCTCCGGAAAAGTCTTGGCAGGATGAACCCAAAGTTTCATGGCAAGGCACACTGTTTATGTAGTGATTTTCCTTCATTGGGAGCAATGAGTTTTGCTCTGTCATGCTGTAATCAATTGTTGTTTGATGAGTGTTTGTTTTCTTAAATTGTCCTTCTCATTCTTTATCACAGCTATCTCGTCCCCATTGATAGGTGCCTGTCTCATCTTTAGAGTCATCAATCTGCCCTCCTCTGACATTTCAATAGGAGCGTGTTGCAGCCTCCTGGCGCCCTTGCGTCTGTCTCTGGTTCCTCCCTCGTACATCTGGTTCAGCGATGGCCTTCACACTTATCTCTTAACATACATTCCTCGTTCACACACAAAACAGATTTAATTTACACAGAACATTTTGAACAGGAACATCAAATTGAAATGCAAAAGAAAGACAATCATTCCATTCTTTTACTTATTTTAAAATGCTAAACCTACAACAAATTAGTGACCCTCACAGATCTGTCACTGCCTTGAAATCAGTCCAGACAAAGATTCTGGCTGATGTATCTCTACCATTGGCCCATTAGGCCATTCCTTTGTTAGTTATTCAAAAAGGGTGGCTGGCAGGATATGATCAAATCATACACCAATACATTTAATGCTACATTGTTATTCTTTATCCTTCATTCTAAATAATATTAATACAAACATAAAATCCTACTACTACACGACGCCCCCCACCTCCACCCCCCTGTCTTCCCAGCCCCAGCTCAGGGGCTGCTGTGGCAGGGGAGAGAGGGCACATCCATTGCATTAGAAAGGAAAGACTACTGATATTAAAATGTGAGTTGTGTGCTTTTATTTGTAGAACAAAAAAACATTTTTTTTATATATAGCGCTTTTATCCAAAGCGCTTTACAATACTTAGCTAACGGTACAAACAACATTTGGAAAGATCATTAAGTGGTCCGCCGAGACCCTCAGCAATTTAAGTAGTCCGCAGAAAAAAAAGTTAGAGAACCACTGCCATAGATAGCTTCTCCAGCTTTATGTTTTTGCTCTATATCATTAATTATATAGAGGGGATTAGGAGTTAGACAAGGAATTTGTTCCATTTTGTCCATGATAGTCCGTGTTATTCCAGATCTGATTAGTGTATGATATATTTCCACAGAAGAATGAATGCTGAGGAAGCAATAATAAATAAATCATAAAACACCTTTCATCCCAGAGATCCCTGAATCTTTTAGAAATTTTTTTTTCCAGGAGTACAGGCTTCACTTCAGATACCAGTGCAATGTAGCCACCTCTGGGATTAAACCTAGCAGGTGTTTAACAGTGCGTGGCAACACTGCACAGCTGTTTACTGCAGAATGTAAAAAATGTACCTAATTGAATTTCAAGGTAGGCAGAAGCTAATTAGTCAAATTAGATACCAGACTTAACACCCCTATTCCGAGAAGTGTGATGGGACATATAGGTCTACATTGCCCCCACTGTGTTAGTGGGGCTCCCGCTAGAATGCTAAAAATAGCTATGTTGCTGTTGCAGCTGTGGCTGGATCTTGTGCTCTGAAGCCTGGGAGGGTGAGGAAAGGCCTTGAAACCACAAGCTCCGGCTGAACCGCAAAGTCAAAGCAACGTCTACACAGATATTTTCTGCACATTAGCATGAGCCCCACTGACACACAAGTCTGTGGACCTGGGCTGGGAGGCTTCCAGATGCAGTGTAGACATACCCTCAATGGCCACCAGTGGTTGTGACACTGGTTTTACATCCCAGCTGACAGATCCTCCAGTAACAGAGTGACTTTTTAGACCACACTAGGACGTTGGTACCACCTGCCAAATCACCAATACCACTTCCTTAATCACCCTGCTTCATCTGTGTGATTTGACAAGATCACAGCCCATGCTGCTAAAGCTTTAGTCTGAATCTGAACTTATCCACACCGTCAGACGTCACTGAGGGCACAAGCAAGGCTCCCACCATCCCTGTCTACCCTGCTGTTTGCTGGAATGGTATTTGGTTGTGTTTCTATAGCTTATTTTTTTTAGTTTGCTGGCCTATCACTCAACCCTCAAGATGGAGGACCAGTGGACTGCTCTTCATCTGGTCCCTGTTCTTTGACCTGTCTGGCTTGGGTGGCACTATCTAGAGTTAAAACTCCTGCCAGCATAGCTCTCAGGGTCATCTGGAACACAAACCACACCCCCTTTATTAACCTGATCATTATACAAGGAGTATAGAGGAATACGCTAGGTTGGCTGTTGGGGGAGAAAAGGGGTCTGGGGGTGGAAGCCTATGTCCTTTTTGTAGAACATATTTATTCTTTTTAATACCAACCACTAATTCAGGAAAAAGAGAAGGACTCAGAGAGACTGGAGTGGAGTGACAGACAGATTTCACACAGCATTGATTTACTTCAAAAGCATCCAAATACAGACTCTTGCCAGCCTGGTCATTCTTAGCCAACAATGGCTCTGGTTTTTTTACCCTTCAGTCACTTTAACTGCTTCATCAGAGGTGTTGGCTCTCCTGTTTTCAAGTTTCTATCAACAAATTTAGTAGAACTGAGGAAAACTGTTCAAAGCTTAAGAGACGAAGTTTAATCATAGTCAGCCACTGGGGAGTTATGGGGGGGGGGAAAGAGGGGCATGTATGTATATGCAAACACACACATGCCTGACCTAGAGAACCAGGACATTTCCAAACACTTCTCAAAATACTGGTCCCGTTTTTTGAAGTTGGACAGATTAGAAAATCTAGGTACAATATTGCAACACCCTGCAGGGTGTTTCAGCAAGCCTTCCGGGACACCAAAACCCTCCAGATTCGTATGTGTTAAATGTACCATAAGCTCAGAGGAGAAGAAGGTAGGACCTTTCAAACACTAGGGCCTATGCTATAGTCCTTGTGAGTTCTCATTAAACACTCATGAATAGATCTAATAATAAAGTAGCAGCATTTACAAGGTCTGGTAGAAAATAAAAGGGTGCAGGTACCCTACGCATAAAAGCTAAATCAGTCAAGTTCTAGAAAGTACAGAATAATTGCTAACCTAGGCCCTAGAGGACAGTACAATAGAAGATGTCAAGGTTAGCCTTGTCTCTCAGGGCTTCTGTAAGTCATACCCTTCTCTTGTGCAGAGATGAAGTACTAAGCATTTGGTCTAATAGTCCTGGGATTGGATTCTCCTCCTCAGTGGGCTCTGCCGTCAACTTGATGGTATATGAAAGCTGGGTTACAAAATACTATATTGTGCTGCCTGCTTCCCCTTTGTCCATCTACTTTCTGCTTCAAAAATGCAAGCAACTTTTTTCAGGTGTGAGCTCTCTCATGGTAAGAGGCCATCAAAAATATATTAAAATGTTACCCAATGTTAGGAACCAAACCTTTATTCACGTCAGTAGTCAGTCACTGCTCAGAGATCCATCCCCAGTCGTCCAGTCCCAGCTACTGGCAGGGAGAGATTTAGGGACACTGACCATCTTGACCTCTTTTTCTGTGTGCCCAACTTGAGATGCTGGGGTCTGATTTGCAGAGGAGCTGAGTACTCATAACTGCACCTGAAATATAAGATCTGTGATTTGAACATATCAAGTGCTATGATTCTAGGTACCCTTAAAAATTAGGTTCTAGTTATCTCAAATTGGACATCCAAAATTAGTGGCAACTTTTTACCTTAATCTTTCTGTGCCACAGCTACTCATCTGTAAAATAGGGATAATACTGGCCCCACACCTCACCTAGGCATTGTAGCAGATAAATTCATATTTGTGAAGTACTTGCATTCTACAGTGATGAGTGCCATGGAAAATCCCACGAGGAAATTAAAAATTCTCTATTCAGACAGCAGGCTATCTTAATGCTCGTATTTCCTAACTTTTGAGTCCTTGACTTACAACCTTAATAACATTCTTTTAATGAAGTTGTGTATGTGTGTTAATACATTATGCTGCTTCAGAGTCCCCTGATCCTTAATCCTTTATTTAAATATGGAAGAAAATACCTTAGCGACTCTACAGCTCAATCCTGCAGGGTACTGAGCATCTCCTGGAGGTTCTGAGCACCTTCAAATCCCAATGAAGGAAACAAAAATGGAAGGTACTCAGTGTCTTGCAGGATCAAGCCCCTGGTACTTAATGCTTCCCCTTTCCACAGTGAGCTGCTGTTTCAAAGCTCTCGGCTGAAGGCTTTCCTCCGCCCCTTGTTTCCTTCATCAAAATCTGGTGGATGTCATTTATCAGAGCTCGAGGAGCTTTGCCAATTTTTAATCCAGTGAATTGCTGTTTTCCTCTAGTAGAAACAGGCTTTTCTTTTCATTTCAGCGTTTCCTTTCCTACCACCCTCCCCTCCCAAAAGGAAAATGAATCCCAAAGCTCTGGGAAGTGACCTTGCTCCTCCTCTTCCACGAATAGCAAGGAAATCGTTCATTTGGGTTTCCAGCAATATCAGTTTCATCTCTTACTAATGCATGTTTCTTAAAGCTCGCACTGACACTACCTGTCTGTCTCCTTTTCATCTATTTCAATAAGCTTTTGCTATTTCTCCTCATTTCCTGTTCTCTTTCTCTCAGCATTTACCTGTTTAGATTGCCAGGGTGCGGATTCCTTATCCTCTGCAATTTGTGACCCACCATGTTGTTCCTTCCAACAGAGCAAAGTCCCTGGGTTCTGTGAACGATTCTGTGTTTTAGGATCAATGCATAAAACAGAATCAAAGAGTTTTTACTGTGCTCATTCCCTGTAGGATCTGAGCAGAATCCCTGTTACTGTTGAGCTTCAATGACCCATTCACTCTGGGCCAGAGTCTGATTCTTTTATTCATACTGAGTAGCTCCTAACTCAGCAACTGCTCCCTTGATTTCAATGGGACCATCTGTGGAGTAAAATACTATTCATCATGAATCAGGTTATCGGGATCTAGCCCCGAGAGAGGATGCGAGAGTGTATCTGACCTTCAAAATGGAGAATAACGTTTCCATTTACTATCATGACCTTTTACATGCCTACACAGCAATGAAGCTACTCAGCACAACTTTTTTTTAAACCAATTTAATTTTATTTTTTTAGCTGAAGCCAAACCCATGTAATTTCACAAATACTCAACAATTCTAAGTCCTTGTGTTTTTTCTACTGTTCTGTCACCGCTTGTCCATATTAGTCAAAGGGCTGGTTAGCTGAATGTCTCCACAATATAAACACTTCCTTTTTCCAACACTGTATCTTCCAACAGTCCACTGGTCCCATGTCATTCAAGTCCAAAGCCTTCATGGTGTCAGCCTGTAGTGAGCCAGTGTGGCGCCCCTCCGTCCCGCATATGGCCGAGCTTCCTCTAACCCCAACGTGGACGGAGCCACCGGGTCCGGGGCCCGCCCCTCCGAGGTCACGGCCCCGACCAGGAAGTATAAAAGCCCGCCGGCAAAGCTCAGTGGAGCCCAGGCCGGCAGAGAGAGCAGACGTCCCGGGCCGAGCTCCCGCTTGGGAGACAGCCAAAGGCCGCGAGCCGTCTGCTACCCCACCGCGCCGGTCGAGCCTACCTCTCGCCAGGTACCCCGAGGACTGGACAAGCCTGCCCCGGGCCCACTACCCCGAGGAGGACTAGACAAGCCTGCCCCGGGCCCACTACCCCAAGGAGGACTGGCCAAGCCTGCCCCGGGCCCGCTGCCCCGAGGAGGAGGAGCCAAACCTGCCCCGTGCCAGCTACCCTGGTGGAGAGCCGCTGGACCTGGCCCCAAGCCCCGCACCAGAGGAGCCGATGCTGTTGGACTGGCCCGAGCCCGGCATCGCCAACGGGGTAGGACCCGAGGGGGAACACGGAAGCAGCCCGGGGGTAGCCGACCCCGGTCAGGCTGCAGAGACTTGTGAGCCGATGTCAGTGTGTTTTGGACAGGATACCCCACTGACCAGCAGCGGCAGTAACCGCTGCTAGGGCCCCGGGCTGGAACGCAGTGGAGTGGGTGGGCCTGCGTTCCCCCCTGCCACCCCCACTCACGGGTGGCAGGCTTCCCCCTCACCCAACGCTCAGGTGTAGGAGCCTGGGCTTACCCCAACTGTGTATTGCTCAACCCCTGCCCCAAAGGGCTTGAGCTATGACTGTTTGTGCCCCGCCCTGCTCCGGGGCCTGGGCCTGCTTAAACTGCTGATTAGTGCTCAAACCCTGCCTCAAAGGGCTTGAGCTTTGACTATCTGTACCCCGCCCTAATCCAGGGCCTGGGCCTGCTTGAACTGTTGATTGGTGCTCGGCCCCTGCCTGAGGGCCTGAGCTCCCTGAACTGTGGGCCGCTCAGCCCCTGCGTAAAGGGGCCTGAGCTTTGACTGTCTGTGGTATAGTGAGCCGGTGTGGCGCCCCTCTGTCCCGGAGGGTAGAGCCCCGGCGCGACCTTACTACACAGCCGTTCACACCATTTCTATGTAAGCAAGTCTGGCCACTTGTAATTCCCGTTCAGCAGGTGAATTCTTCATTGTACAGTCAAGTAAAGTATATGGTCCAAGGGGAAATGTCCAGTTTCTTATCAAAATAGAAAGCTCACTTTTGTTGAACTCATTTGCCCATGCAGGAACTAGGTATATACTCTCAATTCTGTTTCCTCTTGTGATGTCCTCCCAAACTTTAAGGTTATCCAGTGTTAAGTTCCTTCAGATGTGCAGCGGTTCTGTTACAATGGAATTGTTTTCTTTGCAGAGCCTCACCCTCTACAGTAACAATTTGTAATTGCTCCCACGGGTAAAGTGAAATGGTACTCAAATCCTTTCGAATGCTTGGGCCGGATCCTTAGTGGATGTAAATCAGCGTAGTTCCATTGGCTCTGCTGAATTACACTTACCAGCTGAGGATCTGATGCAGCGTTGTTGTTTACTGGAACTGGTATTTTGCTTAGGTTGGCTGCAGTACCTCATCCCTGGCAACGTGCAACCTGCTGCTGCATTCTTGTGTCCCTCTGTCCCAAAGAGAATAATATCCATTAACACTTGGTTCTTTTCTAGCCCTGTCCCTAGCATAACTCCACTGACTGCAGTGAATGTAGCTGGCCTAAAGTCATTTTTCTTGCATTAGTCTTTAAGAGACAAATTTTGGCAGGCACTGGCCTATCCCATAGAGGTTAGAGCAGAATCACTCTGCCCCTAAAGGGAGCTAAGGGAGGGAATCTGCTCCAAGGAAGTTATCCATCCTTACCAGCTCTTATGGGGGAGCGGGGGAGATATCATACAGGGGTAGTTGTTCTGAGCTGGTCTCAGACTCAACTGCTGCTGGAAGCATTTCCCTTTCTTTTAAACTAATCAGTCAGTGTTATTCTCCTTGCAGTGCATCTGACTCCAGGAACAAGGTGCTAATCTATTCAAAGGACTCCTCGGTTCAAGCAACAGTTGCCTGTCCCCCCACTTTCTGGCTGAATGCAAACAGAAACAGTAACCAGAACTGGCTGCGGGCGTTGAAAGCTCTAGCTCTCTGTGTGTTGTGTACTCTGTCCGTACTGGAGAAGGATCTAATGTAGACATCCCCCTCATTCTTTTATGAGGATGGACCTGATCAGCAAACCCTTACTCCAATGGGAGTATTTATGTGCAATCGGACTGGTCATGTGAGTAAAAGTTTGTAAGATCAAGCTTCTGTTCTGTACCATCTCTGCATAATTGGTAACTCGTTCACCTGCAGGAATGCATTCACTATTGTACTTGCAATACGATTTTACAGCAAACCCCTGCTTTTTTTCTTCAGTATTTCACTATTATACCCCTTAGTGTTTGTCATTTCCCCTTTCACCAAATCCCAACTTAATGACACTATGAGCCCTGCTTTTTGAAGTCCCTCCATTAAATGTGGGGTCATTTGTTCCTTATTACCAAAATTAGTATTTGCAATTTGATGCACATTGAAAAGTAATAATCTAATATTAGATACATAAATATAGCACCAGCCTTATCCACTACTGAATAGACATACCCTCTTCTGGGTGTGCGTGAGTCACCAAAACCTCCCATTACTCCCACATCCTTTTCTAGCTTTCAGTTTGGACACATTTATAATCTAATAATGGTGTAAATGTACACCTTTCGATGGTGTAAACTAGCCTAGGCTTCCATGGAGCAATCCTGATTTACACCAGCTGAACTTGATTCTCATGTACACTGAGGCCCATTTTCACTCCAGTGGCAGCCTAAAGAGGCCTTAGAGTCAGGAAATGACATTGACACATACTTTGAGGCCCCTTTACCCTGCCAGTAAGGTAAAAGGGCCTTAGTATAAATGACAATGAAGGTTCCCGTGTTCTCTCTTCTCAACTGTTATAGCAAATTCTTATCACCTTCTTACTATCTGGAAAATATTCAGTCTCAACTTAGAACATGTATACACCACTTCCAGTTCACTTCCCCAATGTCCCAGCTGATCATATGTAAGCCACCTGTAAGCTTTTTGTCATTAATCCCCATCAATTATTATCTCCCTGTTAAATTCTGAGTTTGTCCACAATAACAGCGTTTGCCTTGAACAAATACCACCAGTTCTTCATTTTAACACTTTCATTAGCAGTAGTATTTCTGGGGATACTTTAATACTCAGTTTATGAATGTAATTCCTTTCTTGTAAATGCTCATTAGTATGAGATATCATCAGCTATGTTACTTCTGTAACAAAGAAGTACATGCTTCCCTCTCTCCTTTTGCTGATTTGCACCACAAACATTGCGATTGTTGTTTCTTTCACTTAGGGTCTCTGCATATAATTTTCTGTTTCCCATCCAGCTCTCACCAGTCCTTTTTCTCAAGAACATTGGTTATATTTTTTTTCCCACGTGAATCCCTACCTCGTCTGAGCAGATTCAATTTATCTCATAATCTATTTGTAACCTTGCACAAATGTAAAACCTTTCTTTCATAGCACTCTGATAGAGTGATAGTCGGGAAAGATGAGGGCCAGATGGCTGAGATGTCAGTGACATGTAGCATACACAAAGAGGAAAATATAAGCAAGCATAGTGTGGGTATTAAATCTGTTGAAAGCTTTAGCAACATGCTGTGAGACATAGTACTTCCATTACCTTGTCTATATACAACCTTTTCCTCCATCCCAACCTGCCCATATTTACTCAGAGAAAACTTCTCTTGATCCTGATTCTATGGTTCTTCTTTTCTGATTTTTCTAGTATATGTTATACTTTTTAATATGAATTTGATTACAGGTGATGTTTTGTCTGTGCATTGACGAACCTGTGAATCTTTGTTGGGAAGATTTGTTGGAAGAACCTACTTGTTTGGAAACATGTCAGTGATTTTTATCAGAATTTGCTGATTTGTTGAAATCAAAATGCTTTGACGGACATTTTCATCTGGATACCAGAAGACAAAATAAATCTGTAAAGAAGGATGTTCCCTGCCACTTTCAGCTTCTTTTGTTTCCTTTCCTGCTTGATGACTCTCTTTACTGCTTAAATGCAAATTAAGCAGAGCACACATTCCTTTGTTTGAGACAGACCTGTTTGCCAACATTTGTTTGGAACATGTGTTAAAACACTGTACAGTGGAATGTTATAACTTCACATACAATGTTGTCACATATTTTACCAGGACAATAATGACCAGCAAATTATGAACTTTCAAATACCTCACAAGGCATAATTTGTACAACAATTTTTACAATAGTGCTTAGGTGGGAATACAGGGGTGGATTGTGTCACAAGATGATACACCATTGTCATCTGATGGTCAGTTCCCTAAAGTCCAAGATAGTAAGGAGCAAAACCAGCAGTTTGAGTGCTCCATGGAGTGGAAAAAAAATAAATAATAATCTCTCTGCACTGAATTTATCTGCTACTTCTTGTGCTGTGGTCTCTCTAACAATGCAAATTTCCACCTATTTATTTAAAAACCAGCCAGGATATAAATCTGTCTCCCTTCTGTATCTTGGGAAAAGGACCAAGCCTAGCAAATTCCCATGATAAAATTGGAAGGTCTAGCATTATAAATCTTGTGGGCTTAACTGATCTGATTTTGTTGGTTGGCGAACTAGACAAGATTTAGCCTGTGACTTGACATCTGCATGTATGCCTGGCCAATACATAAACTTAAGAATTGACCCAAGGCTTTTAAATTCCCAAATGGCTTGCTAGTGGGTGGGGGAGGGGTCACAAAAGTAATTCTAAAGCCTATTCTAAATAGCACTGGATGTATATAGCCACATGTCAAAAAGGAATAATTTTCAGCTGTTTGTATTGCTCACTTTACATTTTCTTAAGAATGGCAACTGCTTTTCTACATAATATAATTACAATAATATTTCAGACACGGTTAGAAGAGGCTGGTGACATCATAGATTTAACATTGTCTAATGTGATACAAAGTCAAAGATCACCAGATGCTTCAACATCTAGCAAAGGTTTTTAAACAAGTCACCTAGGATATTAACAGTCCCTGGCTTATGAGATATTTGGAAAATGGAAATTGGGAGATGTCACAGGCAACATCTTTCTTGGTTTCCTTTTGGGTGACTGTACAGTATGGTCTTGTATCAACATTAATACATCCAACAGATTGTCTAAATTATTCAGGAGCCCAAAGGAAAACTAAGCATTCCTTTTCTGGGATGCTGCAGACATTCCAAAATAAAGCAAAAGCTGCCTGTAGGTATATAACAATAAGGCTTTACCATAGGGGCAACATACCAGCTAATATACAAAAAGCCTAATGCAATTCAGAAAGAATAGGATGTAAAAGTCACCAGAAGCAACATTATCTCAAATCAGTTCATCCACTTAGCTTTGGCAACACTGAAAACGGTTGTAGTTGTTTTTTCTTTTTTTTCAGGTCAGTAACCATCAAATGGGCCTGAGCAGATATTTCAAGATTAGAGACAACAGGCATACTGGCCTAGTGGACAGGAGGGAAGCAGTAAACATGATAGATCTTGATTTTAGTAAGGCTTTTGATACAAGCCCACATAATATTATCATAAGCAACCCGGAGCTTGTTCAGGGAAAGCCTCTGGCAGGCCAGGCCAGTTTGTTTACCTGCCACGTTCGCAGGTTCGGCTGATCGCGGCTCCCACTGGCCGCAGTTCGCCGCTCCAGGCCAATGGGGGCTGCAGGAAGGGCGGCCAGCACATCCCTCGGCCAGCGCCGCTTCCCGCAGTCCCCGTTGGCCTGGAGCGGCGAACCACGGCCAGTGGGAGCCGCGAGCAGCCGAACCTGTGGACACGGCCGGCAAACAAACCGGCCCGGCCTGCCAGGGGATTTCCCTGAACAAGCGGCGGACTGGCTTTGAGAACCACTGGTCTATATGAAATTACTATAAGGTGGGTGCACAACTGATTGAAAGACCATACTCAGAATAGTTATCAATGGTTCACTGTCAAACGGGGAGGGTGTATCTATAGTGGAGTACTTAGGGGTCAGTCCTGAGTCTGGTACTGTTCAATATTTTCATTAATGACTCTGAGAGTATACTTATACAATTTGCACATGACATCAAGCTCGGAGGGCTTGTAAGCACTTTGGAGGACAGGATTAGAATTCACAACAATCTTGATAAGTTAGAGAACTGTCTGAAATCAACAATATGAAATTCAGTAAAGACAAGTGCAAAGTACTATACTTAGGGAAGAAAAAAAATCAAATGCACAACTACAAAATGGCGACTAACTTGCAAGGTGGTAGGACAGCTGAAAAAGGATCAGGGAGTTACAGTGGGTCACAAATTGAATGAGTCAACAATGTGATGGAGTTGCAAAAAAGGCTAGTATCATTCTGGGGTGTATTAACAGGAGTGTTGTATGTAAGACCCGGGAGTTAATTGTCCTTCTTTACTTGGCATTGGAGAGCCCTCAGATGGAGCCACTATGTCCAGTTCTGGGTGCCACACTTTAGGAAAGATGTGGACAAATTAGAGAGAGTCTAGAGGAAAGCAACGCAAATAAAAGTTTCATAAAACCTGACCTATGAGGAAAGCTTTAAAAAAAACTGGGTGTGTTTAATCTTGAAAAGAAATCTATGGGGGGCCTGATAACAGTCTTTGAAAATATTAAGTGCTGTTATAAAGATGACGGTGATCAATTGTCCTCTGTGTCCAGTGAAGGTAGGACAAGAAGTACTGGGCTTAATCTTCAGCAAGGGAGATTTACGTTAAATCTTAGGGAAAATTCTGTAACTATAAGGGTAGTTAAACTCAGAATAGGCTTCCAAGGGATGCTGTAGAATCCCCATCATTGGAGGTTTTAAGAAGAGGTTGGACAAATACCTGTCCGAGATGGTCAAGGTTAACTTGGTCCTGCCTCAGTGCAGGGGATTAGACTCGATGAGTCTCAAGGTTCCTTCCAGTCCTACATGTCTATGATTCTATGTACGTTTGTATCACACTCTTTAAGATCTCCCTATCTATCTTAGGTACTTATAAGGCCCTCATTACTACAGTATCTGAGCACCTCAATCTTTTACTATATTTATCCTCAGAACACATGTTTGAGCTAAGGATGTGCTATTATGCCGATTTGACAGATGTGGAACTGAGGCACAAAGAGGTTTAGGGGTGTGCACAAGGGGGACAAGCAGGGGCAAAGTCCCCCCCATAATCATCTCCGCCACTGTCCGCAGCTTCTGCCCCAGTCCTCGCCCCAGGATTTCCTCCCCCGAGCCCCTCCTCCCCCCTTTCTGCCAGGGTGGGAGTTGGGCTGAGCATGGCTGAAGAGATGTGCCTGAGAAAGCTCCCGCTGAGCCCCACTAGATAGTACCCAGAGCAGGGAAGCTGGGCTGGCAGCACAGTTCTGCAAGAAGGGGCCCAGGAAGCCTGCTGAACCTCATCCCTTCCTTGCTTTCAGCCTCCAGTAACTGTTTGGAGTCCAGGTCAATGTGTGTGGGGGGGAGGAGGGGGGAGGAAGTGGGAGCCAGGGGTGTGGGGAAGGCAGCAGGACCCGGGGGCATTGGGTGGGGAGGCTGATGTTTAAAGTGCCCCCTCCCAAAAAGTAGTCACATTTAAATCCCTGTGCATGCCCCTGGACAGGTTAAGTAATGTGCCCAAGGTCATATAGGAAATCTATGGAAGAGCAGGAACTTTAACACAGGAGCTACATTTTTTAGAACTCCAGTTTTCCTCATGACCCTTCCTTTATCAATAAAGGACACAAAGAAAACAAATGAGAATTCTACTCAACTGTGAAAAGTCAGACTGATTTTAAAGTATTTCAAAACATCTAAGATGGCTAAAATTTGATCTGGAATATTTTCCAAGGCTGAAGAAAAGTTATTAGATGACTCAATGCTTGCATCTTGCATCCTAGCTATTCCAATATTATATGAAATATATAATTTTGCATTGTTTTTATTCCATTATAAAGAAGAGTGAGCTTCCTAGACTATGGTCTGTAGACGCACAGCATTTGCTGGTGGTTTCTCTTACTACATTCCAGCTGCTAAACCCCATATAAAAGCTACTTTTCTTATATTGTTTCTATGTGACTGAACGGATAGCTCTGATATGGATGTTATGTGATTACAAATAGGAGAAAACATGAGACAGAGGATGAGAGGGGACGTGGCCATGAGACATCTCCCTATTAAGAAGTGGTCTGCTTTATTTAAAAGAGTTTGAGAAGGTGCCACAAGTACTCCTCCTTCTTTTTGCTGGATTCAAGTGTTACCTTTAAGTACTCCAGTGAGTGATTTCATGCTTTCAGCCTGCTCTTGCAAAACCAGCATCTTATCACCCATTTTTGTGTGAATTTCTCTACATCATCCACCCTCTCTCCCCAGACACCAATTTTAGAGCCAATGAATCAAGCCTCGCCTCAAATAAGTCATACCATGGCTCACAGGCATGAACTGCAGAAAAGTGCTGCATCAAAGTGGGGTGTCAGAAATCTTATTCAAGGAAAGTTGAGAAGGAGATAAAGTTTTTTCAGTTGAAAGAACAGCATGATGAGTAGTGGGAGCTAATGACCATGAATGCAGGAGGGGGGACATCTGCTGACTCACTGTTTCCTTCTAATACCTTCCCACCCAGGAATTTCAGACGTAACAACCTCCTATGTCAGACCTGTTTTCTCTGGCGATCTCCTGGGAAAGCTCTTTTTTTTTTTTAAGAAGGAATAAAATAAAGGAATAAGTCATGAAGAAAAACAAATCTCTTTCCAACAAACCTGAGCAAAACTCACTGAAACGTCATTCAAGGTGCACACAACCACTGCAGACAAAGACAATTGCCAGTGTGACCACATGATGTTCCAAGTTTGTAGTATCAGGGGGATGGTCTTTTAAATCCCTGATCTCCTCAGGGAAAAAGCAATGTTAGGCTGCTGACCACAGCAGGGGTAGCTCTAAGGCAGTGGTTCCCAAACTTTAACAGCCCGCGAACCCCTTTCACTAAATTGTGAAATCTCGTGAACCCCCTCCTAAAAATGAATATTTTCAGGGATTTAAGTTTAAATTTCCTCAGTGTGATGGATGCCCCAATTCCTGGGCCCCGGAATCTATGAACCTCTGAAAAATATTTTTAATTGAAACTTTTTTTAACGAACATAGAAAAACCAGAAACCAAAGATGTTTCTGTAAAATGTTTTTTTGGCTTTTGTTTAAAAAAAATGGTTTAGAATAAAAATAAATTCATTTTTGGTTTTCAAAAATCAGAAAAATGTTTCAGTTTTTGAAAATGGACCATTTTTCCGTTTCAGTTTTTTGTAAATTTTTCTTGGGGAATTTTGAAAAATGTGAAAAAAATTCAAAACTTTCTGTGAAAAATGCTTGGTATTTTTCACCCACCTCTAGTTTCGGGTGAGGTTGTGGCTGGTGGTAACAAGGAGGGCTGTGGTTCTGGCTTTAGATGAGATTTGGCAAATTCCTGGGGCTCGGGCTGGGGTTCGGGCTGCCGGCTCGCCCGCTGACGGGGGCGGGGCTCGGGCTGCTGGCCCCAATTGCCCGGCCCCGCTCTCCCTGGGGCTCAGGCTGCCAGCCCTGCATGGAGCGCTGTGGCTCGGGCTGCCGGCTCCCCCACTGACCGCCGGGAC
>NW_020664420.1:10794268-10794561 GCF_002925995.2 Terrapene triunguis | reverse complement strand
ACTCAAACTGCCCGCTCTCCCCAAGGCTCGGGCTGCCGGCTCCCTGGCTGACAGAGGAGGGTCCGGGCTGCTGGATCAAACTGCCCAGCCCCACTCTCCCTGGGGCTCGGGCTGCTGGCTCCCCCTCTGACAGGGGAGGGGCTCCGGCTGCCGGCTCCCTGGCTGACAGGGGAGGGCTCGGGCTGCCGATGGGGCTCAGGCTGCCGGCTCCCCCGCTGACAGAGGAGGGCTCGGGCTGCCGACGGGGCTCAGGCTGCCGGCTCCCTGGCTGACAGGGGAGGGCTCGGGCTGCC
>NW_020664420.1:10700059-10719268 GCF_002925995.2 Terrapene triunguis | reverse complement strand
CACCCCTCCTGCACCCCAACCCCCTTCCCTGAGCCCCCTCATACACCCCACACTCCTCCTCTGCCCCAATCCCTTGCCCTGAGCCCCTTCCTGCACACAGCACCCCCTCCCACACCCCAACCTTTATGATGTTCGCCTTTTAAAAAAAAAAATCCCTAGGTGCACACCCTAATGAAATGTGCTGCGCACGCCTATGGTTGTAGGTCCACAAGCTGTTTCAAGGCCTCCTCTGTGACATTGTGGATATTCTCCATTTCACCGTTAAAATCTATATTTGGGGCACTGTGTTATGATGTGTTCAGTGATTTGGATGTTCTCACCACAGTTGCATGAAGGGAAGTCTTTGATTTTCCACTTGTGCATAAAGTAGCTGCATCTTCCATGGTTTGTTCAGATGTGGTTCAGTGTGGTCCAGAGTCTGTGTGGCCAGTCAAAACCAGGAGGACAGCTAGTTGGGTCCCTGATAATATGCCTGTTTGGAATGGTGGATGAGGTCCAGGCACTTTGCCATTGCCTGGCTGGATCCAGAGACATTAGGTTGGTTGCAGGTGGTCCATAGTGGTTTTTGTGATTTCGGGTGTTATTGGGAAATGTTGTCCATAACCTGCCAGGTGGGATATTCTGGGTAGTCTTCAGCATGTTTAAGTACTTGTGTTGTGGTGTGATGGGGTGGACCAGGTACCGAGGCCCCCTGCTGGAGGCCTTGCACCCCTGCCACACCCCGCCCCAGAAAGGGCAGTGGAGAGGGTCCTCCAAGCTGCCTAGAGTGGCTGTGTGGGACACAGCCAATCAGAAAGGGTCTGCAGGGAGCAGCCAGTCAGGCTGCTGGCTAATATAAGAAGAGCTGCTGGAGCTGGAGGAGTGTGGGTGGTGTGTCTGGCTGGCTGAGGGACCTACAGGACAGCGCAGTGCTGGCAGATACTGAGGGGAATGCAAAGGAGCTCTGGGCTGGCTGTTGGGACACAACCAGGACGAGGCCCCAAGGTGAGGGAGAAGAATGAGCGAGCCTGCAGGTAAGTGGCCCAGGAAATCATAGCAGCAGTGCAGCTTAGTTAAAGGGATATGGTGGACAGCTGCTATTTTTAGGGTCCCTGGGCTGAGACCAGGATTAAAGGGTGGGCCTGGGTCCCCCCCACCAGCCACTGGGAAAGTGGCTTGGACTTTGATACATCCCAGAAGGGGAACTGAACACTTTTAGTACCCTGCTGCAGATTTGGGGCCAGAAAGATCCAGAGAGGCAAAGAGTCTCCAGTCACCTGAGCCAGGACTGCTTGAAGAGCAGGGATAATTCAAGGGAGCCCAGAAGGGGCTGAGAGACAGTTTGAAACAGGGTACTGTGATAGGCCCTGCTGGGCTGATTGAGGAGTGAGCCCGGGGATAAGGCTGCAGATAAAGGGACCTAACAGAGGGCACTGAGATAGGCCCCCTGTTGGGCTTATATCCCAGAAGGGGCTTAATTTTTATCTCACATACACACTGTGTGGGACTCGACAGGAGGACTAATTCACCACAAACTGAGAGTGCACATGCACTCAGACAGGGGGTGCTCGTGAGAGGTGAGTGCCACCCCATTACATGTGGCAATACCTCAACGGATACCTAATACAGGAAGCCCTGCATCGATTTTAAAGTTCCCATGCTCATAAAATATCAAGGTTGGAAGGGACCTCAGGAGGTCATCTAGTCCAACCCCCTGCTCAAAGCAGGACCAATTCCCAACAAAAAAATCACTAAATTCCCAACTAAATGATGATTTGCATGATTGAACTACATATCCACAAGTTGGGTATGGCAGCTTCTTGTCCTCACTGGTGCACGGTACTGTGCAACTGAATACACAAGGGCCAAGGCCGATGTTCGTAGCACTGGCAGTTTATCCCCAGCTTGTTCCCGCCCATTTATGGAAAACCTTGAAGCAACTCTTTGCTTTGGAGTCTACTTTCTTGAGATAGCTATAAAAGGTGAGTGTATGATCATGAATGACACGGAGATATGTTGGCTCGGCACTGCAAATATGGAAACAAACTATTGGGTTTGAGTTGCCGTGTTTTAGCAACATTCCAGCGGCACAAACCCCTCTGTTTCCATGTGAGTAAAACTGGCATGGCAAGAAAAAAAACTGTGTGGTCAGCGTTCAAAGGCCTGAATTCTAGTTTACACAAAGTCCTCTTACACGATAGTGGCAGTGCCTTAAAGAGAGTGTAAATGAGAACCAGGGCCAACATGCCTTATCCTGCAAAGTGATGAATGCCTCCGGCAAGGTGGCAAATGCCAAGGGGAGATTAATGTGTTCATCCCCTTGATGGTAGCCCCTCTAGGTCAGCATAGAAGCTGCACTGTCACTGTCTGGGCTATATTTAATTTGTGGATAAATAGAAGGTTTCAGTCTCTGAGGCTGTCAATCTGTCACCTTTTATGAGCACTAAATTCACTGGAAAAGAAAAGGAAATAAACTGTAATACCCTGCTGTGAGATTGCAGCCCACGTCCATTTTTCTGCTGCCCCTTCTCTTGCACTACCTCCATTCTTTTGTATTTCCTCGTTCACAGTTAGCACAGATTTACCCATGTTCATGTCAGCTACAGTCCCTGCACCACTTCTCAGCAGCCATGTCAAAGCCACTGTATTATCTTCCACTTTCCTCCTCTCCTGAAGCATTAGCACCTGGAAAAAAAGCAATTTCAAATGTGACCTCTCTGCCTAGATACAGTTCAAAATTAAATTACTACCCCTAAACTCAGTAGCATTTGTGTGGTGTAAGTGCTGGATCTAGTTAGCAGCACTATATTTTTCATCAATGAAAATAGAGCACTTTCACCATCATTTTGTTTTTTAAGTACTTGCCTCTGGAGGATATTTGCCACTAAAATAATGAGTGATACTGAGAAAATGAATTGAGATCTGCTTAATCGTTTCTATAATATGAGAACTAGAGAGATTCTAAACGAAATTAAAAAGGCAGCAATTTTAAGAGTTTAAAAAACACTTTTACTCAACATACAATTAACCTGTGGACTGCACAGCCACAGCATAGTTGGGGTGGGCCTGGCACCGCACCACCCCTTTGGGGTGGGAGGGATGGGGTATCAGAACCTCATCACTCCCAAGTTCACGTGCTCACCTCTCTGTGGGCGGCCCGATGTTACCTAATAGCCTCCCTCCACGCAATCACCCCTTAGTCAGAGTAGTGTGTCCTAATGGCCAGAGTCCACTGCACCAGACCAGTGCGGCACAATGGCCAGAGTCCATACAATCCCCCTCACAAGCGGGGTAGTGCAGCCTAGCAGCCAGAGTCCAGGTAACTCACCCCAAATGTCCGGGCAGTGTGGCCCAAAGGCCAGGGTCCATACGATTTCTGTGCCGAGGGTCCTGGTAGTGGCAAGTTCCCCACTCCGGTTCAGCGGGGATCTGTCCAAACCACACAGTCTCTGTGCGGCTTTAACACCATTTTCCTCTAAAGTTCCCCTGGGTTGCTTCCTACCATAACCTCTGGCTCCTGCACTTCGGGGACTCCTCTGATCTGTTCCCCTTCTGTGACGTACTCCGTCTGAGAATTGGGGCATGTCCCGGCTTGGCTGGCCTCCAGATCCTGGAGCGCACACTGTCCCTCCTTGGGAGCTGGCGGCGAGCCTCCTTCCCCTCCAGTGATCAGCCCAGACTGAGCAGCTTTGCAGGCTTTTATACCTGTTCTCCAGTTGGAGCATGCCCAGCAGAGCCCCAGGGGCATGGCTTCCTCTGCTAGGAAGGAAGGGTTAACCCCTGCGGTACCAGTGCGGGGCTGCTCTGCCCCATCACAATAGTATTGAGGGATCCATCTTTACATTTGGAAAATATTATTCGGCCCTACATATTTATATGGAAATAAATAATATGTGGAATTATTAATGAATGATATGGAATATAAAGAGCTTTCAAGTTACATATTTCAGGCCATAGGATAATCACAGCTGTGTTCCAGAAGAAATTTCCTCCATTGTAGAGTATTGCATTGTGGGTGTTTTATACTATCCTTTGAAGCATACGGCATTGGAAACAACATACCAGACTAGATGAATCAAAAATACTGATCTTGTCCAGTATGCTATTCCTGTGTGCTGGCGCTGCTTGGCATGTTTTCATTAGAGATGCACCTAAAACAAAATACTATCATTCACTGCTACTGAACTTTGGGGAACTTCATATCCAGGCCCGAACTTTGTCTCTCAGGCCATTAACTACCCTGTCATTTCAATGCACCCTTACTTTTGGATCTGCTTGCATATAAAATGTTCTATATAGCTCAGTAAAAATGCATCCTTTCAAACACAAGGTTCAATTCCCCACAAGGCACACACATGATTCCTATTATTATTGCTAATGAGAATTGTGGTCATTAACAGGAGAATAACTCCATGGGAATAGTGCATATTTTCTTATGATTTCATGCTCATTTCCTGCAAAATGTAGATATCAAATATTCAACACAAAGTTGTCCATGTGTAGTATACGTTTGGTAGTTTTAGTCCAAAAAAAGAAAAGTCAATATTGAGTTTTCATACCTTGCAGTTGGCTGAATATACTGGGACATAACTTTCTATACAAGTGCCTACTTTTGTCTGCAAAGCTTGCACACCCAACCATTGTATCTACACACACAAAAATACTGCACAGATGTACACACAATTGCACATGCAAGTGAGTACTTAGGAACTAAGTTACCCATTTGGGCTCATTCCAATGTCCCTTTGTGCAGTCAAGGGTGGGATTTTGTGGTGCATCAGGTAAATGCACCAAAATGAGCCCCAGCCTCTGAACATTTAATACACTCTTTGTGGGTTTGTTTAGCAATAAGTGCCAGAATGGCGCTCCAGACATACATCGACTGCTGCATTCCCCCAGAAAGTCAATGGGACTACTTTGTAAAGGCATGGCTGTTGGGACACATTGAGGGTATCATCATGAGGCTCACAGAAACAGCTGGGTTGAGTAGCAAAATATAAACCCTGCTAGGTAACAAGAGGTAAAACTCCAAATTTGCAGTGAGTTTATGGGGGACTGAGGAATGGAACAGTCAAATTCTAACATAGAATCATAGAACTGAAAAGGTCATCAAGTCCAATCCCCTGCCTTCACAGCAGGACCAAGTACCATCCCTGACAGATTATTTTGCCCTAGATCCCTCAATGGCTCTCTCAAGGATTGAACTCATAACGCTGGGTTTAGCAGGCTAATGCTCAAACCACTGAGCTATCCCTCCCCCTACAGTTCTGCTATTTCTTTATTACCTCCCTGGCTTTGACTTCCACATTAAAAAGGCATGAGAACAATGTGTGGATTCTATGAATACTTCATCTAGAAAAACTGAAGAATCGCATAGGACCTTATCAGTGTGTAGGCAGAATTTTACATAAGCGCATGTGGCAGTAATTTTACATAAGCGCATGTGGCAGTAATTACACACAACTCAAACACAGGCATAGAGATTAATAGGCTTTTCAGACCTATATAACTTTCACTTAAAACTTTTGTATTATGAGTAATAATTTTGTATAGGGCCATAAAATGCATGGTGCTTCATTGACAAAGAGTAAGGGCTTTTAGCGTATGATAGATAACATAAACAAAGACAAGATGTGACACTAATTGAGGTTATAAAATGTCAGGTTAAATGCATATTTGGGGACCTTCATATAAAGTGTTATTAGAAAGACAGAACCCAAAGTCAATAGCTAGAATTTTTCTATATTTTTTTTATTCAAAAAAGACAGTTGTTATTATTATTCTCTATGTATTTATTATGAGAGCTGGTCAGACAATAGGAAGGTGGGTGTTCTGTGAATAATTTGAATTTGGTAGTGAATTTTTGCCAACAAATTTTTTTTACCTCAACTCAAAATATTTCAGCAAAAAAACCAAAATATTTCAATTCAGAAATGCTGCTAAGGTGCCTCGTTGGACTTGTAGTTCAGTTACTTCCTGTCTCCTTTCTCATCTGAGTCACTCTCCCTGATGGGATTATATTTCCCATGATGCATAGAGATGGTCCGTCTTGGAGAGTGGAAGCCAGGGTGCATCATGGGAGATTAGTCCAGCTAGGGAGCCCAGGCCATAGAGGAGAATGGGGACATGAGGCAACTGAACTACAACTCAGGCATTGCGGCAGCATGATAAATCAAAATATTTTGGTTTTCTGGTATTTCTTTTTCAATGAAAAAAAAATCAGTTTTTCTTACAGAAAGTAGATACTCTTTGTGGGGAAAAAATCATTTTGTCAAAAACCCAATTTTCCATCAAAACAAGTTTTGATGCAACATTTTCACCCAGCCCCAATAATTAACGTTAAACATTTATTTTACGGTAACTTCTCAAGGCCCTAGTAAGGATCAGGATCCCATTGTGCTGGGCCCTGTACACACTCAGAGACAATACTCCTCTGAAGTACTTGCAATCCAAAAGAAAGATGAACAGAGGAAGGATTGGGAATGGGAGTATAACATAAGCAAATGAACCAGGTGACGGCAGGCACAGTTTTGTTTGTTACATGTTTTATTGTTGGGTTGTTTTTGTTAATGTGCTTTTTGGTATGTTACCAAGAATAGCGATTTTAAAAGTGGCACAGGAGAGAGAGAGAGAGAAGCATTGCTATGTAGTAACCCCTCTCACGTTGCCTACTTTCATGAATATTTAATACTTTAAAAGTTAACTCATTTTTTTAAAACTTTCCTTAATGGATCGCCATCTGCAAACCTTACTCAGCAGGGCACTGAAGTAAATGAGCCCGAGTCTGATTTCTTCTGCACTGGTTTAAATCAGAAGTAGCTCCACTGAAGTCCATAGACTTTCACTAGTATCAAACGGATGTGAGTGAGATCAGAATCAGGCCCAGTGACTTCACTGGGGCAACTACTCACCTGGTGTAGTTCCTATGTAGAATTTTGTTATGCATTTAAATACAAAACGCTTACAAAGAGCTAAATTCTGTCCATACCGGCTGGAGCACAATGCAGCAATGGAGTGGTGGTAGCTACACAGGGCAGCATGGCTCAGGGAAATCGAAGAGAAACACTAGCAGGGCACACACTCAGGGAAGCACAGGATGTGGCCTGGGGGCCTGACCGTGACCTGTTCCACATCCACAGTTGAGTACTAGGGGTGCAGTCGCTGAGCTAGTTTTCTAGTGCTACTGAGTGTCAGCTGGGTATGCCACACTGCTGCTAAGTGGGTGCATTATGGAAAGAGGAGAGGCTCCCTAACCTGGGCAACACAGCAGGAGCTGGAATGAAATAAGCAAGCACTCCCACACCTAGGAGCACTGCAGCAGGTGGTAGCACGATCTGCTGGCAGATGTTCCTTGGCGAACGTGTTCGGCTTTTTCTCAGAAGGTACCATGAGAGTTCTACCGAGCAGGAGAATAAATAGCCACCATAGCTAACAAATAAACTGACTTTATGCACTTACTCCTTTTTAAACATGTCCTTAGCCTCTTTAAAATTAACCATAATTTCAAAGCATGCAATGTCAATGGGATAGAGAATTCTTCCTCACTCCCTGTCCTAAACTGCCATGTGGTGTTGGACAGCTATTGTATTGCAACCCCAGAGGTAGCGGCACTTCAGTGACAGGTGGAGCAATTCCTACAAGGATATAGTAAAGGGCCAGTTCTGCCCTCGCATATGCATGACTTCAATGACGGTTGTGTCTTGGGTCACAGCTGGGCTTATGTCAGCACTATTTGAAACTGAGCCTCACACAAGCAGATTTTGCAACGATGCATTTTTATTCGTTTTATCCTTTTAGGTACAGCTCAGTTTATGAATATTTGATCAAACTTGGCCTCCATCCCAATCCAAAAGTTGTATAAAGTGATTATCCACTAAAGCACATTATTTCCTTAGCTTTAAAACCTAAGCAAAGACGGTGGGGAGAGACTTGAGACGCAGAGCTGGTGGCTGGGGATAGTTGCTATTTATTTTATAACAATACTTTCAAATGATTTGGAACCATCAAGTTGAGTGCACGGGAAGTCTTTGTAAGCATGGCACTCTTGCAACTGCTCCCTCATCCAGCCACTCTTCCCTTCTACTGACTGGTACCCCCATTTGTCTTGTCTTTTAAATTAGTTTGCAAGCTCCTCAGGCCAAAGATTGTCTCACCCTAGATATTTACACACTGCCCAGCACAAAGGGGTCTTCAATCCTCATTAAGTCTTTTGGGTGCTATTGTAATACAAATCCTAAATAACAGTTCTTGTAGGAAGAGAGCCAGAGACATAAGCCCTTGTATCTGAGGCCTGGGCTGAGGTAGTGGTCAAAGCTTTGCTAATATAAAACAAAGCCAGCAAGAAACAGGCTGTAAGCAGGAGTAAAGCCCTGACTGCATACACGCTCACAGAACCTGGCAAGAACAGGGCTGGTATTGCAAAAGACACACATTCCTGAGAAGTATTAAACACAGGACTCTCCCGTAAACACATTCCAAAAGCATGGTACCAGAACACCCCAACACCAAGTATAGTACAAACACCCGCCTCAAAGATAACAGGAACACGCTGACTCATCTTAGAGATAAGGTCAGGATGACAGCATGATGGATGGAGATGTTTTGATCGAACCAACATGTAGAAGGTGATAGGTGGCACCTAGACACATCAGAGGGTAGCACCTAGACACATCAGAGGGGCAATACATAACTTTTTTGTATCTGTGTATAAAGATGTATCTCAAAGGGCGTGTCTTTGGCCAGCCAAGGGGGAAATGGAAAGTCCTGCCATTCACTGAGGTGCATCCATTGTCACGGGCATATATGTGCTAGTGTAACTATAGACATTGATCCGGGGAGCTAGGATCATGCTTCATTGACAATAAACCTGGCTGGGTGCCTTCGTACCTTAACAGATCTTGTGGTCATTGGGTGGTTTACTTGAGGTCTGCTGTGCTGGCTGTTTGCACAGAGCTGGGACAGTACACAGAGAGAACACACACACGCAGCCAAACATCTGACAACAACAGTAATAAAAATAAGAGTGGTTTAGAGACAAGAAACACGGGGGTGGGGGAATAGGAAGAGATGGGAGCAGAATTGAGAAAGCAAGGGATAGATACATGAGTAAAGGAAGGGGGAGATGAGGAGGCTGGAGAGGGAAAGAGTGGTGGGAGACAACAAGCAGAGAAAACCTAGTGGAAGGTGAAAGGAGAGAAAAGGGGATTATGAAATGGAATAAAGAATGAGCAAAGATTCTGCTTTACGGTTAGTAATATGTATGTTTCCTCTTAAATATATCAGCTATTCTAAGTGCCTCGCTGGAGGCGGGGGGGGGGAAGCAAATGGGTTTCAATATTTATGAAAATTAGCCATAATCCTTATGCTCCTGGCAAGCTGCCAATTTGGCCCTCAGGACTGCAAAGGCCATGCACCACTTAAACTAGACACATACATTGAAGTGCTTAGCTACCAAGGTGATAGGTGCTTTAGATCTTGCAGTGACAGAGTGAGTTCTCCTAGGCATTTTAATGCCAAGACAGGTCAGTCAGGAAATAATTGACTCTAATTAGCACTCCCTCAAACTGCAATGCTCTTTACCTGCATCTGAGTGGCATTAAAAAATATGTGACATTTTTTACTACCTTTTGAAAAGCACAGAGACATTAAGCGATTCTAACACCCAAGTGACCTATTGCTCAGTATAAGTAATGGGCAAATACATCAGCACCCATAGCAAATGGAAAGTAATTTTTTTTTTTATCTTCATGGCCAGATTATGATTAAAGCTCTGTGGTGGTCAATGACATAGTTCACTGTAGCAAAGAGTTTGCAGGAGTAATTGTGTGTAACATAAATGACCTGCTTCCCACAGGCAGCTGGGTATGCTAAATTACTGTTATGACAAAGGTGTTTAGGAGTTTACAGTACTGTAGAAGGGGCCTCCATTGGGGAGCAATGGCCCCATTATGCTAGACACAGACAAGTAATAAGAAGATAGTCCCTGCCTCAAAGAACTCTCAGTCTAGAGCAGACCCAAGAGATGGATAAAGTGGATGGAGGGTAGCGGGGAAAGAAGCACAAGCTGATAGTAAACCAAGTATATTTTACAAATGAAGAGTAGTTTCAGCTCTCCACCTCCCTGCCTGTTAGCAGCTGGAAGTGTTTAGTTGGCAACATTTTATTAAAATAAAGTCGCTGAAATTGGAACAGCCAAGCTCAGCAGATACTGGGCCAGGTTGTATCAGAGAGTGGTGACCATCCAGAGGGGCAATCTGTTCCGAATGGAACCAGAGGCGATGTGTGGGGGGAGGGGTCCATGTGAACCTGCATGCTCCCCCTCTCCCCCCCCCCCGATTTCTGCCAGGGTTTGCTGGCTGGGCCCCCTCCCTCTCTGCAGCAGCTCCTAGAACTGGCGAGCTACAAGCTGTGGCCATGGGGAGAGGCAGCAGCAAACAGCTGGAAACTGTAGGGAGGGGCCGCTGAGGGTCAGAGGGAGGGTGCACCTGGGGGGACATGACTAAAGCTGTTTGGGGGGTGAACCTTTATATTGTGCACCCCCCACTATCAGAAGGTACCAGTCATCTCTGAATGGAACGCATGCTTCCAAGCCAACAGATTCTGGGTAGGGTCTAGTCACTGTTCCTAGCTCTGGGAACCTTAGGGTACACTTCTGGGCTCAGACTAGTGTTGCTACCTCTGAGATAAAAGAACGGAGACATCCTGGAAACTACTCAGCCCATAAAACTGGACAGCTGGCAGAATGTACTGAGCACCCATGCAGATTTCCCAGGACAGCTACCTCAAGAAAGGGACAATCCTGAGAAAACCTGGACAAGTGGTGATCCTAGCTCAGACTTCTAATCTGAGGCCCTCCACTGGGACATGAGGTGCCACCACCCAGCTGCCCTAGGCCATGAAATCAGTACTGGAGATCTTCCGCCCCCAAGTCACTTACACACACTCTCCCCAGAGCTCCACCTAAGCTGGGCTTTTAGTTTAACTCCTTCGGGGACAACGTGGCAGGAAGGCAAGGCACACAAGCTTAGCAGAGGAATTTCTTAACCATGGAAGCTTACTCTGACAGCAGTTGAGAGTTACAGATCTTTGAAAACAACAGTCTTGAGCGGTACCCTCCCCATGTCTGAGGTTTCAGAGTGAGCAGAGTCCCACATGCCATCTCTCTCCAGCCCATCCATCTTACATTTAGCAATGGTCAGACCCCTGCACAGAGCAGAACTCTGCTGTTAAGTATGGTCTCCTTCTCAGCCCCATGTGCTCAAGATAGGGCATTCCACCCTCTCCTTTGCCATTCTTGTCCCACCCATAGGGCCTGTGTAGAAAATCCATTGTTTTGGGGGGTGGGGTGGCGGGGAGAGAGTTAAAAACTGAGAGACATTCAGAGTCGATAGCCCCAAATGGCTCTCAGTAGTAGTTCCTCAATGCCTTTTCGAGGCAGAGTGGCTGTCTGACATGCAGTTCAAAGCCTGCCCTTAGGCAAGGTTAGTCATGTGTTCAAGAGGTAATACAACATGGAGTTCATCATTTGATACAGATGTATCCCACTCTGCCATATCCCCAACCCAATGTCATTAGCTGGCGATTTTCTATTCTGGGCTATATAGGTTCTAACACTGCCATCATTACTGTAGTTTCTTGGTGCCTTCCAGTAGAGCATTAACTGACATACCTAACGTGTCAGAGTCTTTGTGTGTGACTTTGTTTGCAGTCTTGTTGTAGCCATGTCTGTCCAGGATATCAGAGAGAGAAGGCAGGGGAGGTAATATCTTTTACTGGACCAACTTCTGTTGGTGAGAGAGACAAGCTTTCAAGCTGGACAGAGCCCTCCTTCAGGGGACTGACATTTAAGATTCTTTATGGTCGAACTAGGATGATGGGTCTTTCTTGTTGCTTGGGAAATGGGAGAGCTCTGACCACTGCCTTAATGAAGAGATGGGGGGTTACTTTTGACATATATTGTTGCAAAAACAGAGGTCCTTTTCATTTATGTAAAAATGGAAACTCACATTGATTCCTGTACTGAGTTGGTTTCTGCTGGCCCTGGTGATTAGGGTAGTGACTGAGAAACAATTAACACACTGACTCTTTAAAGTGTTATGGGTTCAGCTAAGTGAGAGACAACCATTTGGGAAGAGTATTTTGAGAGAAACAGCAGAGAAAGCCACTAGTGGGCTGATAGGGAAGCTAACCCTCTGAGTGAAGAAGCTTTCAAGTCACCAGGGCCTGATGAAATACATCCTAGAATACTCAAGGAGCTGAGTGAGGAGGTATCTGAGACATTAGCGATTATCTTCGAAAAGTCATGGAAGACTTGGGCATTAGGAAAAACTTCCTAACTGTCAGGGTAGTTAAGCACTGGAATAAATTGCCTCGGAAGGTTGTGAAATCTCTGTTTGTTGGAGATTTTTTTAAGAGCAGGTTTTACAAACACCTGTCAGGGATAGTCTAGATAATACTTAGTCCTGCCATGAATGCAGGGGACTGGACTAGATCACTCCTCAAGGTCCTTTCCTGTCTTATGATTCTTGCCAGGTACCTGTTCAGGAGTATAAATACATGTGTATAAGAACCTGCAGGGCTGGAACCTGGGAGGTTCTGGGCTGATGATACCTCTGCATCACCACTGGAGGCTTAGGCTGGGCTCCCGTAAGAGGACCCTGTGAGGCTGGACTCGGCAAGAAGTACCGCCCAGCAGAACCTCTGTAACAGTCTCATATCCCCTGTGGATTGGACACGGGGGACCTGTTACATAAACTTACTAGTGGGTTACACAACTTGAGAAGAACACTCGTTACCACACTTTAAACTATGGGGTAGGTTTGGCTTTTGTTCCCTACTGCTTGACAATATTGTAATTGCTTCCCTTCTCCCCCACCTTCAGGAAGGGAGATCCAAAATTCAGATGTGGCCTGTTATTTTGGTTTTCTCCTCAGTAGTTTCCCCAGAGCTTGCCTGGTTTCTCTGGGTTCCTACGCTTGCATCATTAACATCTTCAAAAAAGAAGAAGAAACCATCTCCTTTTTAAGCCATTTTTGCATATTGGGGTAAATATAACTAGAGTATAGAGAAACACCTCTGGAGAAACAACAAACTGCTGTGACAGAGAGAGGCTGTAGCAGTAAGTCAACACTGCATCAAAATGCCACCCATACGGGAGTGAGTTGTTTGTGCTATGAATTTTCTTGCCATCAGAATGTGAATCCTTTGTGCCAGTAACTCCTGATTCACTGTGGAAAGTTCATGTTTGACATCTCTTAGAATTTTTCACATTTGTACTGAGTATACTCAATATGAGGGTCTAGACGGCTCAGGGGACTTTGTTGAAAAGAGCCCACATTGATTGATTTTTATCTAGATTTAAATATAATTATTTAAAACAATAATGTAGGAAATAGCCACCTGGAGGCAAAATAAAGTGATTTCCTCCCCAAAGAACATAACAGAATGGTGTCAATCGCGCTCATCTTGGTAGTCACCAAAAATTGTTCCCATCTGATACCTATCTGCATACATGTGTTGGTAGGATTTCAGTCCAAGTGCCAGAGGGCATGTGCCCACATCATAAGCCCACCACCACAATTAGCACTAACTGGCTGTCTTATGGAAATGCCAAAGATTTGAATGCATCATAGGAAAAAAATTATTCTCTTCTTCTGAGAGGTGGTCCATCCAGGTCAGGGTTCAGCCATATTGCTGGGGCAGGGTGGAGAAATTTACACTAACCATGCTGTACCTGTTCCTGAGGATGCTGGAAAACTGCCAGTCTGACTCCTTCAGTGAGGGCTAAATCCACAAAAATGTAAAACCAAACCAACAAATGAAGCCCTCACTAAACTCTCTTTATTTGCTGGACTTTCACAGATCAGCTGTGCCTCCTAAGGTCTTATCCTATTCCCAACAAAGTCAGCAGCAAAACTTCAGTTGACTTCGATGGGAGCAGCACCAAGCCCTTGTTTTCCAATATCTGCCTCACCTCCTGTATTAGTTTTAGCTCATTGAAGATCACAGCGACGAGAGCTCATTTGCATCTCAGCACCCAGCATCTCAGCATAGCTATTTCACCACCATTCGGGAACGTATTCTCTAGGAACAAACAGGAAGCTTTGGGCTGCGCCTACGGGCCCATTGAGGCCGTGTCTGTAAAGAGTGCATTGAAATAATTAGAATAATCAAAAAACATGTAAGGCATTGGGGGACGGGCACCTGGGGGAATCGCGCTGGAGAATGAAGATGAAAGATTTTGAACTTATGAGTCTCCCAGGCTGTAACAACAATAAAAACCCTCACTACCAAAAAAACCACAGCTGTGCGCCACATGGGCAGATAAACAAATGTGATTGTGATGAGTGGAATGACAGTTCACAATGCATTATCCCAAGGTGCTCCTGGGCATCTGTTACATAATTTAGCTATTTTTAACTAGTTGTTTTGCTGCAGTTGACAGTAATAATTCCCAGCAATTACATCATACAAGCCAAAGACTAAATTCTGGGCCCAATGCTGATCATAAGATATGTAGCCCTCTGTACACTGGACTGATGCCTAAGCACAGGCTGATATCTAAGGGTATGTCTACACTACGAAATTAGGTTGATTTTAATAGCATAAAAGCTCGCTGGCGCAGTTTACTGACTTGGTTAGACCTCACCGAAACCAATATTCCGATCGTTATTACTGCTTGCTGTGTGCTCCACAATATCTGTGAGAGTAAGGGGGAGATGTTTATGGCAGGGTGGGAGGTTGAGGCAAATCACCTGACCGCTGATTACGCGCAGCCAGACACCAGGGCGGTTAGAAAAGCACAGCAGGGCGCGCTGTGCCTCAGAGAAGCTTTGAAAACCAGTTTCATGACTGGCCAGGCTATGGTGTGAAAGTTCTGTTTGTTTCTCCTTGATGAAAACTCGCCCCCTTGGTTCACTCTACTTCCCTGTAAGCCAACCGCCCTCCCCTCCCCTCTTTGATCTCCGCTTGCAGAGGCAATAAAGTCATTGTTTCATGCATACTTTATTAATTTGTCACACAAATGGGGGGATAACTGCCAAGGTAGCCCAGGAGGGGTGGGGGAGGAGGGAAGCACAGAGATTGGATAGTTGTAGGGGCACCCCCTAGAATGGCATGCAGCTCATCGTAGAAGCAGCATGTCTGGGGCTCTGACCCGGAGCGGCTATTTGCGCCTCTGGTTCTTTGGTAGGCTTCACGCGGCACTGATGCAGGTCCCTGTTATAACCTCTGTCCTTCATGTCCTTGGAGATTTTTTTTCAAATATTCCGGCATTTAGTCTTTTGGAACGGAGTTCGGATAGCACGGATTCATCTCCCCATACAGCAATCAGATGCAGTACCTCCCGTTCGGTCCATGCTGGAGCTCCATGCTCACCTGTGCTGATGAGCTCTGTAGGGTCACCTGTGCTGATCAGCTCGCCACGCTGGCCAAACAGGAAATGAAATTCAAAAGTTTGCGGGGCTTTTTCTGTCTCCCTGGCCAGTGCATCTGAGTTGAGAGTGCTGTCCAGAGCGGTCACAATGGAGCACTCTGGGATAGCTCCTGGAGGCCAATACCATCAAATTGCATCCACACTACCCCAAATTCAACCCAGCAGGGTCGATTTCAGTGCTAATCCCCTCGTCAGGGAGGAGTACAGAAATCGATTTTAAGAGCCCTTTAAGTCGACAAAAATGGCTTCGTCGTGTGGACGGGTGCAGGGTTAAATCAATCTAACGCTGCTAAATTCGACCTAAACTCGTAGTGTAGACCAGGGCTAAGACTAAATTGTGGAGAGAAAAGGAAATTAGAGCTGCTTGGAAAATAGTTTTGGTTTCCCCTCCCCATGGAAAAATGTAAACTTTTCAGCAAAATATTTTCACTGGACACTGAAATATTTTGATTCAAGCTGGTGCCATGTTGCCTGCTGGGAGCTGTAGTTCTCTATTGGCTAAGTTTTCTGGCCATATTTTACCTCCTGTGATGTATTGCTTCCCCCTCTTGGTAGGGGAGGGAGAGTCCCTGGCCTTGATGTAACATGGGAGATGTAGTTTTGCCAGAAAGACCGGCCTATGGAGGAAAACTACAACTACCATGAGGCATAGTGGCACCACTTTTAATCAAAATAGTTTGGTTTTCAGCCAAAAGATTTAATTTTTTTGATGAAATATCAAAATTTTCTGCAGAAAGCCAACATTTTTCATGCACATATTTGTTTAACTGAAAATCCACTTTCCATCAAAAACCAGTTTCAATGGAAAACTTTCCACCAGCTCTAGGGGAAATGCATCCATTGTACAGGGAAGGGTTGTGGAGCTGCTGAGAGAGCAAAGAACTCAGGTAAATAAGATCCATCCTTATCTTCTGACTAATTGTGCTCATATCCTTCCTTCATCCATTCTCTCCCCTTCACTAGATAATAGTAACTCTCTTACATGGCTGCAGTTAAGAGCAAAGCAAGAAGGGACTTAGTTGCTACAGTAATACAAATAATTCATAATAATATTTTTAAATAGTGTGGGAATTCAATAGGTGCCCATCATGTCTTATTAGTTAAGCTCTATTTTGGAGTTTTCAAGCAGCATGATAGATAGACAGATAAGTACGGCTAAGATTTTGTAATGGTAATTTTTAGTAAAAGTCACAGACGGGTCACAGGCAATAAAGAAAAATTCATGGAAGCCTGTGACTTGTAGTGACTTTTACTAAAAATAACCCTGACAAAATGGGGAGTAGGGGGGGTCCAGCATCCACCTGTTGCCTCTCACAGCGGCTGGGAGCTGCGGGGCCCCTCTGCCTGTGGAGCTCCAGGGGCCCCCACTACCGGTGACAGCTTGTTGCTCCGGGGGCCACCTGCCAAGCTCCAGGGCCACCTTCTGCTCGTGACGGCTGGGAGCTCCAAGGCCATCTGCTGGCCACAACGGCTGTGAGCTCCAGGGGCTGCCTGTGGCAGCTCAGACCTGCGGGAGCCCCTGCTGCGGCTCAGAGCTCCGGCAGCTTGGAGCTCCGGGCAGGCACCTGGGAACTGCAGGGCCCCTCACTGCCTGTGGCGGCTGGGAGCTGCGGGGCCTCCACCACCTGTGGGAGCTGGCAGCTGAGAGCTCTGGCACCCCCGCTAGCTGACAGCTCAAGCTCCGCAGCTGAAGCAGAAACAGAGGTTTCTGGAAGTCACAGATTCCGTGACTACTGTGACATAATCGTAGCCTTAATAATAAGACAAAAAATATCTTAATGATACTACCGTATGTAAATCCATGGTGTGCCCACATCTTGAACACTCGTGCAGTTCTGGTTGCCCTATCTCAAAAAAGATATATTAGAATTGGAAAAAGTAGAGAGAAAAGCAACAAAAATGATTAGGGGTATGGAACAGCTTCCATATAAGGAGAGCTTAAAAAGTCTGGGATTGTTCAGCTTGGAAAAGAAGTGACTGAGAGGGAATATGATAAAGGTCTATAAAATCAAGAATTGTGTGGAAAAAGTGAATAAGGAAGTGTTACTTATCCCTTTACATAACACAATAACCAGGGGTCACCAATAAAATTAATACATAAGGGAAGTACTTTGTGGAACTCGTTGCCAGGGGATGTTGTTTAGGCCAAAAGTATAACTGGGTTCAAAAAAAAGAATTAGGTAAGTTGATGGAGGATGGGACCATCAATGGCTATTAGCCAAGATGGTCAGGGTACAAACCCTGGGTGTCCCAAAACCTCTGACTGCTAGAAGCTGGAACTGGATGACAGGAAGTGGATCACTCAAATTGCCCTATTCTCTTCATTCTCTCTGAAGCATCTGGCATTGGCCAATGTTGGAAGACAGGATACAAGGCTAGATGGGCCATTGTTCTCACCCAGTATGGCCGTTCTTATGTGATGCCTGCAGGACACCTGATACTTGAAGTCTTTTCTCTGTGCCTGTTAATAAACCAGGGAGTAACCTAGGATGTTGGAGAGACATGAGCATTCTCTATGCCTCCTGCAGCATCAGTCTCCAGCTCCTGACTACCATATACTATATGGTGACTGTGGAGTTAGGCTTGCCCTACAGGAAGGGATAGGTTGGGGGAAGTATGCGGTTGCCCTAAGGTGAGCAAACCCATTCAGGGTTTGGGATAGCTTCCATAACCACAGTGCTGAGGCAGGCTGTGGAGTTCCTCTGCACTGTGAAAGCTGTTACCCCTTTTTAATCTGAACAGTTAGCCAATATTCTGGGGTTTGTTCTCATTGGGGGAGAAATTGATGCTGGAGTGAGGTATTTCATGCAATCCTGTTTGTTTACACAGAATGCACAAGGTCCTGTTTTCCTGAACACAGCAGCAGTCAAACAAGAGACAGTTTTTTGCTCACAACTCCAACCCTCTTTCTCTAGCCAGCACTTGCCCAAAAATCTCTGTTAGCTTTCACTCAGGGTCACACCGCAAGTACTTTTCTGTCTGTCTTTGGCTTTCTGCTGCCTTCTCTGTCTGCTTCTGGGGTGTTTCTACCTGCCTCTGCGCGCACACACGCGCACACACACACACCTCCACCAGAACAATACCCAGCCCTCTGCATTTGGATTCAGCCTCCATTGAAACTCCTCCAACCCACATAGCTCAGTTCCTGACCAGCCTTGCATGTGGCCTGGGTTTTGGCTTCTATCATTTCAACTATTTTACTCCAAAAAGGAGTTTAATTGCTTCTTGCACTCCTTCTGAATGAAGGACAGCTATTATACCCACCAGCTTCAGTGAGGTTTCACTCAACTCCTGGTATAACAAGCCATTCTGAAGAAGCCTGGGACCCTTACATTGTAAAAATTATTTACAAATTTCAACACCACAACGTCATTCCATCCATTGCTGTCAATAAGCACCCCTGTATTTGCCCTGTCTGTAGGACACCCTGCAATTGAGCTGTTATCCTGTCCCCCCCCCCCTTTTTTTTTTTTTGCTGGCAGTCCTTATTGAACTAGCTATTCATTATTATTTTTTATTAATATTTGTATTACCATACTGTCTATACGTCCTAGTCATCGACCAGGACCCCGTTATGCTAGGCGCTATATAAACAGAGAACAAAAAGATGGGGCTTACAATCTAAATATTCTCAGTTGTTCTCCATAAGTGGGCTAACAATGTGAAGCAAAAGAGAAGATCATTGGATTCAACTTAAAACTGAGTGGAGAACAATAATGGTATATCTCCACTGCAGTGTAAGCCCAGGCTCAAACTCAGGCTAAAGGCTAACCCCCTTCCATCTACATACAAATCGC
>NW_020664420.1:10648599-10685059 GCF_002925995.2 Terrapene triunguis | reverse complement strand
TGCCTTAACTGGTTCTAGCAGGTTCCTGATTACTCTAGTGCAGCCCTTGCTCTGGTTACTCAGGGAACAGAAAACTACTCATCCAGTGACTAGTATATTTGCCCTCTACCAGACTCCTGTACCCCAGTGGTCTGGGTCTGTCACACCTTGTTGAACCTCATCAGGTTTCTTTTGGCCCAATCCTTTGTCTAGGTCCCTCTGTATCCTATCCCTACCCTCCAGCGTATCTACCACTCCTCCCAGTTTAGTGTCATCTGCAAACTTGCTGAGAGTGCAGTCCACGCCATCCTCCAGATCATTAATGAAGATATTGAATAAAACCGGCCCCAGGACCGACCCCTGGGGTACTCCACTTGAAACCAGCTGCCAACTAGACATGGAGCCGTTGATCACTACCCGTTGAGCCCGACGATCTAGCCAGCTTTCTATCCACCTTACAGTCCATTCTTAGCCATCTCAGCCACGCAACTGGGCCTTTAGGATTATTACAATTGTGACGCTGGAGCCCAGGTGCCAACTCATGCAAGGCCCAGGGCCTCACTGAACACTGACAAATGTGTAGTTGGAAACCAGTCTGGCTCACCTGTGGGTTAGTATAGTTAAAATAGATATTAGCGTTATAAGAATGTGTTTACATTTTATGGAATGCTTGTAGGATGCTGCATGTATTAATCTTACTTATAGTATCTGTATCCCATGGCATAAAATTATATTGAGTGTTTAATTAAGGTAAGGTGCTCATCCTGCACACAAGACAGCCCATTAAAAGCATTATGTAGCATCCAAGGATGCTACAAGGAGGGAGGCCTTGTTGATTGCATTCCTAACTCCCTCCATGAAGGGGGGACCTGCACAAGAACTTATCCCATCATCCTGGAATCTGGGGCGAAGGGGATAAAAAATCCCTGACACGGTCTATGCTGTTTGCACTCTGAGGGGTAAAGATTCCTAAACATAAGCAAGAGATCCCCATGCTGCTTGGCATGGGTCAGCCGTAAAGGATGTATAGAGCTGCTTATTTTAGAAGTTTATATTACCTTTTTAAATATAAGACTGTAACTCTGTGTGTGTGTGTGTGTATGTTTCCTGTTTTAACCTTGTAAATAACTCTTATTTCTATTCTTTGTTAATAAATCTGGAGTTAGTTTATTATAGTATTGGCTACAGGCATTATCTTTGGTTTGAGATCTGAGTACAATTGACCTGGGGTAAGTGACTGGTCCTTTGGGACTGGGAGTTACCTGAATATTGTTGCGGTTTTGGGTGTAAAGTGACCATCTATCACATAGTCCAGCTTGCCTGGGTGACAAGATAGACTAGAATGCACCAGGGGACTGCCTGTGACTCCAGGGTAAGATTGTTATAGTGCTTTAGGAGTTCACACCTGTTACTCGGTTGGTGAACTCTAATTATAGAACATCTCTCCAGTTTAGGGTTTCTGCCCTGCTTTTTGACAGTCTGCCGTGAGCCATTCCAGACAGCATGATAACAATATTCACTGGAGAGTCAGAGAAAGTTTTTAAGTGGCTACCATCCTCAGTGCTAACCCTCTCCACTGATTCCTGCTGTTGCAGTTTCTCTCAGAAAATAATGAATTTGCAACCTGCTGCTCTCATTTCCTTTAGGTGGGGAGGAAAGGAATTAAATGTAACTCACTGCCAGGAGAAACACACGGTGATAGTAAAGTCAGTGTTATATAAGGAGACCTGATATGAAGCTGTTCTAGTCTGTGGCTAATCTTGCTATAAATATCCCCTTTAAATTACACATTCCAGTCTAATAGCTCAAATGCTTGATGGCTCAGGTTACCTGGCTGATGACAGCGTTGCTCCTAAGTGGCTAGAAAAGTTAGCTTTTGAGGATATGACAGCTGCTCTTCTGGAAATAATCAGGTTTACCGTACACGTCTCCCAAATGCTAAATCCATCAATAGGCCTGCAGCAATATTTAAAATGTCCTACTTTCACAATCCTAAATTTCTCCTTGCTATTATCTAATGCAGTGCATAAAGGGAGCGGGAGTGTCACGACACTTAGTTCTCTTTTCAGGTCATCTGAGAGAGAGGAAGGATGGTCTTAGGTAAAGGCATGCAACTAGCTCACAGGATATCCTATCCTATTCCTATTTCCCAGAACTGGAAGGGACCCTGAAAGGTCATCGAGTCCAGCCCCCTGCCTCTACTAGCAGGACCAAGTACTGATTTTGCCCCAGATCCCTAAGTGGCCCCCTCAAGGATCAAACTCACAACTCTGGGTTGAGCAGGCCAATGCTCAAACCACTGAGCTATCCCTCCCAGGTGGGTTCAGTTTCCAGCTCTTCCACCAACTTCTTCTGTATCACCGCACAAGTCCCCTCGTCTCTCTGTATCTGACTTCCTCACCTGTGAAACGGAAGTATTTTCTTCTCCCACACCCTTTGTCTGTCCTGTTTGTCTAGAATGTAAGTTCTGTGCAGCAGGGACCGTCTCTTAGTATGTACCAGTACAACAACCAACACATTGGAACCTTGAACTCGGTGGGGACCTCGGGGTGCTACCATTATACAATAGCTGTCCTGTTGCCTGACTGAATGTATTTATTTAATGCCATGACTGCAAATCATGTAACTTTGGGGCTATCTCCATTTCAGGCTTTTTAAAGGGAATTTCTCTCTGTTGGAGGACAACTAGTCCTAGGTATATATTATCTCTTAAACACATTCCATCCTCAGTTATTCTTGTGCCATTCCACGTTGACTTGAGTAGGATAGCACAGGTATAGCTTAGGGTAGAGTTTGTCTTGCCATAGCCCTAAATCAAGATGCCATTAGATAGAATAAGCTAAATTTACCCTAACATGTGCATCCACAGTTCCTGTTGACTTCAGTGAGATCGTGCGTGTGTGTGTGTGAGTACACCTTGGGACAAAATTTAGCCCAATCTCATCACTAACACAGCAGGTTACAGATAGCTACAGATAATGGCCTAGTAAACAACAAACCTGCCAACTGTAACAAATCCATGGCTGCACACATACAGATTTCTAATTAGATCAGGGACTTTGCCTTTATATGGGTGTATAGAAGAATATCACGCACACCTTTGCTGCTGTCCATTATAAATAATAATAAAGGAGACATCAGAGCCCTCATTTAAGCTGCGCAACCTCACCATCACAGAGGGAACGTTCCCAGGGAAACATTCAGCTCCAGAAACTCTGTCCATCATCTGCCAAGGCAAGCTAGTCTCCAGAGAGAGGGGACCAAAAAAAAACCCAACAGATTCTTGTCTTTAAAGGACTTTGCTTCTTTTCTGCTACTGCAGGTGGGTTCTTCCATATTGCCTCCTTGATGCTTTACAGATACATACTCTTCTCAGTAACTAAAAAGCACTGAAAAGCTCAGCAGTATGTTAGGCTCAGAATCCTTTCCTTCTTGACATCTTATCACCTTTGAGATACTGTCTTCTCTGTTCTCCTCCTACATCATTGATGGTTCCCTCACCATCTTTTTTGATGTGTCTTCCTCTCTTACTGTCTATGGCTGGTTCCTCAGGCTTCTGTCCTTGGCCCTTTACTCTTCTCAATGTAAACCCTGACTCTGGGCAGTTTCATCTGCTTATGCAGCTCTGGCTATCATCTCTATGCTGATAAATCTCTCAAATCTATCTCTTTATCATTGACTTGTCTCCTTACATCCAATCCCACATCTCCACCTGTCTCTCTGACATCTCCTCTTGGATGTCTCATCATCACCTTACATTAATACAGCCAAAATTGTACTTCTTACCTTCCCTCCCAAATCTTTTCCACACCTCACGTCATCTTTATCACTGACAAAAACAACAGCACCATCCCCATCTCTTGGACCCAACAATAGATTCGGTCTATAAAAGGGCCAGATCTTATTATTATTTCTCATCATTGCCGTAATCAGAGGTGGAATAACAGGAGGTGGGGTTGTGGGTTAGAACTGAGCTACTTCCACAAAACCATTTAGGAAAACATAGGCAGCAATTACTCTCACTATGCCAGGTGCTCACCCTGGCATTCTGTTTCTCTCTATCATTTGTGTTAAACTTTCTGTGCTCAGTCCCCATATTAAAAATGATGATGATAATAATAATTCAAAACACAGCAACATCCGCTAATATTAACCCACAATGCATCCCTTTGGAAAAAAATGGGCCAGATCCTCAGCTGGTATCAATTTTCATAGCTTCATTGACTTCAGTGAAGCTTTGACAATTTACATGATCTGAAGATCTCCTCCTTGGAGTTTACAGTCTTCCTAAATCATTGGTTTAAATCCCACCAGGGTGAGCTCTAGCCTCCATCCTTCCAAAGAAGCATGAACTGAGCTCCATATATTTTACTATGTGATGGTTCTTTTAGATACAAATAAATAATGAGAACCTAGAAAGCAAGGTCCTTTCTGCTATGTATGAGCATTAAAGATCTCACACATTTTTTGCAAAAGTAGGAATTTGCCTCAATTCCCAAGACCAAAATTTCCCCTCTGCTTCATTTTTGCGCAATCTGCCACTTAGCTACTTCACTATACCTCCAGAGGTAGCTGCATTTCATTGGCACTTTCTATATCTATATCATGGGAATTGCATGGGGATCCATCTCAAAGAAAAGAGTTCTGTAAATGTCAAACAAAGGTAAATTGACTCCCATGAAAAGACTCCAGTTTTAAATTGCAGACACTCAGATCGGACTCTGGCCAACGATATTTAAGTAAGAGAGAAGAAGAGTTTCACCTCACAGATCTCCCAAGTCACTCTTTAAATTTGACTAAAAAAAATATTTTAATGGCTGCACAACAGAATTAGTTTCTTCTCCAAATCTCTTGACATTCCCCCAGCTTTTTCTTTTTCTTGTGGCTCTAATTCTGCAAGATTTAAAATGTTGCTTGTCTGTTAAAGTGAGCTGTGTCAACCATTTGAGACCATATACATTATTTCCACTTGTTAGTGATGCTTCCTGTTTCAGTGGCTAATTTAGGATCAGATTTGGCCCACGTCAGATTATGGTTTTGGCTAGTCGTAGGGAAAGCTGGCAGCAGATGGGCTTTGAGCTTTTTCAGCTCTCTATAGTTTCTGGAGTAGAATATTTTCTTCCGGCTTTGGCTGATACAGTGGGCATTAATTGAATAATTGTTAATTCTCCACCGAGGGCCATCTGCTGAAGACTAGGCTAGCTTATTCCTAGCTGTAAACCTGTGCAACAGCTCCATCTAGCAGTACAGTTAGTAAATGCTACATGGCTGGTTTTATTGCTTGTAAGATATGAAGACAGCAGGATGCTTCCTAGGTGCTGTTGACAAAAGACATTACACACCACAGTATTTCATTTACAGTTGTACAAAGCTTCCATGCAATGTGTCATAATAGAACATCATGTCTCAATTTTCAAACTGAAACCATCCAATCTGTACATTGAAAACTTGGCCAAACATTTGCCATTTGGTTTATTTGCGTATGGTTCTTCAAAGCCTACTAGGTTAAAAAAAAATACCTTAACCTCTAACATTTTGCCATACCTCAGAAACATGAAAGCAGCCTCCATCTGACACAAATTGTATCTGTCACACCAGGTAAAATAGTACAAGAGATACTGTTGTTGTAGAACCGCAGTAAGTATTTGCCAGTGGCATAAACTTGTTCTCAAATACAAACTTTCTACAGATGAAATGTTAAAAAAAAAAAAAAAAAACCTCCTCAGAGATCTGGCTTTTTTGGATAAGTGAAAGGACAAATGTGAGGAGGGAGTAGTCTTGAGAATTACAGACAAGCTAAGGAGAGGAGAAACGGATAACATTTTCTTGGAGGGTGGGGCAGTGGAGGTATTTTTAGCAGGTTTAGGCTGGGAATTTCAACAGGAGTTAGGTGCCTAACTCCCTTGGGGTCCTCTGAAAGTCCCCCCCCCCTTAGAGAGTGCTCTGAAAAGTATGTACAGTTCTCTGCAGAACCCCTTCCGCTCTTGAAGGGTGCAGTTGCTGCTGTGAGAATCCTGATCAGGCTAAGGCCAGGAGAAAGGCACAGTACCAGGAGGCTGTGAAGAATCTCAGAGACCCTCCCAAAGGCATCCCTTACTTCAGTGGATCCTCATGGCTTGGGGGCTGAATCTCCTGCTTCTTCCAAGGGCCGTGGAGGGGCAAACCTGCCCCGACAATTAAAGAATTTGGAGGGAAGTCCATGAAGGGCCCCTCACAGACTTCCCTTCCCCTTGGCTCCCTCCCATAGGTTCTGGCCCAACATCTTACATTCATACAGTACCTTTATATAACACAGCACATAGATCCGTAGCAGCGGACGTCATTTTTTGGGGTGTTTATTTGTCTCTGTTCTTTCCACCTTCCATAAATTGCTTTCTAACAACACCTCACCCAAGAGGTGGCATAAACAGAACTAAACACTTTCAGTGAAAATCCAGCCTTCATCCCTTTAAACAGTTAGCTGTATGAAAAGCTTGGCTGGGGGCTGCATTTGCTCCTTGGGAATGGGAGAGATGTACAGGACAGCATGTCAACCCGAACAGCGATTTTCATTTGCTAACCTTATCCATTATAAATAAAACATTTCTGAGAAGCTTGCCGGCTGTCAGAAACCGCTCCATTAAATATGGGAAGAAATGCCGCAGGTGGTCATGGAGTCAAATATTATGACTGGATTTTAAAAATGGAGCTACATAATTTCATGACCACTAACGAGGTTTGCAGCTCTGCAAGATCACTTAATAAAGCTAATCCAATCTCATGTCTGAGTGTGTAAATCAATCACATACAATCAGGAAGGAATCTATCCCTATACTCCCTCCCACCTCCTATACAACAGTGCAGTTGGCTAGATGCATTCTGAGTGGGAGAGGTTATATTTCTCTAAATCATCAGGAATTGCCTTCTGCTGGAAGGTAAATAGGCTAAAGATTTGGTATGCAAAATCTTGCAGTTGATATTTTCAAAGTAGCTCAGGGGATTTAGCCACATGTCTTCTATTCAGGCTAATGTGTAATGTTTGGCTACACACCCTGCACTGCTTTGAAAATCATAGCCCATGCTCCTAAATCCACAGAGAGTGGCAAGTAACATGGAGAGCAATGCAAGCTACTGCTATCCACTCTCCAACTTTCTTTAAGAAAGGAAAACTTGTTTGGAGAGAGGCTGAGGATACTTGTTTCTGGTTTCGTAAAACATCAGCAGTTGTGGTTTGTTTTGCAAAATCAAACCCGAGGTCTCCCACTGCTTCTTGTCTTTCTGTTCAAACTGGTTGGATAAAAAAATATGGATTCTTCAAATAAATTATTTAGCAAAAAATGGCAAAATATGTCAAATAATTTAATTTAACATATACACCTCTACCCTGATATAACGCGACCCGATATAACACGAATTCGGATATAAACCGGTAAAGCAGTGCTCCGGAGGGTAAGGGGGGGCGGGGCTGCGCACGCCGGCAGATCAAAGCAAGTTCGATATAACGTGGTTTCACCTATAACGCGGTAAGGTTTTTTGGCTCCCGAGGACAGCGTTATATCGAGGTAGAGGTGTAGTATTCTACCAGCTGTTGAGGCCAGATTGTAACCCTACCATCAGCCTGAGGAAGAGGCAGCATATTGCCACTGCATTGTCGCACAAGCAAGACAAGAAGCAGAATCACATTTTGGAAACTGCTTCTCCCATGCACCAGGCAGGAATTAAACTTCTCCAAGGATGAAGTAGCTATTTAGTTACATGAATAGCACTTTTATTTCAGTGTCGCTACAGAGACTTTCAGGGCAGGGTTTGTCTTCAGATCTATTTGGACAATGCCTGTTGCCAACATGTTGTTGGCATTACCAGAATAGAAATAATAGTAATCATTAATAGTAATGTTCAATACAAAGTGTCTATCAATTTGCCACAAAGAACATACAGGTGATTAAGCACTGGAAGGTAATGGGCATGGCAACAGATTCAGATTATGGCCTGGTCTACGCCTAAATCACAGATCAACTTAATTATATCGACTGTAGTGTTGACATAGCCTCAGATAACAGCAATTAAGGGTTTTGCAGAGGTATAACCCAGAGAGTATTTTTTAAATTCTACTCCCCTTGCTCTGCACAGTCTCCCTCATGGGTGTCAGGTATAATAGGCCAGGGAGAGAAAGATCTGCCTTCCCCGGCTGGAGCCGCTGCCGCAGGACGCTGGGCTGGAGCTGCTCAGGCCAGCCAGCCTGGGGCTGGAGTCAGCCGGCCGGCCCGGCTGGGGTTGATTGGGCTGGCTGGCCCAGAGCTGGGGTTGGCCAGCCGGCATGGCTGGGGCTGCTCAGGTCGGTCGGCCAGCTGGGACCAGCCTGGGATTAGGGCCAGCCCGGGGCTTCTCTGGTTGCGGTGAGGAGAGGGGGGATCAGGGGTCCTGCCGTGGAGGGCCTCCCTTTAGTTGTCCTCTGCTCTCCAACTCTCCTTCTGTTTTATTCCTTCCCTCTTCCCCCTTGTAGACTATGGGACATGAGGATCCACCCTGCTATGTCCTCTGCTGCCCTACATTGTCCTACCTCATTCTGTTCTCTCTTGTCTCTTGAGATGCTCAGCGACTCAAGGTTGTTTAACCAGATTTTAAAGGAGCCATCATCCTACAAGGTCACTGAAGGAGAGAGAAAAGGCTGTATGAGTACTGGGAGGAAGGATGGTCCAGTGATTAGGGTAGGACGTGGGAGACCCAGAATCAACTCCCTGCTCCCCTGCAGACTTTCTATGTGACCACGGACAAGTCACTTCAGCACAAATCCTTCAAGGTACTTCGATGCCTAGCTCCCATTGAGTTAGGTACCTAAATACCTTTGAGGATCTGGGCATCAGGTGGTGGGGTTTTCAGAAATGCGTAGGCACCTAACTCCCATTTCAGTGCCAATGAGAGTTGAGCATCTAGGCACTTCTGAAAATCTCACTATCTGTGCCTCAGTTCCTGTCCCTGAAAACAGAGATAATACATCCCTGCCTCACTGGGGTGTTATGAGGATAATTACATTAATGACTGAGAGGCACTCGGATACTATGATAATGGAGGGCAGGGGGACACACAGAAGTACCTTAGATAAATATGAAGTGGCAGTACCCTCCTCCACTCTGTGCTGCAGCTCCAGAAGGATCCCTAGAGAGGAATGAGGAGGTGTGGTGCAGTAGGAATATTGCTCAGGATCAAACATAGGTCTTCAAAAGAAATGGGTAGGGATCAACCAACCTTCCCCTTTCTTCTGTCAGAAACTGCTCATGCATTACACTGGGGCTTGTATTGACAGTTCCTCCTGCTTGTTGCTCATGTTACAGTGGCACATCCACAATGCTGGAGATAAGGTTGTGTTAGCGTATCCATTAAAAACTCTCCCTGTCTTCTCCCTCTTTGTGTGTGAAAGGTTTAATAGCTGGATGTGAAATGTTTGCTCTGGGCTGATGACTGCCACGTTTTGACCCAGGTCTTTATTTTTACATGTATTTTTGAAGATATCAATTTGGCCATATTCTCTGAGTTCATTTAAAAAAAAACACCCATAGAAGCTTCCCACATGGCTTTTGTATTTTATTTTATTTTTGGCACTTGGGCAACTCAAAATCTGATTATTTAAATCCAGCCATCAATTTGGGGATTTTTTTGAGAGTTGATGTCTTGGTGTGGGGAGGATGGGGAGAAATTGTACAGCTGAGATAATGAGCTGTAAACAGAAAAATGGCAAAAACTAGATAAAATCAATGGTCCAGTGCCCTGTCTCTGGCCGTGGTCAGTACTAGATACTTCAGAGGAAGGTGCAAGAAAACCCATAATACACAATTATGAAATAAACTGCTCAGAGGTGAAGTTTTTTACTAACCCCAAGCAGTAAGTGATTGACTGTATCCCCTAAAGCAAGGGGGTTTAGATCCCTTATACATTAATATTTAGCCTGTCTAGTATAACTCTGGGTGTTCTCATTATCTATATAAATGCTTGATCCTTGTTTCAAACCTGCTAAGCTCTTAGACACAATGTGAGTTATAGTACGAATATCCTGTGCATTTGGGGCACATCCTCTGCCCAGTCCCTGTGCCAACTAACCAGGCCGGCATACTCAGGAGCCATGTGGGAAGGCAGGAAGTAGGAATCTTCTTCCCCAGCTGCAGAATCCCAGCAGGACCACTCCACTGAGGTTCCTCCAACCCTGTGAAAGTGAAATCACACTCTGACTTTAGGCATAGTCATAGGAAGCTCCCAGAAGGTCACTGGCCACTCCGAAGTTTAGAAGCTTAATTGAAATTTATCTCCACAGCTTGGGTTAGCCAGACTGTTCTGGAAATCTCATAAGAACAGACTGTCTTCCTCGGGAAATCTACAGTATCTCTTGCTTACAGCTGGGCTGGAGAGACCAGGAGAACAACCTCTCTGATTGGGCATAAGGCTAGCCATGTGAACTACAAATAACCATTATTGGGGAACCCAACATCCGAGGTAAGGGTCCCTTCCTGCTGCCATTGAAGTCAATGGGAGTCTTTCCATAGGCTTCTTCAGGAGTTGGATTATGCCATAATTTAGCAATCCATAGACTGGTCTGTTGGCTGTGAGACTAGCAGAGGAATAAGTAGCTCACTGTTCAATCTGTCCCACCTATCTTCACACACCCTCTGATAGGAAATACACATCCCCTTTGATAACAGACCTTGATTTTGCTCAAAGCCTTACAAATTGTAAGGGCTGGTAGTTTGGGACTTGGGCTTTCAATCATGACTAAAACCAGGGAGAGTGGAGGTTTGTGAAAAAGAAAAGTAACAGATGAGAAATGATGTCCAGACTCATTTGACCATCTGTAAATGTTTGGTTTATAGTCAAAGCAGGGGATTGAGAGTTTGGCAATCTAAGCTGAATTCCCAGAGCTGCCATCAATGTTATTTGTGACCATTGAATCTTTCTGTGCCTCAGTTTCCATACCTGTAATATAAGAATGATGATCCCTACCTCATGGAATTGTTACAAGGCCTAATTAATTCATGCTTGTAAAGTGCTTTGACGTGTATAGTACCATTATCAGTCACTTGAGAGTTTTCTCTGCATTGTGGGTGACACACCACTCTTCTTAAGGGCACATCTCCACCTGGAAATATTTTATGAATATTAAATACTCTCTACACTAGAGAGACTATACCGGCATCGCTAAGTCAGCACAGGTATGCCATTTTACATAATTCAATAGTGTAGGTGCAGCCTACATTGACAGAAGGGGTTATTCCATCCTTGTAGGAATGCCACCTCCCTGAACGAAGTTAGCTACATTGACAGAAACATTCCTCCATGACATACCTGCATCTACACTGGGGGCTAGATCAGCAGAGCCATGTCAGTTACGGGTGTGACGGGTTGCATCACAGAAAACTCCTTGGGCACTGCCAACTGATGTGCTTAGACTACCTCTGAGCCATTTCCCCTGCCAGCTTGGGACTTCAGAACCCTGCCTGGTTTGAACCAGACATGCTTGCCTGCTACAAACCCAGACCCAGATCTGAAAAACGTCCCACAAAAGCTGCAGGCTAAACTGAAAACAGCTTATGAAGTGTTCCTGTCTCTAACATTCAGATGCCCAGCTCCCAATGGGGTCCAAACCCCAAATAAATCCATTTTACCCCGTATAAAGCTTATACAGGGTAAACTCATAAATTGTTCGCCCTCTATAACACTGATAGAGAGATATGCACAACTGTTTGCCTCCCCCCCCCACCCAGGTATTAATACATACTCTGGGTTAATTAATAAGTAAAAAGTGATTTTATTAAATACAAAAAGTAGGATTTAAGTGTTCCAAGTAAAAACAGAACAAAGTAAATTACCAAACAAAGTAAAATAAAACATGCAAGTCTAAACCTAATACAGTAAGAGAATGATTACAGATGAAATCTCACCCTCAGAGATGTTCCAGTAAGCTTCTTTTACAGACTAGCCTCCCTCTAGTCTGGGTCCAGCAATCACTCACACCCCCGTGGTTATTGTCCTTTGTTCCAGTTTCTTTCAGGTATCCTTTGGGGGTGGAGAGGCTATCTCTTGAGCTAGCTGAAGACAAAATGGAGGGGTCGCTCATGGGCTTAAATTAGGGTGACCAGATGTCCTGATTTTATAGGGACAGTCCCGATTTTGGGGGCTTTTTCTTATATAGGCACCTATTACCCCCCATCCCCTGTCCCAATTTTTTACACTTGCTATCTGGTCACCCTAGCCTAAATAGACTTTCTCTTGTGGGTGGAGACCCCCTCCTCTCTCCTATGCAAAATCCAGCTCCACAATGTAGTTTTGGAGTCACATGGGCAAGTCACATGTCCATGCATGACTCAGTTTTTACAGATAGCAGCCATTGTCCACATGCTATCTTGAATGTCTCCAGGAAGACTTCTTATGTGGATTGGAGTCTTCCAAGATCCGTTGTCAGCTAAATGTTTCTTGATTGGGCACTTAATTTGCACATTCCTTTCTCAAGAAGCTGACCAAATGCTTTACTAAGGCTACTTAAACTCAAACAAGTACACAGGCAATATTTATAACTTCGAATACAAAAATGATACATGCATACAAATAGGATAAATATATTCAGTAGATCATAACCTTTACAGAGATATGTTACATGGCATATGTAGCATAAAATATATTCCAGTTATGTCATATATACATTCATAAGCATATTCCCATAAAGCATTATGGGGTGCAATGTCACAACGGGTGTGGTCTTTTCACACCCCAATCAATGGAGCTATGTCAACCTAACTTGTAAGTGTAGACCAAACCTAAGACTCACATGGGGAGGTCATTAAGTGAACAGTTATTTCCCTTTATCATACACACTGAAGTCACCAAAAAATGTACTGCACACGTGTTTCACAAGGTTGAGGGATCAGCTCTTTCATTAAATAATTAAGCTAATCTTATTAATAATTGGAAGGAATGGTAATAAACAACCTCAGATTAGAAAATAATATTCTCCCAGCAGACAGGATCCCTTCTTCACTAGACATGCTAATGAAACAACACATCTACATTTCAAAAAGTTTTAACCTTTGTACTTGCTGTGGGGTCCATCATAGTGCTTGCAATTTGTTCTATTTGCATCTGAGAGAGAGAAACAGAGTCCCATATGGCTTAGGATGAGGGTCTTTAAGGGCTTGTCTACACAGCAAGTAAGTATGCAGGAAGCTGGTGCACTGTAGATTCCCACCCTGGCTTGCCATGCACTAATTTGCCATGTAGACAGGCCCCCAGATAACACCTTAAAACCGAGACTCTGGGCAAGTCTACACTACAGTGCTACATCTGCGCACCTGCGCTGTAGCACATCTGGTGAAGACGCGCTATGCCAATGGGAGAGCACTCTCCCATCAGCATAATTACTCCACCTCGGCAAGAAGCGGAAGCTATATCGGTGGGAGAGCATCTCCTGCTGACAGCGCTGGTGTGGACAGTGCAAAACTTGTGTCTCTTTGGGGAGGGGGGCTTTTTCACCCCTCTGCGTGGTGTAAGTTATATCGACTTAGGCGGTAGTGTAGACCTGGCTAAGTTTGCTCTGCCTAGATATTAAACCTCCCATGGACCTGTTCTTTAGCAACATGATGTGTGCTATGTGGGTACAGCTCTCTCTCCGATGGTGCTGTATGTGTATGTTTTAAGTCCTTTAGGATAAAAGCCACTATGTTCACAACAATTATATTGTTGTTATTATTAATTACTACATGAAAAATATCATGGAATCACCTGTGAATTGCCTTGAACTCTTATTGAGAAAGAATAAAAACTTCCTTCTCCTAGGCAGAAAAAGAGTCTTTCCCGAAAGATATTAGCCTCGCTGTACTAAATTATATGGGACAGAACCTCAACACTTCAGTGTACCTATACCAATTTACCCCAGGTGAGGCTCTGACCCCTACATTACCATTCCCCTGAATGAGTAATTTTTTGTGACAAGGGCTATAAAATATGATTAGTCTTTACATCATCATCTTCATTATCAATCATCTTTATGGGAAGGGTGAGCAAATGGATTTTTTTGCCTGGGCTAGTAAATTTCTAGGAAGAGTTTGCAATGGCTCATTAGCCATGACAAGAGGCATGATTCTTCTCTCTCTACACTGGCTTCAATCAGGAGTAACTCCCCTGAACTCAGTAGAGACACCCTGGTGTAAAGCCAGTGTAAGAGGAGATTCAGGCCTAAAGACATCATGTTATTGGATCACAAAAGTCAATAGGTATTTGTTATGATCACATTTGCACCAGCATAAATCTGAAACAGCGCCAAGAAAATCAATGGGCCTGATTCTCCACTGCCTAGCACTTTGTGTATTAATTTATACCGGGGCAAAGTGGGTGTAAAATGCTACCACTGACTTGCACCGCTGTAAATGATGCCCCAAGACAGCAGAGAACAGGCTCAAATGAAAATTGCAATCAGTTCTGCTGCTTACATCTCTTCAGTGGCGAGACACTACCTGTTATAAACAAGGGCAATGGTTTAACAAATTATACAGATTATCAAAACACTGGAGTATAATGAAACCTGTACAAGACAATATCCGTATTAAGTAACCTCCTGACTTAAATAGCCCCAAATAGGTTGAGCTTAGTTCTGATCTCATTCAAACCCATGGAAAATCAGGAGCAACTCATTTGAAGATAATGAGGTTACACTGGTGTAAAACCAGCTTAATTGAAATCACAATTGGACCTATTCAACACAATCCTGCTTCACCCTTATTAGAAACCACTTTCCTGAAACATCTGATTGTTGTTGCTCCTCTGAGTGGTTGCTTACAACCTGCTTTGCTCTGATATGATGTGATAATAATGCAGTTTCCCAGAGTAAAATAGAAATCCATAGTGTCAAGTTTGCAAACGTTTTGTTTCACTGTAACAGTCTGAAGTCATTTTACCAGCTAGAAAAATATGCCTTATATTTTGGAGACGTGACAAATATACAATATGTTGTTACAGGTAATCGTCTATTAGAATTTGACTGCAGAACTTTCCCTTTGGAATTATTTGCAGACAGTTCTATGGATGTTACTAAAGTTTGAATGCACAAATGTATCAGACTGGATAGGAACAGAGAAATTAAGTGACCTTTCCTGGTGTGCAGATAAATTTTAGACTTAATTTTCAGAGGTACCAATCTTACAGCTCCTACAGACTTCACCTGGCACTCTGGGGTCAGCACCTCTGGAAATCAGGCCCGAAGGAGAGAATTCATGAGTAGGGCTTAGGCACTGCATAGCTCAGCCAGAGGAAGGCGTCTACCTCCATTCCAGATTCACAGCCATGAACCCTCTCCTGGAATTAGGCACCTAATCAGGTCAGTCCTTTTACAAGAAAAACAAGGCGGAGGGAAGGTATAAAGAATGAAATATTCATTAGAGCAGGGAGGTTGGAAGCTCTGTCTCCTGCCTCCCTGGTGAGTGCTCTGACCCCTAGGCTAGAGAGTCAGTATAGCCCATGCTGGTTGTCCCAATGACTATTTAAGTATTTATACAACATGGAACAGTCTCAATGGGAGAAATTCTTGTCCTGTATTGCCCCATAGGTGAGGGCACTTTCTTGGGAGATAGGAGACTTAAGTTCAAATCTCAGCCCCACATCAGGGATTTGAACCTAGGGCTTCTACAGGCTGGGTAATGTCTCTAACCAGGGGTGAAAGAGAATATGGTTCCCATCACTTTGTGTAGGTTTAGATGTGCTCTGAGCATGTCTACTGGATCAGGGCAAGACAGGAAGTGAAGAACACCTAGTTTGTGAATCCCACTGGGGCATAGTTATGAGTCAGGCACTGAGCTTCTGCGTGGTATAGGATTTAAGCAGCTTATGCCCAGCTGCTGAAATGTAGGCACCTTAGGGACTTTAACAGTAGAAATGTAGGCACCCGCGGACTTAGGCGGCAGCTGAACAGGGGTTTTGCAAATGCCAGTGCTATCTAAATGTTGGACATAGGCACCCAACTGCCACTTTAAGCACCTACGTCTGCCATAGAAATCTCGCCCTAAATGTCTCAGATACAATTAACAAGACAATAAAAAAGTGTGCAAAATGATTACAGTACTCATATTTAAATCAGGTGATCTGCATAAAAGCTGGCTGACTGAATGTGTGAACATCTGTTCAGGAAAACATATTGTTCTGAATTAAGATTTTGTATGGAAAATATTATTCATTCACTCAGTTTAATTGATTTCTCCCCCTGCGAACATCACTTCCTTTTCTTACCTCTACAGATCAACTGTAGTGCAGTTTAGTAGCTACTACAGGGTGGCAGAGTGTTGTGGGCTCAGTTAAACATTGTGAGCTCACTCTTATCTATATATATCAAGAGAGAGCCAGGTATTTCTAATATCCCCATCAACATGGTATCTGAGAGTACTGACTTCAACAAGACTTTGTATGTGCACAGAGTACAGGATTAGGCCCTTTCTCTCCACTCATGTTCTGATACATACCATCAGTGCAGCCACATGCAAACACACACCTTTTTCCCCTCAGTCATGTCCTTTCAACTTTCCTTATTCTATGGCCAGGGAGGAAAAATGAAAACGGTTCTCCCTCCTCCCCCCAACCATGTCTGACTGCTGCTGTTAATCTCCATTTAATACCCCCTGGACCAAACCATTCTCTGTTTCCCCACCCCACAGCTCCTTTTGGGCCTGCCTGTTCCTTGGTTGCTGCAGCTGACAAAGCTACATTGGGAGAGGAGACACAGATCCTACCATATTTCCTCCTCCCAGTCTGCAACAGTGTCCCTGCCAAAACTTGGGAAAGGGTGGGGGACCCAGATCATATTGCAGGGGAGACAAGATAACAAAGAGCACTAGGAGGGGGAACACAGTGCTGGGGAACGGACAAAAATTATGAGTTCCCCCCATCATGTGACAAGTTTAAAAAGCACAAGATTTTTTTTAAAATACTACATTTTGGGGTCTTTTTATTTGTTTCATATTTTTGAGCCTTTAGGGTGCCGCGAGTTCACATTTTTATGTTTTCCTCTGCAACCATGAAGGTTATAAACTTAAAAAAAAAAAAAAAAAAAAAGCTGAGATTCTCACATATTCACATGGCTCCTGGAGCTGGGGCTTGAAGGAAAACACCAGTCATCACAAGACTCGTGATAAAACCATGAGAATGGCCCCCTTCTTGCTCCCTCTTAACTTTCAGGTTAAAAAACAAATGGACTGGTTCCACTGTCCAGGCCCAATTTTATTTTTTTATTCTTTTTGGTGTTGCGTCTATAACACAAACCTAGATGAATATAGAAAAACCTGGTGTCTCCATAGTAAACCTGTCCAGATGGCAAACAATGGTATGTTTCAGTTTAGACTGGTGGAAATAATATTACCTGAAGTTTGAACGGTGCTGGTGAGGTGAGAACAAAACAAATGGCGCTTCATAAACTCACTAGACAGGAGAGTGCTGTCCATTTCAACTAGCCACTTAAAAACAATACATATTTGTATTGTATTTGTATTTATTAAATTCTCCCTCACCCTCCCTAAAAAATAGTACCCTGTCTACAAACTACTTGCAATGTAATACACATTTAACGTGCTGACCAGTCTCTCACATTCATTTTGTACTTCACTCTCACCGAACTAAAGAGGCTAGCTAAATCATTCCACCAGCAATTGCCTACTACTGGCTAGTTTCTTACATAGCTGTGCTGTGTACTTGGAGCTATAAATGAAGCTTTTCCAGTTAAACTCCTCAAACCCAAGACAAATCGATTACATCTGTGGTGCTGGGATTTGTCACCGTGCTCTAAAGCAATTCCAAACAGTTCTGTTTTACTGTAACGCTTGCTGAGGAAAGGCTTTGAAGAGAGGTTTAGGTGACTGAGCATACTCAATGAAACATTATTATAGTCACCACAGAAGCTTAAACCCTTCTTTTCCAGTTTCCCTTTCAACCACAGCAGCAGCAGCAATCGTGATGTTTCAGTCATAAAGATTCGGCTGGCGATCCTGCCCTTCTCTTCACCCTGCTGCTCCAAGGGCCATCACTCAAGAGGACAGGCTTTCAATCCTTCACCTACTGTACATTTCCATAGAGTAAGAGTTACAACAGTTACTGACAGGGAAAACATCCTGTTATACAGATTGCTTTCATTTTGTCTCGTGCTCCCCTCACCTCTGCCGTGTCTCTTCCCTGCTATTAGAGGGCCCTATTCTGATCTGTTTTGAAACAGTTATGGTTGCTACACACATAACATACTCGACACAAAGCCACAAAACAAGGCAATGAAAACTAAGCCACCTAAAAATGCACTTCTTCCGCCCAAATACTGCTCCAACTAAAATATACTATCAGCCACACACTAGCCTCCCTAACAATGCTAGCTATCTAAGGCAGCGGTTCTCAAACTGTGGGTCGGGACCCCAAAGTGGGTCGCGCCCAATGTGCCCTCTAATTTTTTCCATCCATGTGCGGAATGAATTTTGTTATGTGCACCGATATCGAGGTAATGTGCGGATGTGCACCGCCAGTAGAAACAAAAAACCTAGATATAATATATATATATTTTTAAAAGTTACCAAGGGATAATTACTCCAGCCAGGACAGGTTAGGCATTTTAGAACTCACTACTCAAAGAATTAAATTTGAGCATAAGAGAGAAATAAAATTACGAAATGCAGAGACCATTCAAAAAACTAAAATAACACACTTTGAAAGAATAAAATTACAGAGAATATATGTGCATTGCAAGAAGTAACAACAACAAAACACAAGTATGTGTTCCGAGATCAGTGTGAAAGAGACAAATTGTGTGTGTGTGTGTATAGGTGTGTGAGAGACAGAGACAGTATGTGTGTGTAAGACTGTGTGTGTGTGTGTGAGAGAGAGAGAGAGAGACAGAGTGTGCGTGTGAGACAGAGACAGTGTGTATGTATGTGTGTGAGAGACAGAGACAGATTGTGTGTGTGCTGGCTGCTGGGGAAGTGTATGAGAAGCCATGTGCTGTCTCTTTAACCACAGCAGCACTCACCAGTCTAAAGGCTTGTTCAGACTGCAGCAGCCGCATCGAACTCCCGAACCCTGTCCCTCCTGCCCCGCTCTGCGAGATGGGATACATGGGTGGGGGAGTTGTGGCAGGAGGGGGAAAGATAGCGTGTATGTGCTTGCACAGCAAGCAGGAGGGTTCTGGGAGCAGCTGGACTCAAAGGCAGAGAGCAGGAGCAGCGCAGCAGCAGAGCAGCGAGGGGAAGGGGCACCTAAACACAAGTCCCCAGATGTGCGCAGCTCTACTAATCAACTGCGCGGCACTTAATTGACTCTTGCGTGGCTGCGCAGCTTAGAGGGAACATTGGTCGTGACCCCGTTTTAATGGGGTCGCCAGGGCTGGCTTAGACTTGCTGGGGCCTGGGGCCGAAGCCCGAGCCCCACCGCCCTGGGCTGAAGCTGAAGCCTGAGGGCTTCAGCCCTGGGCAGTGGGGCTCAGGTTAAAGGCCCCCTGCCTGGGGCTTCGGCTTTGCCCCTCCCTCCCCCCACCCCACCCAAAGCGGTGAAGTTCAGGGTTTGGCTTTGGCTCTCTCACCTGGGATGGTGGGTCTCAGGCTTCGCTCCCCCATCCTGGGGTCATGTCGTAATTTTTGTTCACAGAAGGGGGTTGCGGTGCAATAAAGTTTGAGAACCCCTGATCTAAGGTACCTACCTATAGGGTGCCCCCACCCATTTCAGTATTCGAGCACAGTCTTTAATAGAGTTATCTTCACAACAGCCCTGTAAGGCAGGGAGGTGCCATTATCCATATTTATAGATGGAGAACTGAGGCAGAGAGACACTAAGTGATTCGTCCAAGGGCATACAGGAAGTCTGTAGCAAATCAGGGAACTGTCTAAAGTCACCAGCTAACACCCTTACCACTAAACCATCCTTCTTCCTTTAATGGAGCCTTCAGACACCCTTTTAACAAACTGCCTAATGCTATGCCAAACATTCATACCCAAAAGTGTTGGGAAGGGATGGTGTGGTAAAGGGCAAGGCCAGGGGTGTTTGGGAAAAAGCTTGGGAAAAAGGATGCTGGGAAGCTGGTGCCCTAAGGGGGCAGACAACGGTTCTGGTGTGTGGCCGGTGACACTGTGTAGAGGATACCCTGTTAGGTGGCTTGACTCCATTTCCTTGTTTTTGTGTCAAGTGTGTGTTATGTGTGAAACAACCTTTACCTGTTTCACATCAGCCTTTTTTGTGTATGATTTTATCCCACAACTCACTGTCGCAGCCAGGCATTCTGCACCAGCTGAGGCTGGCTTGTACAGTCTTTTGAATTTAGAAGTTAACGGTGGTTTGGCTGTTTCTAGTGCACACAAAAATCCTGTTGATTTCCCCAGCACTGCCAGGAAGTGGGGACGCCACTCTCTCCAACACCTACCCTCTTCTGGATATCGGAGATCACCCTCACTTTGTTTATGACACATCTGATGAGAAAAACGTTTTCCTGGAGAGGTCTAGCTTTAGTTCTATAGCCTCCGAGCCAGTCAACGTTTAACTTGGGCCAGAGTCTGATATCATTGCTCACAGAGAATAGCACCTTACTCTTCAAGATGTCTCAGACTTCAGGGGACCTCCTTGCAGAATAAGGTAGTATTCAGTATGAGTACGGGTATATAGGCCCCAGTTCAGCAAAGCACTTATGCACATAATTAACTTTTAAGCACATGCTTCAGTCCCATTGACTTAGGCATGTGCTTATGTCCCACAGTGCTTTGCTGAATATGAATGGTGGGAGGAAGTGAGCTTAGCCTGGCTGGTCAGGTGACTGCTGCCTCAGTTTCTGCTTCTCAGCTCCCCAGAGAATGCACATAGACTCACATAGTTAAAGTACATGGGATGATTTAGTTGGGGATTGGTCCTGCTTTGAGCAGGGGGTTGGACTAGATGACCTCCTGAGGTCCCTTTCAACCCTGATATTCTATGATTCTGTGATACATTCCCTTCTTGGAGTCTGGTTTATTAACAAAACAAAACAGTTCCGCTCAGTACAAATCTTCCCACACACTTCTCAGTTCCTTTTCAAACCCAAGTTCCACAGCCTGGCCTTTTCTAAAGCTGCTTCCTACTGAGGTGGCTACTCCTGCTTCATGCATATATTTTCCACCTAGCTAATACAAACAGTCCCATTCAAGGTCCTTTCCCTGAACCTGGCTCTCCCATCTCCAGATCAGCTGCCTTCAGGTTGCTGTCATGTGACACTTGGGCATCTGATGTTGGTGCTGGCCAGAGCTTTGCAACTGTACAGTGGCACGCGCACACACACACACACACACACACACACACACACACACGACCGGCACACTGGTATGGTTGGACTGAAGGATTTTGCTAGCCTTTATAATTTCTTTCAATTTTCCTGTGGAATGAAATGTTATAGGGCTGTTCTGTGTAAATATTATTAATACTTTTTTCACAAAGTGGTATTCCTTAAAGAATTCTGCATAAGGAATGGTCTTTTAAAATCTATGTCTCAAACATTGTTCATTACATAGGAACTTGAGGGGGATGGGACAGAAAAGATTTATATTTTTATATAAACTAGTAAATAGCTCTGTGTGTACAGTACATTTCCATTAAAGAGTTCTGCAGTGTAGAAACAATTATTTAAATGAAACAGTAAATAGTTCTGTGTATAATATACATTTCCATTAAAGATTTCTGCATCACAGAGGCAATTTTTTTAAACTCAAAGAGTAAACATTTTGGTGTACATATTACATTTCCATTAAGGGTTTCTGGAAGGTACAGATATTTGAAGTCTGTAGTGATTTTTTTCCTGTATAAAAGCTGCGTGAACATTGATGAATTTTGTCTAAAGTATAGTTTATTTGTGACAGTCCATATTTGCTACAGCTTTGGTAAAACTGAATTCTATGGTGTCAGAGTTACTGAGTTTTGTCAGTGTGTGAGATACCGGGCCAAATTTTCTACTGGTGTAAAAAGGCAAAATGCGTTGAAGTCAACATAGCTGCACCCAGGGCCGGCTCTGGCTTTCTGGCCGCCCCAAGCAGCCGGAGCCAGGGTGCAGGGGGACTCCCTGCCCTGCAGATGTGCCCCAGCTAGCGGGGGGAGAGGGGAGAGCGGGGGCAGAGGGAGAAGGGGGGCGGCCAGGGCTTCAGCAGGGCGCTGCCACGCGGCCCCTCCCGCCGTGCCCCCTGCCGGGAGGGCTCCGCACCGCTCCGGTCGGCTGGGAGGGAAGGACGCGGGCTGCCCTGCCGGGCTTGATGCAGGGCGCTCCCATCCTCCACGCCGCTGCCCCCTACAGGGCGGCCGGAGCGGAACAACAATAACAACAACAACAACAAAAACGGACGTGCCGCCCTAGGATTGGGCGGAATGCCGCCTCCTACAAGCTGCCGCCCCATGCACCAGCTTGCTTGGCTGGTGTCTGGAGCCGGCCCCGGCTGCACCAATCTGGCCCGCTATTTGAATTACTGATTCAAATTCTGCTCCAGGTTATGCTGATGTAAACCCAGAGCAACTGCACTGATGTCTTTGGAGTTACTCTCAATCTACACTGGTGCTTGTGAGAATATCGTCCATTGTAGCCTGCTGTGCAGTATTTCTGAGCGACTTGGGAATATTTTTAAGATAGGAGCTAGTCTGGTGGTTTTCCACCGAAGAGGGAGTTGCCATATTGCTATCTATATCTGGTGGTTTCTTTAGTTTAGAGACAGTGCTTAGAGAACACTGCAGTTTTCAGATGTGGGGGCAGAGGTGAGCCCATATGGAGCCCCATTAACTTCAGTTGGGCTTCACATGGGCACAGGGATGATCTTGTGCATAATTAATTACAAGTTCAAGGCTTTGCTTAAAATATATGAAACCTCGTGTCCTGTTAGTGTCACCCCTTTGTACTTGTCACATCTTGTCTCTATCTAGTGCTTGAACCAAGGGCCTGTCCAGTAGTTTGAATGAGTTTTGGATCTGACTATAAGGCCCCGATCTTACAACCACTTACGTATGTGCTTAGCATTACTGCCATGGGATTCTAACGTGGATTGGGATCTTGGGATGCCACTGTAATACAAATAGTATATAATAGCTATTATTACTGTGTATGAGAAATATAGTTAGTGAAATGTTTAAAGGGTTGTTGTTATATTTGGTTTACTTCGTTTTTCTTATACCTTGTGCAGCTGATGCAGGCTCTCTTCTGCTTATGCAAATTGTATTTGTTTAACTAACTGTCAGTGGTGCCTAGAGCGTAAGATGGGTGCCCCTTCTGGTTTTACAACCTTAAATATATTCTCTGTTTCCAAGGTCTATATAGTTGGACTCATGATACTAAGGCATCTGGCTGTATAAGGTCAAGCTAGATTTTCAGAACTCCCTAAAACACTTCTAAATAGATTTTTCTGTCAAAATATGTGGCTTATGCAGAGCATGTGATTGTGTGGTGTAAAGGCTAGACGGGTACTCATTTGGGATGTGCTGCATAGCCAACATGTGGCTCTGCTACTCCTCCCCCTTTCCATGTACGTATATATCAGTGAATATTTATAAGGCCTATTCATTATTTGTATTGTAGTGGCATCTAGGAGCCCCAGTCATGGAACAGAAACCCCTTGTGCTAGGTGCTGTACAGAAAGATGGCCACTGCCCCAGAGAGTTTACAATGAAAGCAGCTCACTTGTAGGGGCTCCCCATAGGCTTGTGTGTACAGAATGTCAGGTACACGAGTACAGAATTTCAGCACATTTTGTAATCCCTCTCCTATCGAATGCATTAATTGAAGCCCTGCTAACTCTTGTAGCAGGCTTGTCTGTTGAGAAGAAAAGCGAACTGGTTTTGCTCAGTGTCACTTTTTCACATTAAATGAATAATTGAACGTAGCACAATGGTGACTGACTAATGCATTTGCATGCACCACTCTAACAATGGCCTGGTTATAGGAGGCGCAGTGTGGGAACAAGAGCAAGCGAAAAGAACAGGCGCGTAGGTGTCAGATGGATAGTGATAGATCCATTACTGTGCTGTCTTGCCTGGCTTCCTTTACAGAGACTGAGGAATTTAACTTCATATGTTCTTGACTTAACTCAGTCACAGGCTGTAACTTCATATTACAATGGAACGAAATTCCCACCAATTGAGTTTGTAATGATGATGGAAGGGGAAACGCAGTAGGGAGACTGTTAGATCATTTTTGTTCATTTCAATCTAAATACTTCTTTTAAAAAACCACAATCCTAGAATTACAAAAAATATATACTGAAAATGAAGGGTATGTCTACACTGCAGCATAAGCCCAGAGTTCAAACTCAAGCTTAAGCCTAAACCACCTTTCATCTACACACAAATTGGACTAACCCAGGGCTTAAACCCAGGGTCCCAGGACCCCACAGGGTGGAGGGTCTGAACCTGAGTCAAGCTGGGACCCAGAGTTCAAGCCCAATTGCTTTGCAATGTAGATGCAGCCGCACTGGACTCGTGCTCTGAAAGGCCACCAAAGTAGCCCACTGGCCAACTTTCTTTGTCCTCTAGACAGTCAAGTTTGGTGGAGAGTCAAGTTTTCCAAGCCTGCATCATGAACAAAGGGCTAGAGCAGCCATATTTTGGGAGGGCACTTGGAAGTCTGGGATATAGAGGTTGAGCTTAGGCCCATATAATGCAGTGTAGATGCTGGAGCCCAAGTTGGGACCCAGGGTTCAACACTTCCTAACCTAGGTTACAAATGAGTGTACATGCTAAGGCCTTAGGTTAAAAAATCCAGGGTCTGCTAACTCGTGTTCTACTAACCCAAGGATTACATTGCAGTATAGATATGAAAAGTTTAAACAGAAAATTAAGGGGAAATATCAACACAGTATGGAAAATATCAACACAGCATGGACCTGTGTTGAGCAGGTCATCAAGGAAACCATTTTAAAGCACTTGGAGCAGAGGAAGGTGATCAGAAACGGTCAACATGGATTCACCAAGGGCAAGTCATGCCTGACCAATCTGATTGCCTTCTATGATGAGATAACTGGCTCTGTGGATATGGGGAAAGCAGTGGATGTGATATATCTTGACTTTAGCAAAGCTTTTGATACGGTCTCCCACAGTATTCTTGCCAGCAAGTTAAACAAGTATGGGTTGGAGGAATGGACTATAAGGTGGATAGAAAGATGGCTAGATTTTCGGGCTCAACGGGTAGTGATCAATGGCTCGATGTCTAGTTGGCAGCCGGTATCAAGCGGAGTGCCCCAGGGGTCGGTCCTGGGTCTTCATTAATGATCTGGATGATGGGATGGATTGCACTCTCAGCGAGTTCACAGATGACACTAAGCTGTGGGGAGAGGTAAATATGCTGGAGGGTAGGGATCGGGTCCAGAGTGACCTAGACAAATTGGAGGATTGGGCCAAAAGAAATCTGATGAGCTTCAACAAGGACAAGTGCAGAGTCCTGCACTTAGGATGGAAGAATCCCATGCACCGCTACAGGCTGGGGACTGACTGGCTAAGCAGCAGTTCTGCAGAAAAAGACCTGGGGATTACAGTGGATGAGAAACTGGATATGAGTCAACAGTGTGCCCTTGTTGCTAAGAAGGCTAACAGCATATTGGGCTGCATTAGTAGGAGCCTTGCCAGAAGATCGAGGGAAGTGATTATTCCCCTGTATTCGGCACTAGTGAGGCTACATCTGGAGTATTGCATCCAATTTTGGGCCCCCCCCCCCACTACAGAAAGGATGTGGACAAATTGGAGAGAGTCCAGTGGAGGGCAACGAAAATTATTAGGGGGCTGGGGCATGTGACTTATGAGGAGAGGCTGAGGGAACTGGACTTGTTTAGTTTGCAGAAGAGAAGCGTGAGGGGGGATTTGATAGCAGCGTTCAGCTACCCGAAGGGGGGTTCCAAAGAGGATGGAGCTCAGCTGTTCTCAGTGGTGGCAGATGACAGAACAAGGAGCAATGGTCTGAAGTTGCAGTGCGGGAGGTCTAGGTTGGATATTAGGAAAAACTATTTCACCAGGAGGGTGGTGAAGCACTGGAATGGGTTACCCACGGAGGTGGTGCAATCTCCATCCTTAGAGGTTTTTAAGGCCCGGCTTGATTAATTATGAATTATTTATGATTTGCAGTCATGTAAGTATCTGTTGAATTATTTATTAAGCACCATCAGTGTACCTGTACAGGACATTCAAAGACAGTCTGAAAGATACACATAGAGAAAACAAGGAGAAGTGGGATACTCAGAGGAGGAAATACATTGGCTCAATAATTTTTTACTTATTATAATTATTAATTGCCTCTTGTAGCACTGTGGAAGAAGTCAGATTTTGAAAGAGGATAGTCCAGTAGAACTACTCAGATGAGTAATGCAATCAGGGCTTAGCACATAAGAATGGCCATACTGGGTCAGGCCAATGTTCCATCTAGTCCAGTATCTTGTCTCTGATAGTGGCCAGTGCCAGATGCTTCACAGGGAAGGAATAGAACAGGGCAATTTCAAATGAGCCACCCCCTGTCATCCTGTCCCAGCTTCCAGCAATTGCAAGTTTAGGGACACCCAGAGCATGAGGTTGTGTCCCTGACCATTTTGGTTAATAGCTGTTGATGGAGCTATCCTTCATGAACTTATCTAATTCTTTTTTGGAACCCAGTTATACTTTTGGCCTTCACAACATCCCAGGGTAACAAGTTCCACAGGTAGACTGTGCGTTGTATGAAGAAATATTTTACTTTGTTTGTTTTAATCCTGCTGCCTATTAATTTCATTGGGTGACCCCAGTTTTTGTGTTATGTGAAGAGGTAAATAATACTTCCCGATTCACTTTCCCCACTCCATTCATGATTTCATAGACCTCCATCATAGCCCCACTTAGTCATCTCTTTTCTAAGCTGAACAGTCCCAGTCTTTTTAATCTCTTCTCATATGAAATTTGTTTCATAACCCTAATCATTTTCATTGTCCTTTACTGCACCTTTTCCAATACTAATATATCTTTTTTGAGATGCAGTGATCAGCACTGTACTCAGTACACAAGGTGTGAGAGTACCATGGATATTTATATAGTGGCATTATGATATTTTTTGTTTTATTATCTATCCGTTTCCTAATGGTTTCTAACATTTTGTTAGTGGGGTTTTTTTGTCTGCTGCTTCACATTGAGCAGATGTTTCAGAGAACCATCCATGGTGACTCCAAGATCTCCTTCTTGACTGGTAACACCTGATCTAGACTCCATCATTTTGTATGTATAGTTTGGATTATTTTTTCCAATGTGCAGTAATTTGCACTTGGCAGATGAAATTCAACATTGTTATTTTGTTGCCCAGTCACCAAATTTTGTGAGATTCCTCTGTAAGGCCAAAGCAGACTGCAAGGAGTTAACTATTTTGAATAATTTAGTATCATCAGCATGCTTTGCCACCTCAGTGTTCACCCCCTTTTCCAGATTACTAATGAATATGTTGAATAGCACAGGTCACAGTACAGACCCTTGGGACACCCCACTATTTACCTCTTTCCAGCGTGAAAAATGACCATTTATTCCTACCCTTTCTTTCCTACCTTTTAACCAGTTACTGATCCAGGAGAGGACCTTCCTTCTTATTCCACAACAGCTTACTTTGTTTAAGAGCCTTTGGTGAGGGACCTTGTCAAAGACTTTCTGAAAATCCAAATACACTATATCAACTGGATCATCCTTGTCCACATGCTTGTTGACTCCCTCAAAGAATTCTAATTGATTGATGAGACAAGTTTTCCCTTTACAAAAGCCATGTTGACTCTTCATCATATATCAATGTGTCTGATAATTCTGTTCTTTATTACAGTTTCAAGCAACTTGCCTGATGCTGAAGTTAGGCTTACAGCCTATAATTGCCAGGATCACCTCTGGAGCCTTTTTTAAGAATCGGCATTAACCTCCAGTCTGGTACAGAGTCTGATTTAAGCAATAGCTGACATATCACAGTTAGTAGTTCTGCAGTTTCATATTTGAGTTCCTTCGGGACTCTTGGATGGAAACCATCTGGTCCTGGTGAGTTAGTACTCTTAAATTAATCAGTTTGTTCCAAAATCTCCTCTATTGACACCTCAATTTGGGACAGGTCCTCAGATTTATCACCTAAAAAGAATGGCTCAGATGCAGAGATCTCCCCCAAATCCTCCACAGTGAAGAGTGATGCTAAGGCCTGGTCTGCACCTACAGTTTACGTGGACCTAATTATGTCAGTGTACACGCTATAGCCTTGTCCTGACAATGTACGTGCCCTACTACACCGACAAAATAACTCCACCTCCACGAGTGGCGTAGGGCTTGCGTCAGTGTAGTTAGGGCAACGCAGTGTCTGTGTAGACACCGAGTTATTTACATCAGCTGTTGGCCCTGAAATTGTCAAGAAAGCCGGGCAGCTAGAGCCCAGCTGACCCGGCTTCCTGCTCCCAGCTGGGCTGCACCCACCTGGCTCCCAGCTTAGGGAACCCAGAAACCTGGGTGGCTGCCTCCCCCACCACTCCTGGCTCAGAAATCCTTTTGCTGCCAGTACTCAGAGCCCCAGGAATCGAGGTAAGCTCCTTGGGGGTTACACATGATTATTGGAAACTTTAGCACCACAAGCCTTAGATGCGATACATTTTCACTGTTGAACTATGGAGAATCATAGGTAAAAGGACAAAACCTTTGTATCACAACTTCCTCAGTTGTGCAAATGAGACTGACATTCAGATTCATTTTCTGGTTTATGTTCAAAAGGTAGCAGGAGCAGGCTGGGTAAGGCAGCTTTGCCCCATACAGCCCTCCAATTGACCCTCCTCCCCTGTGGATGCCTCCAGCCTCCTCCCCCAGCGCCAAGTGCACAGCATATAGGGAAAGAAGGGAAAGGACAAAGAGGGATCAGGGGCCTTGCAGTGGTAGGGGATTCTGTCGTATACATGGTTTCACTGTTTGCAATTCTTCAGGCACTTTGGTTTTGTTGTTGTTGTTACCGCTCTGTTGTTCCCGGCGTGTTGGTGTGGTAATGGCAGCTGGCCTGCCAGGCAAAAGTTTAATGTTTATAAAATAATGCTTTTTTTTTTAATCAAGAAAGTTTATTGCTATCATTGCATCACATCATCCAATATGTATTTAAAATAATGAAGGTAAACACATGATCAAGGACAATTAGGAATTAGTATGCAAACACTATTCCTCAATACAGGTATCTACATCAATCCACACTTCAATCACTTCTTTACATCAATCCACACTGTGCATCAACCCCCACACCATTTGATAAGTGGTTGTGTCCTTCATAAGAACATTGCATGGCAATCAACCCCTCATTTCTGCCCCAAGCAGTGAAACACCCCACAATCAATGAGTCTCATCCCCACTGCCACACAAGCATATTCATAAAAATCCCTCTTCCATTGGACTATGCAAGTACGTGATGTGGGAGCACAAAGCAGCCCTGACTTCTACTGCCTGATGCATCCAGCTCCAGCCATGGTAGCTGCACTCTCTGGCTGAGTGTACTGATTCAATGCTCCCTCGCTGCCAGGGGTTCATTCAGGGGGAAATGGCTTACCTCTGGCTTCACAAAGATTGTGAAGAGCACAGGAATGCAGGCGGCATTGCTGATACTGGCATTCCAATGGGTCTTTAAGCATCTCCCAACAGGTTGAAATTGCCAAAAGCACATTCAGCAACCATTCTACACCTGCTGAAAGTGTAATTAAACCACCTTTTGCCAGGGTCTTTGAAATCAGGGTACAGTTTCATAAGCCAAGGCAAAACGGGGTATGCAGGGTCCCCCAGAATAACAGTGAGGACAGTAACACCATTTATGACACTGTTTGGTGGGAATAGCATCCCAGTATGTCCAGGAATATAGATTCCCCAGTGGTGAAAAAGTAACCCACACTGACGTTCATAAATTGCCCTCTGTGGTCCACAAGGGCCTGCATAACAAAGGAGTGGTACCCTTTGCAGATTATGTACTCATGGGCTCCTTGAGGAGGGCATCCTAGAGGCACATGAGTCCCAGCAATAGCCCAGGTGCAGTTAGGAAACTGCATTCTGTCAAATCCAGCAATTACGCCCAGAATATCTTTTATGCCCATCACCGTGAGATAAACCACACACCTGATTGCCTTAAACCTCCACCACCATTTTACCCACCATTGACTTTTCAGCACCAAACTGGTTGGTAACGGACCTGTAGCAATCTGGGATAGTCAGCTTCCAGATTGATATAGCAATCCGCTTCTAAACCGGCAGGGGTGACCTCCTGTATGTGTGTCTTTATGCGGGAGTGTCAGGACAAGCCGCTCAGAAAGCTTCAGAAATGTAGCTTTCTTCATATGGAAGTTCTGGACCCACTGCTAGTCATCCCAGGTCTGCATGACGAAGTGGCCCCACCTGTCGGTGCTTGTGGCCCTGCGCCAAAAGTGTCAGTCTATTTAGGGGGCATCAGCAGCTGTACTGGGTGTCGTGAGCAACATCAGCCAGTTCAAGTCTGGCATGTCTGTGTCCTCCCCCTTCTGCTCCAGCCTAAGCTCTGTCAGGTGTCTGTGGTGGGTCAGAAAAACAATGCTGAAATGTCCACCGGCGTTTCACGGAAGCTCTGTCCATTTCCTGAGACAGGAGCGAAAGCAACAAGAGAAGTTCGTGAAAAGATGCCTCCTCCGTGTTGCTGGCTTCTGTAGCTGGGAGCACACAGACCAAAATGAGTGCTCAGCAGGCTCTGTTGGCAGGCTGTTCAAACTCCCTGTAACATGTAGGGAGGACAGTCAAGTTTTTCCACAGTGCACCATGGTCAAAGGGCTGGACTGGCCGTATTCTGGAGGGCACTAAGGAGTCTGGGATATGGTTGGTTTGACTTGGGTCTCCGTGCTTCTATGTGGATGCCAGAGCCCTAGCTTCTGGCCTGGGTTAGAAAATTCTTAACGTAGGGTTAACAATCAGTGTAGACGCTCAAGCCTTCGGTTCTCTAATATACGATCAGCTGACTTGAGTTCCACCAAACCTAGGCTTGCATTGCAGTGTAGACATACCTTGTATCTCTTGCTTGGCCTGTGGCCTAATGTAATCTAAAGCCAGTTACGCACTTCAGCTAAACAAATTTTTAGAGACAAACATTTCACTCTGAAAAGTGTAAATGGCACCTTCTTAGTCAACATAGTGGTTCTCTATGTGTTTCAGAATCCTCCCTGCTGGCATCAGTGGCAAAAATTAGCTGGATTCTGTTCTCTCTCATGCATCATCAACAGAATTGTACACTAAATTCCAATAATAGGGACAATCAGAGAGACTTGCCCCTACACAAGGTCCGTTAGCCTAGGGCAGTGTTTCTCAAACTGGGGTCGCCGCTTATGTAGGGAAAGCCCCTGGCGGGCCGGGCCGGTTTGTTTACCAGCCATGTCCGCAGGTCCGGCCGATCACGGCTCCCACTGGCCGCAGTTCACTGCTCCAGGCCAATGGGGCTGCTGGAAGCGGCGCGGGCCGTACTGTCTGCCGCTTCCAGCAGCTCCCCTTGGCCTGGAGTAGCGAACCGCGGCCAGTGGGAGCCATGATCGGACAAACCTGCGGACGCAGCAAGTAAACAAACTGGCCCAGCCTGCCAGGGGTTTTCCCTGCACAAGCGGTGTCCCAAGTTTGGGAACCACTGGCCTAGGGGAAGGTGCACTTAACTACAACCCAAGAGTTCTAATCCCAACTCCTCTTAATCTTTTTGGGTACTTCACAATCATGATTAACTCAAGCTCTTATCCCTACCTCAGAAGAAGCAACTATCATTCAACAGATAAGGTAACTTAGGTCACATCTACATGACAGCAGCACAGCTACGGCACCATAGTTCTGCTGCACTAGCACTATAGTGTAAATGCATCCTACAGTGACAGGGAGGGGTTTGTCTGTCTCTGTAGGTAAGTGGCAGTAGCTAGGTCGAGACAAACATTCTTCCATCAGACTATCCACGTCTACACTGGGGGTTAGGTTGGCATAGCTACAGCACTTGGGGTGTGAATTTTTAACACCCCTGAGCATTGTATCTATGTCAACCTAACTTTTAAGCATAAACCAAGCCTGAGAGGTTGGACAAGTTAACTGTAGGCGGAGTTGGAAATAGAACTAAAGTTGCTAATACGATAGACCCAGGTCTCATCCGCTTTGCCAAATGGACTTTTAGACGAAAAAGGCCAAATTAAGTTCTTGTCTAACCCATGCTGACCCTGTGTCTTTGTCTGCTTCTAATGGCTAAAGCCCACATTTTCAAACGCTGTGGGTGCCTAAAGATGTAGATGGGGGCTAGGATTTACAAAAGGACCTAAACAGGTTAGGTGCCTAACTCCCATTGTATGCTCTAGGAATTATTTTGGGGAAGTTCTATGGAAGTGCTGTAATTTCCTGTGTTATGCAGGAGTTCAGACTACATGATCATAATGATCCCTTCTGGCCTTTGAATCTATGAAAATATACACCACATATAGAGGTTTAAAAATATGCTACTATCTCCAGGCAATGTGCCTTGGGCCAGATTTTAAAGTAATTTAGGTGCCTAGTGGGATTTTCAAAAACACCTAAAGACCTAGCCTCACTGAAATCAATGGGAGTTAGGCACCATCTGCATCTTTAAGTGCCTACATACCTTTACAAATCTGGCCCCCTGTCCTTTAGCTCACGTGGTAAAAACTCACGTTTTTGGGTCCAGAGATCCCAGGTTTTATCCCTGTAGATAACCCAAACAGGGTTGTGGTTATCCTTGGCTCTGACTGTCTCTAACCATGAGACCGTGATCTGCTCCAAGAGCCAAGAACAGAACACAGGAATCCATCATTCCAGTTTCAGAGTAGCAGCCGTGTTAGTCTGTATCCGCAAAAAGAACAGGAGTACTTGTGGCACCTTAGAGACTAACAAATTTATTAGAGCATAAGCTTTCGTGGGCTACAACCCACTTCTTCGGATGCATATAGAGTGAAACATTGAGGAGATATATATACACACATACAGAGAGCATGAATAGGTGGGAGTTGTCTTACCAACTCTGAGAGGCCAATTAAGTAAGAGAAAAAAAACTTTTGAAGTGATAATCAAGATAGCCCAGTACAGACAGTTTGATAAGAAGCAAGTGTGAGAGTACTTACAAGAGGAGATAGATTCAATGTTTGTAATGGCTCAGCCATTCCCAATCCCTGTTTAACCCTGAGTTGATTGTGTCTAGTTTGCATATCAATTCCAGCTCAGCAGTCTCTCCTTGGAGTCTGTTTTTGAAGTTTTTCTGTTTTAAGATAGCCACCCACAGGTCTGTCATAGAATGGCCAGACAGGTTAAAGTGTTCTCCCACTGGTTTTTGAGTATTATGATTCCTGATGTCAGATTTGTGTCCATTAATTCGTTTGCGTAGAGACTGTCCGGTTTGGCCAATGTACATGGCAGAGGGGCATTGCTGGCACATGATGGCATATATCACATTGGTAGATGTGCAGGTGAACGAGCCCCTGATGGTATGGCTGATGTGATTAGGCCCTATGATGGTGTCACTTGAATAGATATGTGGACAGAGTTGGCATCGGGCTTTGTTACAAGGATAGGTTCCAGGGTCAGTGTTTTTGTTCAGTGATGTGTGGTTGCTGGTGAGTATTTGCTTTAGGTTGGGGGGTTGTCTGTAAGCAAGGACAGGTCTGTCTCCCAAGATCTGTGAGAGTAAAGGATCATCTTTCAGGATAGGTTGTAGATCTCTGATGATGCGCTGGAGAAGTTTTAGTTGGGGGCTGAAGGTGACAGCTAATGGTGTTCTGTTATTTTCTTTGTTGGCCCTGTCTTGTAGGAGGTGACTTCTGGGTACTCGTCTGGCTCTGTCAATCTGTTTTTTCACTTCAGCAGGTGGGTATTGTAGTTTTAAGAATGCTTGATAGAGATCTTGTAGGTGCTTGTCTCTATCTGAGGGATTGGAGCAAATGCGGTTATATCTTAGAGCTTGGCTGTAGACAATGGATCGTGTGGTGTGTCCTGGATGGAAGCTGGAGGCATGTAGGTAAGTGTAGCGGTCAGTAGGTTTCCGGTACAGGGTGGTATTTATGTGACCATCGCTTATTAACACAGTAGTGTCCAGGAAATGGACCGCTTGTGTGGATTGATCTAGGCTGAGGTTGATGGTGGGATGGAAATTATTGAAATCATGGTGGAATTCCTCAAGGGCTTCTTTTCCATGGGTCCAGATCATTCCAGTGCTAGCTCACAAATGGCTCTGTCAGCCAGTGACAATGTATAGGCTTTGCCTGACTGTGTGAACTCCCTCTGGGAAGCTCTCCCACAGACCAGGGTTCAGCCATGCTGGCTGGGCAGTGAGTGTGTGAAGCTTGGCCGACTGCGCCTCTGTAGATAAAAAAAAAACCTCATTCGCCAATGCTGCATGAGGACTAAATTCACCCAATTTGTTTACAGCCAGTTATATGCAGATCATGAAAATTAGTATATTGAATAGTTTGCATAAAATGTCATACATGGAGCTGCACCAAACTTGTTAGCCAAGCTTAACCATTGATAATTGTAATCTTGGAACTGCTGCTAGCCTGTTTACAAATAATTTAAGGATCCAGCAGAAACAGAGCTGTCTAGAGAATTAGATGTTACTCCATAGGCTAAAAGATTAAACATCTCAAAGCGTAGCACCTGGGCGAGGCTGAAGTTCTGTGGGAGCTAGTATGTTCCTGCTGTCTGGAAGTGCTTTTGGCAGAAAAAGAACAAAGTTGTTCATCTGGGTCTGCAGGTGGATCTGATTAAATCTGGGTGTGGTCTGAAATATGGCTTTGTCTGAAAATAACAGAAGCCTTGCATGCAGTAGGGCAGTGGATCTCAACCTTTTCCCTACCACACCCTCATGTTATAGTAGCAAAAGGGTTCAAGAGACTCCTCCCATCTAGCCCTTGAAAAAGGGAGGATGGTCTTCACCCCCTCTCAGCCCGTAGGTAACTGCAACTAGTACAGAACACCATAACACGTCCTCTCAGCAACAGAGTCCATTGCGAGCACATCATCCTTGTCACTGTTCAGGGCAACTGCACCTGTATTCCCGCTCCGTGGAGAAGGTGGTGGTGCCTTGCTTATAAGGTTTAGCCCCATTGTTAGGGTATTCAGCTGGGAAGTGGGAGACCCCAGTCCAATTCTCCCCTCCTTCCCTTCCCGCACCCTATCTCATCTGATGTGGAGAAGCGAGTCTCACTTCGATCTCCCACATTGCAGGAGACTGCCCTACCCACTGCATGGGACATTCCAATAAGGGTCTCTCTCAATCTCTCCTTCTGAAGCTGTTCTACTGTGAATAAATAATTAAATAGGATGAGAGAGAAAAGAAAAGAAACCACACATAGATTAACGTAATTTGTTGAGGAAGAATCAACATGGTTTTTGTAAAGGGAAATCATGCCTCACCAATTTACTAGAATTCTTTGAGGGGGTCAACAAGCATGTGGACCAAGGGGATCCAGTGAATATAGTGTACTTCGATTTTCAGAAAGCCTTTGACAACATCCCTCACCAAAGGCTCTTATGCAAAGTAAGCTGCCATGGCATAAGAGGGAAGGTTCTCTCATGGTTAAAAGATAGGAAACAAAGGGTAAATATAAATGGTCAGTTTTCAGAATGGAGAGAGGAAATAGTGGTGTCCTCCAGGAGTCTGTTCTGGGACCAGTCCTATTCAACATATTCATAAATGATCTGGAAAAAGGGGTAAACAGTGAGGTGGCAAAATTTGCAGATGATACAAAATTACTAAAGATATTTAAGACTCAGGCAGACTGCAAAGAGCTACAAAAGGATCTCTCAAAAGTGGGTGACTGGTCAACAAAATGGCAGATGAAATTTAATGTTGATAAATGCAAAGTAATGCACATTGGAAAGCCTAATCCCAACTATACATATACAATGATGGGGTATAAATTAGCTGTTACCACTCAAGAAAAAGATCTTGGAGTCATTGTGGATAGTTCTCTGAAAACATCCACTCAATGTGCAGCGGCAGTCAAAAAAGCTAACAGAATGCTGGGAATAATTAAGAAAGGGATAGATAATAGGACAGAAAATATAATGTGGCCTCTCTATAAATCCATGGTATGCCCACATCTTGAATACCGTGTGCAGATGTGGTCGCCCGATCTCAAAAAAGATATATTGGAATTGGAAAAGGTTCAGAAAAGGGCAACAAAAACTATTAGGGGTATGAAACGGCTTCCACATGAGGAGAGATTAATAAGACTGGGACTTTTCAGCTTGGAAAAAGAGACAACTAAGGGGAAATTGATATGATTGAGGTCTATAAAATCATGACTGGTGTAGAGAAAGTAGATAAGGAAGTGTTGTTACTACTTCTCATAACACAAGAACTAGGGGTCACCAAATAAAATTAATAGGCAGCAGGTTTAAAACAAATAAAAGAAAGTATTTCTTCACACAACGCACAGTCAGCCTGTGGAACTCCTTGCCAGAGGATGTTGTGAAGGCCAAGACCATAACAGGGTTCAAAAAAGAACTAGATAAATTCATGGAGGATAGGTCCCTCAAT
>NW_020664420.1:10572734-10638599 GCF_002925995.2 Terrapene triunguis | reverse complement strand
ATCATATTTTAACTCTATAATTTTTTCCACATAAAATTAACACAATTTAAAAAAAAAAAAACATGGACAGCCATAATCTCTGGCTCCTGCTCTCACCAGGAGCTAGAAGAGCCTGTCCATGCATCAAAAAGAAAAATCTCCAAGTTCTAGCAGGAATGAACTTTACACAGCTTTCTAATAAACAGCATCAACAGCACTCCATTAGGAATGGTCTCAGCAAGGGCCAAAACCTAGGAGTACATTCAGTTAAGGGCTGATGAATAAATAAATAAACATGTTGATCTAAGATTCCATTAACGGCTCTACTACCAGCTCAGCAGGGGACGAATCACTCACAGTTTTATCAGATTCTTAGACTGTATAAAGTCCACCAGCTGCTCTGGATTGGAAAACAAATCTGAGTTATGCTAATTAGCCCCCTGCATGGCAGAGGGAGAGGAGTCTGAAATTTGCCTGAAGATGTTAAAAGTCAGGAAGTGTGGTTATTGTACCTATTATTATTTGTATTAATATAGCCTTGCACACCCCCACTGAGCACAAGGCCCAATTGTGCTTGGTGCTGCATATACATGTAGAAAGAGTCAGTGCTTAATCCAAGGAGTTTACAACCCAAATAGGCAAGACAGACACAGGAAGGATTGATGTCCTCAAAGATGGGGAACTGAAGCACAGAGAGATCAGGTGACTTATCCCAGGCCTCGCAGGCCTATCTGTGTTAAGGTCTGGAAATGAACCTAGATTTCTTAGAGTACAGCTGGGGAAATAATGGATTTTTCAGTTTTCTAGCAAGTTGAAAAATAGGGGGGGAAATTGTTTCAGGTCACCCAAGAATTCTGAAGGAACTCAAATATGAAATTGCAGAACTAGATCCAGCCACTGAAATCAACCTCTGTATCAGATTATTGGACAGTAGTTAATGTAACACCAATTTTTCAAAAGGGCTCCAAAGGCGATTCTGTCAATTACAGGCTGGTAAGCCTAACTTCAGTACTAGGCAAGTTGGTAGAATCTATTGTCAAGAATGGAATTAGCAGACACATAGATAAACATGATTTGTTGGGAAAGAGTCAACATGGCTTTGTAAACGGAAGTCATGCCTCACCAATCTATTAGAATTCTTTGAGGAAGTCAACAAGCATGTAGATGAGAGTGCTCCAGTCGATCTAGTGTACTAGGATTTTTCAGAAAGCCTTGACAAGGTCCCTCACCAAAGGTGCTTAAGGAAACTAAGTAGCCAAGCGACAAGAGGGAAGGACCTCTCATGGATCAGTAACTGGTTAAAAGACAGGAAACAAAGGGTAGGAATAAATGGTCAATTTTCACAATGGAGATAAGTGAACAGTGGAATCTCTCGAAGATCTGCTCAACGTATTAATTAATGATCTGGAAAAGGGGTTGAACAGTGAAATGACAAAGGTTGCCGATGATAGAAAATTATTCAAGAAAGTTAAGTCAAAAGCTGACTGTGAAGAGTTACAAAGAGATCTCACTAAACTGGGTGACTGGGCAACAAAATGGCAGATGAAATTCAACATTCATAAATGCAAAATAATGCACATTAGAGAAAATAATCCCAACTGTACATATACAATGACAGTTTTAAATTACCTCCCAAGAAAGAGATCTTGGAATCACTGTGGATAGTTCTCTGAAAATTTCCACTCAATGCACAGCAGCAGCTAACAGAATGCTAGGAACTATTGGAAAAAGGATAGAAAATAAGACAGAAAATATTGTAAATCCATTGTGCGCCCACACCTTGAATACTGTGTCCAGTTCTGATCACCCCATCTCAAAAAGGATGTAGTGTAACGGGAAAAGCTTCCAAGAAGGGCAACAAAGATGATCAAGGGTATGGAATGGCTTCCATATGAGGAGAGACTAAAAAGATTAGGGCTGCTGTGCTTAGAAAAGAGTCAGCTAAGGGGGGATATGATAGAGGTCTATAAAATCATGAATTGGTGGGAAAAGTGAATAAACACAATACAAAAACCAGGAGTCACCCAATGAAATTAATAGACCGCATGGTTTCTGATCAAAAAAATTCGGCAAAACCTACACAAATTTGCAAAATATTTCAATGTAGCCAAATTTGCATTTTTTGCCAAAAGAGTTTCAGCCAAAATATTTTGCCTAGCTACACTCCTGAGTCCCAACTCAATGCCGTACCCATAAGATCAGCCTTCCTTGAGTGTAAAATGGATTAAGGAATGTCCAGGAAAACAACAACACTCTTCTCCCAATAAAGAGCATGTAGGTGCATCAAGCTTGTATGGGCAGGGTCAAACACTTCCCTACCTAGCTTTGAAGTGTTTCCTTACAAGTACTTTTTCGAAGTTTTGTCCCAACTACACAAGCCTCACAACCTTGTTCCTGGGATCAGTTTTCAAGAACTGATCCTGAAAAGCATGTTTTCACATGCCTCGAATTGTAGCCTTGGACAGGGACTTGTTTTCCTCGTCTGTAAAATGAAGACAATATGTACTTGCCTTCAGCAGTGTAAGGACTATTGTTTGTAACTCATGCCCTGGGAATACATGATGGTGTGGCAGAGACATGGGAGATGTGTCAATCACAGACATATCTGAGAGCAGCCAAACTACCACTGTAAAGCTAGTTTGTCTCTCAAATTATTTTAAGTGCCAGCACGGGGAGGGTAAGAGCCCTCATGACCTCTAGAAACGATTACATCTCTTGCTGAGAAGCCATTGCTGCGGTCTTTTTGATGTGTTGTTGCAGCAATGCTGCTAAGATCCTCTTCTCTGTTATCCTTTTATGGAGCACATGGTTGGGCTCTGCAGCTCTCAGTGCTTGTGAAATATTTGTCTGCCCAATGTCACCAGTATATTTTAGGGATACAAATCTGGAGCTACAGGATCCAGGAGCTTTTGGTGATCATCCTCCTACCTCCATTGCCATTCAGCAACATGCACACACACTCACTCTCACTCACACACATGCTGTGCCGGGGCTCTCGGACTCTAAGGAAGCTGCTGTGACAGATGAGTTCACCTATATTTATGCAAATCTAAAGAATTACCATTTGATAGCACTTGCCAGCCAATGTGTTTATGTAGCACACTTTGTGATGAGTCCATATTAACTCTTAGCTCTCCTGGTGACACCATGCACACTGGAGAGACGGAGTACACTGAATATACTCATTTTCAATACATCAACTAGACTCTGTCGCCCAGCGCAGCTTCCACCTCCATCCTACAACCAAAAGGACGTTCCTCCCACCTCCATCACTCCCTATAGTGTAGACTCTATTGCTTTGAAAGCAGTATAAACTACACCAGGAAAGGGTACTCTTATTCTGGAATAAGACTATCTGCATGGGGAGGTATAACAGTACAACCATAGTGGTATAAATATCCTGGTCTAGCTCTGCTGGTAAACTTGTGGAGACAAGCTCTTCGCTCTCTAAGGGTTAAATGCTTCAGAGCTGATTCTCCATCACCCTGCACTTTATTATGTCATCTGCACTGGTGCACTGGTTGTGTTTCACACCCACTTGGCAGTAGTGTAAATGACTGCATGGGGTGCAGGCTTCCTGTTTCCCTTTAAAAGACAAATGGGCCTGAACTCAGTCTTTCATTCCCATGGCTGGCAGGGGAGAGTGCAAGCACCACCCAGGCAGATGGTGACAACAGCAACGGATAATGAGATGTTTTAGTTACATGCACATCTCCTTGGTTCCTTGCAGCAGGGCAATATAGTATGTTGGCTTGGGGAAGTGAAGTCCAGCCAAAGGTAAGGACTCAAGTGTGGAGGTCAGTGCTGGAAGGGAAACTGAGCGAAATGATTTTTGAGAAGGGAGAGCAAGGCTGTGCAGTGCATATGGTCACAGGGAGATATTGCCAGCCTAGGGGCATGGGAAAAGCTGCAGGGTCACTTGTGGAAGAGAGTAACCAGGGGCGAGCTGAGTTGGTGTTTTAGTTTCCTCTGGACTAGCTTGAGCATCCTGATAGGAGGTTAGATGCTCTCTAGCAGGAGAAAGAGCGAGGAGTACTTGTGGCACCTTAGAGACTAACAAATTTATTTGAGCATAAGCTTTCGTGGGCTAAAACCCACTTCATCGGATGCATGCAGTGAAAAATACAGTAGGAAGATATATATACACAGAGAACATGAAAAAATGGGTGTTGCCATACCAACTGTAATGAGAGTAATCAATTAAGGTGGAGAAGAAAAACAGCAGGAGAAGAAAAACTTTTGTAGTGATAATCAGGCTTGTAGTCAGTCAACCTCCCTGGTCATTCAATTACAGACCTCAAAGTCGGAATACTCCAACAAAAAAACTTGGAAAACAGACTCCAACGAGAAACTGCAGAATTGGAATTAATTTGCAAACTGTACACCATTAAATTAGGCTTGAATAAAGACTGGGAGTGGATGGGTCATTACACAAAGTAAAAACTATTTCCCCATGCTAATTTTTCCCCTACTGTTACTCACACCTTCTTGTCAACTGTTGGAAATGGGCCATCCTGATTATCATTACAAAAGTTTTTCTTCTCCTGTTGATAATAGCCCACTTTAATTAATTACTCTCATTGTAGTTGGTATGGCAACACCCATTGTTTCATGTTCTCTGTGTATATATATCTTCCTACTGTATTTTCCACTGCATGCATCCGATGAAGTGGGTTTTAGCCCATGAAAGCTTATACTCAAATAAATTTGTTAGTCTCTAAGGTGCCACAAGTACTCCTCGTTCTTTTTGCTGATACAGATTAACACAGCTACCACTCTGAATCCAGCAGGAGAGTCTCCCAATATGAGGTACGCTGTTCTCCATGAACGACACTCATTTCTACTCAAGGTGGTGTGTAATGAACCCCCTAGTGGCTATAGAAGGGAATTGGTGTTGGTATAACCATAGGTAGAACTGGTCAAAAAATATTTTGTGCAATCTGGAATTTAGGGTGAGAGGTGCTGTCTGTTCAGTCTGAGCACAGGAGTTCCTGAGTTGTGATCCTGGGCTCTGGTACTGAATCAGTGCATGGCCTGGGACAAATCATATAACTTACCTGTTTCCTCCTTCTCGGCTGTGGCATGGGAATAATACTTGGCTAATTTATAGAGGCTGGAAGAATTAAATGTTGAGGTTTGTAAAATGATTAGAAGAGGAAAACTGCCATATGTAACTGCTAAGTCTTACTAATATTGTTGCCTGTTCTGGCCCAAGCAGTGAGCTAAAATGTGGGCTTTGCAGGGTTGTTTCGATTAGGATGAGAAATTGGTGACATGAGCCAGGTCTGTTCCTGTAATCTTGTTTGTTTATACAAAAATGTAAAAAACTACTGCTTCCCTGAACATTGGAGAAACAAACAGCAGCAGGCTGTTTCCTCACTCCGACATCCCCACATCTGAGCTCCGTGCCACAGAAGCCCTCTCCTTCCTCTCAGGGTCACACTCACAACTCTTTCTCCTGGCTTTTCAGCCTCCAACACATAGAGCCTGCATCTGATATCCTCGCCCCTGTGTTTGTAACCAGGGAAACCCCCTTTGTCAGCATGGCCTCGCTCTGATCTGCCATGTGGCCTATTGCTTTGTGCCGTCCCTGCCCTTCATTGTCTGCAATTGCTTTCACCACATAAACAGGCTTGATTTCTCCTTCGGTTGAACCTGTAAGGGAGTGACTGTAATGCGGTCTGTGATTGTCTTTGGATCTAAGACCACCCCCGTACAGGCAGCCATTAGCACCTTTCAGCATAACAGTATTAAGGGTCTCAAAATACATGGGAGGCAGAGGTTCTTAAATATTGCAGTGGGGAAACTGAGGCACCGAGCTTGACTAACTTTCCCAGTGAGTTAGTGGCAGAGTCCACAATAGAACCTAGAAGCCCCAACTCCAGTCATCTGCTTTCACCACTAACCCACACAACAAATTGTGTGGGGTGCTTAAAAATAAGTATTAACATGGGTTCCCTCTGAAATATGAAGTATCTGCCTTTTTTTTCTGGAGCCGTTGAACAGAAGTGATGCCGCCTGTTACCATAGGACTGAGCCATCTCATGCCTTAGCTTTTGCAGCTGTCCTCAGTTTCAATATAACTAAAATGAGAAGTGACAAGGATTCAGTTTCTCTCTTGCTATTTGGCGCTCATGTAGTCGATTTAATTCTCATGTGCACTCAAACAAGCCTGTCACCCTGAAACTAACTTTCTGACTCTCTGTAAGCATCATTTAATTACATTATCTAAATATAATTAATAGACACATTTTAATACCACTCGAAGAAGTGGGTTGTAGCCCACGAAAGCTTATGCTCTAATAAATTTGTTAGTCTCTAAGGTGCCACAAGCACTCCTGTTCTTTTTAATACCACCATGTACTTGGGCATAGTGGAGCTGAAATATTTTTGTGAGACAGGAGTGAGAGCATATTGTAATGTCTGATTTCTGAAAGGATTTTATTGACTTGCAAGTGGCCTGTGTCATGTGGTTTGCTACCCCCTAACCTCCTTGTAATTGAAGCAATATATCTGAATGGCTTTAATTCACACTGTTTAAACCAGCACATGAACAAATGAATTTGAAACCTAATATAGCAGAATTGTCTTTAATGAGGGGGACCAGCAGACAGCCTATTAAAGGATGGATGGTCTTGTGGTCTTGCTGGATTGAGACTCAGAATATCTGGGTCAGCCGCTGACTTCCTGTGGGACATTGGCCATGTCATTTAATCTCTCTGTGCATCTGTAAAATGTTTTGCCCATCTGGATTAAAAGCTGATCAGGACAGGGATTGTCTACACTAGCCCTTTTGTTCGTATAACTTATGTTGCTCCGGGGTGTGAAAAAAACCACACCCCTGAGTAGGGTGACCACATTTCCCTGTGCTGAATATGGGACACCTGGTAAAATAACTCATATTCAAGCGAGTTCAATGGCAATCAATCAGAACTGTGCAGTACAAACATTTAAATTAACATCAAATTGGCTGAGCCCCTGTTAAAAAGAAATACTGCGTAGTTGGAGTCTTTTTATTTACCTTCTTATCAAGGCTTTAGGGTTCACACGGGGAGAGGTGACAAACACTCCCGTACACCTCTGTCACATGGAGGGATGACTGACCGACCTGACCCCTCCCTGCCTGGCGCTCTCCACCCTCTTCTGGTGCCGTGTCTTCCCGAGGCAACACATGGGGGGGGCACACAGGGTCACAGGACCCCCCTCCCCAGATTTCTGCCAGGGTTCACACCAGAAAGTGGCCAGCAGCAGCCTTTCCACTATGTGGGAGGGAGGGGACGGGAGCTGCTTCCAGCCGCAGGGGAGGGGGGGAAGGGATGACCTAGCCTGTGTCTTTGCGGAGCTCATCTCTTCCCCACCCCCACCCCCACTCCCCTGTGGCTGGAAGCAGCGTGTACCTTCCTGCCTGCTCAGTGTCGAAAGGCAGCTAACACCTCCAGGCTGCTGCTGGCCACCGACTAACCCAGCTGCCTCCTGTCCCTCAGCTACAGCACAGGCAGGAAGGGGTTAAGCCCTAAGGATGCATTGTGCACCAGAGCCCAGGGATCCTGACTGCAGGGGCTTCAGCGATCCCGGCCAGAGAGGTGGCTCAGCAGCAGAGGGTGCCAAGGAGATGGAGCAGCCCCGCACTCCCTGGGGGCAGGACCCAGATTGGGGGGGTGAACAGGGTGCTAAACCCCTGCTTGGGGGAGGAGGGGCTGGTATGGAGCCTGCAGGGTTGGGATGCAAACAGCCTGGAAATCACTTCCCCCCTCCCACCACTCCAGAGCTTAGCTGAGGGGTGGAGAGGCTTCCCCGTGCCAGCACTGTGCAGGTCTTTGGCACATGCAGGGCTGGGCTCCTCATGGTCAGCGACCTGGGCTGGAGGGTCTTGGGCTTTCCCAGGGCACCAGCCCAGCCAGAGGCAGTGGGGGAAGGAAGGAGCCTGCCGGCCAGAGTGTTGGTGAGCTGAGCGCCCCGACCAGGGGCTGGTTCTCTGCACAGCGCTGGGAGTGGGACGCGCCCTGCCAGGGAGGATATGGGGGAGCAGTGGGGCTGACGGGACTGGGGAGGAAGGGGCAAAGCAGGGGGAGGACAGCGAGAGGGGGAGCATGCAAAGGGCCAATGGGTGGGCAGCAGAGGTGACACGTAAGTGGCTGCTGCCTGGCGCCTGCCTGCACTCACCGTCGCAGCGTGCAGCCAGTGCTGGCTGGAAACGGGACAGGGGACCAGGCCCTGCTGGCCGAGAGCTGGCACGCAGCAGGGGCTGCACTGACTGACCAGCGGGGGAACGACCGGCCCTGCATGCTGCAGCTTTGCCCCGCCACCAGCTTTGCACCCCCACCCCCATCATCGGCCACTGGACCCTCCCACTCACCGCTGGTGGGCGGGTGGCTGGCGAGCAGGGATCCAGCCAACAGCAGGACCCGCCAGTGCTAATGGGGGGGGGGACAGAAAATACGGGACAATTTGCCCATTTTTAAGCAAAAGTCGGGACACCTGCAGGAGGGCTTAAATACGGGATTGTCCCTTTAAAAACGGACGTCTGGTCACCCTACCCCTGAGCGACATAAGTTACACTGACAGAAGCGTCAGTGTGGACAGTGCTATGTCGGCGAGAGACGCTCTCCCGCCGACAGAGCTATCACTGCTCATTGGAGGTGGTTTAATTACGTCAACGGGAAAGCTCTGTAGAGCAGCTACACAGGAGATCTTACAGTGTCACAGCTGCATCGGTACAGCTGTGCCACTGTAAGGTCCCTAGTGTAGACATGGCCTTAGTATGTGTACTTACAACCCCTATCACACTGCGACCATGATCATTCCTCTAGGTGCTATGTGTATGCAAATAAATACTAATAACAACAACTCATAAATACTAATAACAAATAATAAACTAGAATAAAACAATAATTAATTAATTATTATGATTACTAATAAATTATTATAATAACTAAACAAAGTGTCTGTCCCAATTAGGGAAATGTCTAATAAAAAAACAACCAGAGATAGGTCATTGCTGGTCCACAAACAGCAGTTTGTACTGGTGCAGTTACACTGGCAGCTAGGCACCAAAGGCTATAACTGGGGCAAATCCCTAGAGTAGACAAGATCCTGGATCTTCCAGTCCTCCCAGATGTCATCTCTTCTGCTCCTACCTAGACTTCTATATTGAGGGAGGGAGAAAATTACCAGAACTCTTCAAATATTTGCTGAACATACACTTAATTGCACCTTTACATTTCTCATGAGTCAAGGTTGCAACATCGGGCCCTTCTTTCATAGCCATTCACCTGCTTCAAGTTTATTGAAATTGTGTCAAGGCAACAGACACTTTTTTAATTAAAAAAGGCTCTTGCACATTTTAATTTCATCATTATTTATTTGCTAAGTGGGAGTTTGCAGTAATTAACATGCTACTTATGCACAGCGGCTGGGGGCTGGTAAAGCATTCCCTTTATTCCTGGCTCTAATAAATCTTCCAAAAAATACACTGATTGCGTTAGCCACCAAATTGCAGAGCTGGGCTATTACAATAAGAATGAGTGTAATTATGCTCTTTAAACATTGTCTCCTAGCTCACTCAGCAGAACTGTCCCTAATGTAACCGCTCGGTTTCTTCCCTTTATTAATACTCGGAATTTATTATTTATGTGTGAAGCGATAAGCGTCCTCTCCCTACAAAAGAAGCAGAAATGTATTCTATATTTGGCCAGCAGGATATGATAGTTTGACTTTCTATTGACACTGGGCCCAGTTCAGAAAAAGCTGTAATAATAAAATATTTGAGGGGACAATGCAAATATTTTCCCACTGGGTGGAGAGCTGAATGCATTGAGCTCCTGATTCACAAGGAAATTGTGGCTGACTTTCGCCACGGGTGAGCTAGCTGGAAGCTGCCGGGGAGATTCATGAGAAAACCTTTGTTAGCTGGGCTCCAAGCACTTCTACAAAGGAGGCAGAGCGTACAATTGGTAGGCATGATATTGTTGTGATATTTTCATTACGGAGTCCAGATTGTATGAGCCTCATGACCTCACGTGCCCTGAAGTGCAGGAGAGTGCAGAATGCTACCCAGGGATCTTTGTTATGAACAAGGGGACGCAGAACTCTCTTAAAGGTGCCATGGCCCTTTGGGAGCTCCTGTTTCTTTTCCAATGGATTCAAGATGGAACGAGTGTGAGGGATCTCATCTTCCATAAAAATGCAGGAGTCTCCCTCCAGGATTAACGGGTGTATTGTGTCCAAAATGTGCAGTGTCCTGCGGTGCTAGAGAAGAGAGAGTTCAGTTGCAATGAATATAACGGAGATTATTTATTGAGGCCACTGGACACAGACAGGACGCTTTAGATCCTGCTGACTCTCTAGCTTCCAAGCTGACTAAACACAGCCCTTGCTGCTCCAGGAGTAAAATCCTGGCCCTTTGGAAATCAGTGGGAATTTTGCTGTTAACTTCAATAGCTGCAGGATTTCACCTGGGGTCTTTCTAACTCCTGGCCTGGGCTAAGCAGTTAGGGCCAGATTTTCAAAAGTGCTCTCAGCACTCAGCAATTTCTATTGTTCTCAAGGGGAGGTGGGTCGGGGATGCTCCAGTTTCTCAAGGGAAACCGTATTCTTGCCAGCAAGTTAAATAAGTATGGGCTGGATGAATGGACTAGAAAGCTGGCTAGCTAGTCGGGCTCAACAGGTAGTGATCAATGGCTCGATGTCTAGTTGGCAGCCGTATCAAGTGGAGTGCCCCAGGGGTCAGTCCTGGGTCTTTATTAATGATCTGGATGATGGGATGGATTGCACCCTCAGCAAGTTCACGGATGACACTAAGCTGGGGGGAGAGGTAGATATGCTGGAGGGTAGGGATCGGGTCCAGAGTGACCTAGACAAATTGGAGGATTGGGCCAAAAGAAATCTGATGAGGTTCAACAAGGACAAGTGCAGAGTCCTGCACTTCGGAGAGAAGAATCCCATGCACTCCTAGAGGCTGGGAACCGACTGCCCAAGCAGCAGTTCTGCAGAAAAGGACCTAGGGATTACAGTGGATGAGAAGCTGGATATGAGTCAACAGTGTGCCCTTGTTGCCAAGAAGGCTAATGGCATATTGGGCTGCATTAGTAGGAGCATTGCCAGCAGATCGAGGAAAGTGATTATACCCGTCTATTCGGCACTGGTGAGGCCACATCTGGAGTATTGCGTCAAGTTTTGGGCCCCCCACTACAGAAGGGATGTGGACAAATTGGAGAGAGTCCAGGAGACGGCGACGGCAATGAAAATGATTAGGGATCTGGGGCACATGACTTATGAGGAGAGGCTGAGGGAACTGGGCTTTTTTAGTCTGCAGAAGAGAAGAGTGAGGGGGGATTCAACTACCTGAAGGGGGGTTCCAAAGAGGATGGAGCTCGGCTGTTCTCAGTGGTGGCAGATGACAGAACAAGGAGCAATGGTCTCAAGTTGCAGTGGGGGAGGTCTAGGTTGGATATTAGGAAACACTATTTCACTAGGAGGGTGGTGAAGCACTGGAATGGGTTACCTAGGGAGGTGGTGGAATCTCCTTCCTTAGAGGTTTTTAAGGCCCGGCTTGACAATGATGATTTAGTTGGGGTTGGTCCTGCTTTAAGCAGGGGATTGGACTAGATGACCCCCTGAGATCCCTTCCAACCCTAATCTTCTATGCTTCTATGCTGGATGCTGAGAACCTTTGAGAATCTGGCCCTTATGGAAGAGAACGCTGACCACACTACAGCTCACAAGTGCTTTGATAAAGCCCATAGGAAAAATAGCTTTTACTTCTATCCTTTCCTGCAGAAAATGATCTGCTTCTTTTGGGGAAGCTTTTACTGTGAAGAGCACTGTATTGTGTCCTATGACACAGGAGAATTGTAGGTGAGACAAGTGAGAAAACTAAAGACTGAATTTCAGTGGAGTGACTTGGTAACATCAAGTGGGAGGAAGCAGTGGAAGGAGAGCACCCTAGGAAGACTTGGAAAGGGCAGACAGAGGAGGCTTTGGGCGTGACTGAATTGATGAATTGCCATCCAATCAAAAATGCCCTAAAAGAGACATGAGCCAGCAGCCAGCAAACTAGGCACTAAAAGTGAATCAATGTTAAGACAGGAGGAGGAAACAGGATAAAGTTGCAAAAGTGGATCCTTTTTTTCTTTTCCAAAAAAGAAAAGAAAAATTTCCAGCACATTAAAACAAAAGATCAGTGAAGAAGCCAGGGTAACTTCATAGAGATGCTCGGGGTAATTTATTGACATTATAAAGCACTGAAACAAATACAGCCAATTGCGACAAAGTTAAAACAGCCATCTAAACACCTCTTTTTATCTGAAAGAGATTACTTTGTGCTGTAGGATTTATGTAGTCCAATAGTTTGCAGGAAAAACACAACTTGTGTGTGTATAAAATACACCCACACTCAAAACATTAAGGCTGAAGAATCAAAAATCACGAGTCAGGAAACGTCAAAGTTACGGTTCTAACAACGACATTACCGCAACAGTAATAAACACAGCCCTACAATGAACCAGAAAAAAAAAGGTTTAAAAATGCCCCCATACAACGTAGTCAGTTGGAACCATAACTTTTTGCCTAATTTGTTTGCAATTTTAACTGTGAAAACTGAAATGCATTAATACAGGGTGCAGTTGGAGGGGCGTTTACTAATGTTTTTCCAACACAGCAGACACGTCCTGAATGAAGACTACAAACATCAAGGTGACAAGCTCATGCATCTTTGCTGTTGTCCTGCTTAGGGGCCTGACAGTGGGATTGTGATTAGAATTGTTTTCAAACTGGGAAACTATTTTTTTCCACTCTTCCCAGGGATTTTTCTCAAACTTGTGGCTCTCCCCCTTCCCCGAACAAAAAACCCCCCAAAACGTCACCTGAAGGCAGAGACCAAACACATTATAATTGTATATTTCCCAAGTTTCAGCTTGAAGCTCATTTGTATAAATAAGTTATAAGCCGCTGAAAATTGGGGAGGGAAAAGGAGAAGTTTATTAGAAAGTCTGAATATCCGTAACTCCAAGGGAGCTCACAGGCTCTGCTATAATTAAACAATGTACTGAGTAGCTGTGTGGGCTTTAATCAGGTTTATGACGAGCTCAGGGTGAGTTTGCCACAGTAAAAGGTTATGTTTGCATCATTAAAATCTGGATTCCGGCTTTGTCCTTGATGTGTTCTTGCTCCAGTTTCTTTCATCAGTTCCCTCTTCAAGACAGTAACAGAACGTTGCCCATAAAGGATGCCAAGAACTTAGGTGCTTTTTAAAAAGTTGCCAATTAACTATCTATGTCATGCCCCGCTCTCTTTTGATATGGTAAGTGTAAAACCTGAAAAAAGTACCAACTTGCCAACAGTCTTTCAGCCAATTTCATTCAGTTCCTGAGAGAGAATCTCATAATGTTATGACGCTCTCCAGTGCTAAACATCAGTCATCTAAAAAGACACCAATAGAGATTGATGTGTCTGTGGGGCAGCAATCATATGGCTCCGCGGGCGGAAAACACACAAGCCTCTGTACTGCCCACTTCCTGGCCGATGAGCCCTTTTGCTGTTTTAAGCAGATCAGTGAGCATGAGTAGAGTCTCAGCCATCAAGACCACAAGCCAGAGAGATAAAGGAGCCCTTTTACCTTTCTCATAGAGGAAACTGGGAGGCTCATGGTTTGATCCGCAGCTGGGGTAAATTATGATAGCGTATTTGAAGTCTGTGGAGCTATCCCAGCTGAAGATCTGCCCCATAGTCCTTGTGCAGGTGATGCCATGGATCAAAGTTCTTCGCATTTTTCTGGATGACAAAGACAAGAGTGCCTCTGTGGGAGGTACTCTGGCTAACTGGATACTGGGAGCAAGCCTTTTTGGGCCTCTCCTCAGTCTTGTAAGGAAGCACGTTGAGGTCTGAGTTCCATGTAAAAGGTAGTCCTATTATAGTGAGACAAATTAGTTATCCAGTTGGTCTTAGTTGATCCTCTTTTCCTTTGGTTTTTTTTTGTTGGAATTTGTGTATACATTTGGTAACTGTAGTGTAGTCAGTCCGTGCACATCACTTCGACCGCAGAGTAACTCCTTATCTGAGTGATCAACACACTCAAATGCTGCTCCAGACTGGGCATTTTTAGGAAGGGAAATATTTTATAATCCAAAACAATGCATCATATGCAAAGGAGACGCAAACGTCCCTATTGAAAATGATCACTTTGAATCCAATCATGATGTTTTATTATAAAATTTCTTATGTACCCATGATTCCTACTGAGTTTGATGGGAGTTTTACAAGATCGGTGCCCCCTTTTAATTACAAAATTATCATTTCTATTTAATAATATTATTAATTATTTGTGTTGTAGTAGCACCAAGACCCCATTGTGCTAGGCACTGTGCAAACAGAACAAAAACATGGCCCCTGCCCCAAAGAGCTTACAATCTCCGTACAAGACAAGAGACAGCAGGTGGATACAGACAGGGGAGCAATGAGACAATGCTCGTCAGCATGAGAGGCACTTGCCTGCCTGTTGTCAAGTTTTTTGTAGGCATCACAGCAAAGGAGAGTTATAAGGGGAGATTTGAAGGACAATGAGGTAGTGGGAGGGATAGCTCAGTGTTTTGAGCATTGGCCTGTTAAACCCACGGTTGTGAATTCAATCCTTGAGGGGGGCCATTTAGGGATCTGGGGCAAAAATCTGTCTGGGGATTGGTCCTGCTTTGAGCAGGGGGTTGGACTAGATGACCTCCTGAGGTCCCTTCCAACCTTGATATTCTAAAAAAAAAAGTTTTGCAAACGTTTATCCCCCAGGAAATACACATCTCAGTTTTGTGAGGAAAGCCTCTTACACCAGCCATAATTCATTGCTATACAAACAATACACTACAGGACAAACCCTCTGAAACTGCAGGCGACACTGAGCTGCCACAATATCTGCTCACTTTTACACTGACAAGGCTTCCTATAACAAGGGATTATAAAAGTCTTAGACCCGGGCAATATGAGTGCTTGTCTGGAGACGCCAGGTATCTGCTTAACATACGTAGTATTATAAGTGTGCTGGACACAGTGCTGTGTAGTGGAAGATCAGTGCCAAATATAATACAGGTCTCTCCCCCAAAGGGCTTGCAATTGAATGACCAACACTTTGGAGCTACAAACTCTAAAGTCTCCCTCCCAAACTCAGTTTTATCTCTCTCAGCACGCGGAATGAATGGATCTAAAGTGCCGTCACACATTCCTGTGTGTATTTAGTCTTTGCCTTCAGTATTCTCCCTTTATCATATACCGCTTAAGGCATAAAATGAAATATCAATGCCCAGTAATCTTACATGGCTGTCTGGCATTTCTTTCAGAGCACAATCAAGAAGAAGAGAATTTTAGAAGATCACAAGCTCCAACGTTCAAAGCACTCAGCACCCAGTGAATACTTTGGTCCAAGTTTAGGAATCAAAAACAGACTAGAGTTGAGACATCAGTGAAAGCAAGTGAAAGGTACCAGGTACCACAAAGGACTCCAGTGTTCCTGAAGCACAGACAGTGGTGCTGCAGAATTAAAGGAAAAGGATGGCTCGGCTTTCCGTGGGTAATGGTAAAGAAGGTTTTGGGGATGGAACAAAATTTGTCAATGAAAGAGTCAGCACAGATGGAAAAAAATAAAGGCAGAAAGCTTTGAGGCACTGAAAAAGAGCCATAGTGTCTCTGAACAGTGACTCAAAGGCAGAATGTTCCTGGAGCAAAGAGGATCTGGCAGCTTTTGTGCTAGACAGGAGTTCAAAGCTGTACACGGGAACTGAATGCGCTGACCTTGGCTTACTGTACTTCCATTGGCAAATAGGGATGTCTCCTTTCCTACAGAGTGACCATGTAATTGAAGGTGCTAAAAGGAACACAGGTAGGAGCTAAGAATGCAGTGTTTGAGGAATGGAAAATAACGTAGCTGCTTTTTAAAAAAGTCTCGTATAGCCAATAGGCACCATAAAATAACCTGAGCAACATTTCAGGGTGTATTACAAACACTGAGTGAGCCCTACAACAGTTAACAATTCATACATTCATACATTTATACAGTGTAAGACCAGAAGGGACCATTAGATTGTCTAGTCTGATCTCTTGTTTATTATAGGCTGTTCCATTTCACCCAGCTACCCCCTATACAGTCTAATAACTTGTGTGGGACAAAAATCTATCTTCCAGAAAGGCATCCACTTTTGATTTGAACATGGAGATTAGATCACTTCCCTTGCTAGTTTGTTCCAATGATTAATCATCCTCTCTGTTAAACATTTGTGCCTTATTTCTAATTTGAATTCATCCGGCATCAGCTTCCAGCCATTGGTTCTTGCTATGCTATTCTCTGCTAGATTAAAGAGTCTTTTAGCACTTTGGCTATGTCTTCACTACCCGCCGATCCGGCGGGTAGCAATCGGTTTATCGGGGATCGACTTACGCGGTAAAATCGATCCCTGATCGCTCTGCCGTCGACTCCGGAAATCCACCTCGACAAGAGGCGGCAGCGGAGTCGGCGGCAGCGCGGCAGCGGTCGGCTTTCCCCCGTCCTCACCACCAGGTAAGCCGACCTAAAATACGCAACTTCAGCTACGGTATTCGCGTAGCTGAAGTTGCGTATCTTAGGTCGGAACCCCGCTGTAGTGTAGACCTAGCCTTAGTATCTTCTCCTCATGAAGGTATTTATACACCCTAAACAAGTCATCTTGCAATCCTTTTGATAAGATAAACAGATCAGGCTCCTTAAGTCACTGTCAGACATTTTCTCTGCCCTTCAGTTGTTCTTGTGGCTCTTTTCTGCACCTTCTCCAATTTTTCAACATCTTTTTTAAAATATGGGCACTGGAATTGTACATGGTATTCCATTATCCATCTCATCAGTAGAGGACAATGGTAAAATCACCTCCCTGCTCCTACTCACTATTCCCGTTTATATAGCCACGGTTTGCAATTAGCCCTTTTTTGCCACAGCATCACATTGGGAGCTCAGGTTGAGTTGTTTGTCCACTGTGAGCTCTAGATTGTTTTCAGAGTTACTGCTTTCCACAATACAGTCCCCCATTCTGTAGGTACGGTCTGCATTCCTGGTTCCTAGGTGTACAACTTTGCATTTGGCTGTATTAAATGCATTGTGTTTGGCTGAGCCCAGTTTACTAAGTGATTTAGTTCGCTGTGTATGACTGCCCCAGCTTGATCTTTATTTACCATTCTGCCAATCGTTGAGTCATCCTCAAATTTTATCAGCAGTGATTTTATATTTACTTCCATGTCATTGATGACAATATTGAATAGCGTTAGGTCTAGTACCAATCCCTGTGGAATCCCACCCCCGTTTGATGATGGTTCCCCATTGACAACTACTTTTTGTGTTAGCCAGTTCTTAATCCATTTAATGTATGCTTTATTGACACTGGTAGTTCTTTTTTTAATTAGAATGTCATGTGGTACTTGCAAAAGTCTAAGTATATTACAGCTACACAATTACCTTTATCAACCACATTTATAATTTCAAAGAATGAAATCAAGTTTATTTGATAAGATCTATTTTCCATAAAACTATGTTGACGGGCATTAATTGTATCCCTGTCCTTTAATTCTTTATCAACTGGAGCTTATGTCAGCTTTTCCATTATTTTCCCTGAGACTGATGTCAGGTTAACCAGCCTATATTTAACCAGATCATCTCACTTGACCTTTTTAAATAATGGCACAACATTAGCACCCTTACAGTGTTCTGGAATTTTCCTGGTGTTCCAAGATTTAAAATTGACATCAGTTGTCTAGAGGTGTCCTCAGCAGCTCTTTTTTATCCATAATAGATAGTGTTTAACATCCTCTTTGATTAATAATGGACTGCAAGGTACTTCAACATCCTTATGTTATACAAGTACTTCATCTTGCTTCTTTCCCCGTACAGAACAGAAATATTTATTGTACACCTTGACTTTTTTCTGTATCATTAATAGTTTTACCATTGCCATCTAGTAAAGGGCCAATTCCATTGCTTGAATTTCTGTTGTTCCTAATATATTTTTAAAACTCTGTCGGAGAAAAACAGAGTTCTCACTCTCTGGTTGGGTGCAGCAAAGTCAGATACTTTATTATCTCAAGCAATTGCATAGAGGGAGAGAGTGCACTAGGACACAGGGTTTCCCCCTCCTAGGCAGGTCTCTCTACAGGTAAACAATTACAGCAAGCATTTATACCTTTTGTTACATACAATAATGAGCAATAGCTGCATTTTGTTTATACATAGGTCATCCTGATATCTTATTTTTCACATCTATTTAGACTCTAGTCTACATTCCATACTTATCTACACAAGGTCGCAACAAACTCTCACACAATCCTCACTTCTACAAATCTCGCATTATTAGGCTAACAGCTAGCCTGACTCTTGCTCACAGAAGAGACTGTTTGCATTGAAATCCCCTTCAAATCCCTGTCAGTTCTTGCTCTACTTCCACAACTCCTTTTTATTATCCTTAGCTTTGCCAGCCATAGATTTTTCCCAATCTTTAGCTTCCCTTATCAATTTTCTTCACTTCAAAACTAATCATTTATATTTGCTGTCTAGGTCCTCTTTTTACAATTTGTTATATATTGATTTTTTTATTTCTAATTGCTGCCCTTGCAGCACTGAAACAGGATGGGCTTTTAGCCAGTTGCCCTTTCTTGATTGTGAAATCATGACTTTTCAGCCATTTAATAAAATGTTCTTTACAAACTCCCAATTTTTATTCGCATTTTTCTATCTAAATTGTTTCTCCCAGTCAATTTCACTCATAGTTTTCCTCAGCTTTGCATAATTAGCCCTTTCGAACCACCAATTATATTTATTGGTTTAGGACTGTCCTCTGTTTGACCATACTGAATGCAATCAGATCATGATCAGATCTAGGCAACCACCAACTTCCAGCTCAATGATCAATTCAGCTTCATCCATCATAATGAGGTCCAAAATAGTTACTTAATGTTGGGTCCAATACCTTTTGTGTTAGAAAATTATCATCTATAATTTTTAGAAACTCAAATGATGTTTTTCTATTGGCTGCATGAGAACTCCAGCATATGTCCCCCAAACTGAAGTCTCCCATAACAACACAATTTTTCTTTCCACATATTACAAACCGGTGCCTAAGGAGTAACAACATTATCCCCATTCTAGAAATGGAGAAACTGAGGCAGAAAGAGCAGCTCACAGAATGAGTCTGTTGGAAAGTTGGGAACAGAACCCAGGAGTTGTCTACTCTAACCACAAGATGTTGTGGTCTGTGATCTGTGCAGTGTAGTCCTTTTCCGTTCTCATAGATGTTTTTTCAAGAGCATTCTGATAGAACAGCCACCATGTGTTATTTCTACACAGAAATAAGAAGCCGGAATTCAGACATTTGTTTGAATCTTCAGGAAGCAATCTAGAAAAAGAAAGGGAGGGCTTGCCTGTGGTTAAGGAAAGGTCAGGAGCATCAGTAGATGTAGTTTCTGTTCCTAGCTCTACCACACACTTCCTGTGTGTCCTTGCACAAGTCACTTAGGCTAACATTGCAGGTACTCAACAACCCTGAAAATCACACCCTCTATTTAGATGCCTAAGAAATAAATGGATTTAGATGGCTGGCTAGGCATCCGTGTTTAAAATGTTGGCCTTAGTCTCTCTTTGCCTCCATTTCCTCTTCTATGAAATAGGTGTGTCAGGAGGCTAAATTCATCAGGCTAGACCATGACCCCTTGTGTGGGACTGGCGGGCTCAACCGCCATCACGGCACCATCTTCCCCTCCTCCCAGGACCCAATGGAGTCTTCTCTACTTTGTCTGAGGTCTGTGCTCGAGGAGGGAGGGTGGAATGTATATCGCCACTGACCTTACAGAGGAAATATCACAGCCAGAGGTGATGTGGAGGGGGGGGGTCTCAGATTTCTGCCTTCCATTTAGCAATAACTTTGGCTTGGGCCAGCCCTGCATGGCAGGACTCACAGAGAGCGTGCCACCTCCACCCCCTTGACTCACCACAAGCCTGAGCCTGAGGCACACTGCACGGGGCTGGCCCAAACCACCGGGTGTCATCACTCGCCCTCTCGAGTGTTCCGCACCCCACCGTTTGAAAACCGCTGTTCTAGATCCAGAGGCGACACGTGGGGCGGTCCACATAACCTTTAAACTGTGCCCCTCACTATCAATAGTTCTATGTCGCCTCTGATAACAGCCCCTAACTGCATTATCTTTCCTGCATAATCCTCTTCCCCCTGAGCACCATGGTCCCTGTAGGCCACTCCCCCATCTGGACAATCTGGAGGAATCCTTAGAGATTTCCTGCCCAGAAGTCCCCTCCTGTCGCTTTTCTCCTGGGAGAGGACAACATGGCTCATTGTTTGTGAGGTGCTATAGAAGTGCAAAGGCAAAAATGTCTGAGTCAAAGAAAGATGATGAGAGGCCTACCCCAGAGCTACTCTTTGCTAATAAATGTGAGACATGATCAGGGACTGAAGTGTTGGAACAAACTGATCATTTAAATTGCAATCACTGAAACCAGATGGTATTTATCTAACAATTGATGAAGGATCTGAAGAATTGAGTGTCTGAGCTGCTGATGGGGAAAATGTACTCTCTTATTAAAATTAGCAACTATATCAGAGGACTGGAGGAGAGCCAATGTCTCAACTCATGCTCTCAAAGATACACCTACGACTGTTGGTAAAGGAGCAGGTGCTTGCTTATAAACTACGCATCTTTCCTTCCTGCTCCCACACAGGCCCCTAATGTGAGCTCTTCCCATGGCCAACTACATCTCATGGGCTGGGATTTCTCTTCCGTTCAATTCAGCTGTAGAATCTTATGCTTATGCTCAATGGCCATTCACCCGACTTCGAGCTGCATGTCACCTTCGGATCCATAGGGGGAAGGAAAGCAACTAAAGAAAAAGGAGATAAAGCAAGAAATAACTATTGGAGAGAGAGAAGAGAGCTAATAACCCAGCAGGCCACAGCTGACAGGAATCAGGTGGCTTGACAGAGTGAGGGAGCCCAGCCGGAGAGGAATGAGCTGAGCTGGGCTGGGTTGGGCTGGGCTGGGCTCGGCAACTCTGCAACCACTTCCTGGGAGAAGGGAGGAGCGTTTGGGGGCTGCATAGACAAGGAGCCTACAGTTACTCCCCTGAGAGGAGGGAGTTAAGAGGCTGGCAAACCCAGAAAGGGGGAGCGCCAGATGGTAAGGAAAGGGCTCCCGGAAAGATGGTAAGGTCTAAAAGGGAACAGACCTTGATTCCTGACTAGGGGGTCCTTGGGCTGGAACCCAGGGTAGAGGGCAGGCGCAGGTTCTCCTGCCAGCCACTGAGAAAGTGGCACTAGGAGGCAGTGAATGGGAAGACTGGCCAGGATTGCTGGAGAAACCCTTTGGTATCCTGGCAGGGGAAAATGTGTGTAGTGACCCGGCCAGAGGGCTGAGTCCCAAAGAGGCAGCAGCAGCCCATTGAGTAAGAGAGGGGCTGCAGACCCACAGAGAGAGGCTGAGTATGGTGTTCAACCAGGGGAAGGAGCGTTGACCTGGCAAGCTATTCCCCAGAGTGACCAGGAGGAGGCACCATCCTAGCAGTGAGTGGAGCACCCCGTCACAGCAAGTCTCCACCAAAGGAATGCTGCCAGCTACTGCTGTAATTAGGAGAAGGATCTAGGGGTATGTCCACACTGCACATTCCTTACTGCGGAGTGCATTGTACATCCATTGCACAAATCCCTAACACGGGAATACATAGCAGTGTAGACAATGAGTCCCTGCTTAGGTGAGTAAAGACAAATCTGAACCCTTGGGGTATATAACCTACACAGCTTTCTACATACCCACGTATTGCCTCTCCCAGCTACACTGCGATTTTGAGCAGTGTCGTGTCCCGCTGCCTTTCCCTGCTATAGTAACTCCTCCAGCAGTGAGGAAAGGTTCTGTGGGGCGAGGCAGTGGGGAAAGGCTCCAGCAACTCCCTGCTATCAGAGTCTTTTCTTGCTGCCTCCTTGCTGCCAGAGCCTTTCACTGGCATGTGTAGCTACACACCACAGTTGGATGCAGCTTGTTTTTCATGGCGGCATGTGGCTACACATGCCCTACACGCTGCACCAGTGGTGCATGGTGTAGACGTAGCTTAGATGTGACTCTACCTGGCTTAATGAGAACATCTGCTTAGTGCGCAGCAGTGGTCGAAAAAGCAAAGATACTCTGGTGCATTAAGTGAGGGATAAAGAATAATATATGATTGATATAAACAGAGAGTCTGCTCTCACCTGGAATACTGCATTCTGCTCTGATTATCCCATCTCAGCAGAAAAGATCCACAGAAGGACAATCAAAATAATTAGAGGCATAGAAAGGCTTCCATAGGAGGAAAGATATTTAAAAGATTAGGACAACTAAGTGGAGTGAAGAGGTGAATAAACGTATATAAAATAAAATAATGACGGATTTAGATACTGAGTTGGTTGCTCCAGTTAATTTTCTCAGGACACAACAATGAGGACACTTAGCTTCAGTAGGAGGCAACGTGTTTATAAGAGACAACAGGAAATTACTTTTAAACATTACATAATTATCCTGTGGGACTCGCTGCCACTAGGTATTATTGAGGCAAAGAGCATAGTAGGGTTTAAGAGAGGATTGGGCATTTATATGAACAGCATCCACAACCACCTCCTGCTTTGGCTAGAAAACCTCACTGTGTAGGCTAACGACGAAGTGCCTAGACTTCAGATGAAACTTCCCCATATATACACTAGTATATTCATGTTCATTGTGGTGGGTTTACACCTCCCTCAGCAGTTTCCTGATGCACTATCTGAGATAGCAGGGCCGGCTCTAGGATTTTTGCCGCCCCAAGCAGAAACAATTTTGGCTGCCCCCCCCCATTTTTTTCTTACCCCACCCCCGGCCCCGCCTCAGCTCCGCCCCTTCCCCAAATCCCCATCCCTGCCTCCTCCCCCCAGGCTCTCAAGCCTAGGAGGGAGGGGGAGAAGCGGCGCGCGCGCCGCGGCCACTCAGAGTCTCCCCCTCCCTCCCAGGCTCTCAAACCTGAGAGGGAGGATGAGCAGCGGCGCGCAAATCAGCTGTTTCGCGCACCACGGCCGCTCGGGATCTCCCCCTCCCTCCCAGGTTTGAGAGCCTGGGAGGGAGGGCGAGCTGTGGCGCGCGAGCGGCAGCAGCAGAGGTGAGCTAGGGTGGCGGGGGCACATTTTTAGGGGCGCAGGGGCGGCATTCTGGCGCCGGCCATGCCGCCCCTAAAAATGTGGCGCCCCAAGCACCAGCTTGTTTTGCTGGTGCCTAGAGCCAGCCCTGTGAGATAGGATACAAGGTAAGAGGATACACTGTATCAGATGGGGTATAGCAATTCCCATGTTCTGAACGGCCATTGTCTCTCTGTGTGTGGTATACAGAAAGTGTTGTTAGAGCATTAGTAATGACAGGAAAAGGTGGATAGTGTACATTATAAAAGCAGATGGCTTTGATGTGTGCTAGTCACTCGCTACATTGCCCATCAGCATGAAACAACATGTGGAAAGATGCTACAGGAATTAATCATTTTAAAATCTTAGTGTGGGAATTTAGTCTTTGCAATCAATTACCACAAAAAAAACCAAAAACCCTGTTTGAAGGGCCCGATACTGCAAATACTCATGCACATGAGTTGCTTTACTCCCCCAAGTAGTGCCATTGAAGACAGTGAGAATATCCAAGTGAGGTAAGTTACTCACCTGCATAAGTGTTTGCAGGATAGGGCCCAAAATATGCATATACATTATGGCTCCAATTCAGCAATCCATCCCTATTCAGCAAAGCCCTTAAGGGTATGTTTAAATCCCATTAACTTCAATGAGATTTAAGAGTGAGTTTAAGAGACAGATTTTTAAAGGTATTTAGCCACCTAAAGGTGCAGATAAACACCTAGTGGGATTTTGGAAGTGCCCACTGGGTGCCTATCTGCATCTTTAGGCACCTAAATACCTTTAAAAAAATCTGGCCTACGTGCTTTGCTAAATAGGGATAGTTTTATGCACATGGTTAAATGCTTTGCCGAACTGAATCTGATAGCCAATAGCTACAGGACATGGCAAGGTCTTTGAATGTCATACATTTGGGTTGGTTAAGATGAAAGGATCTAAAGAGCAAGTCAAATATCCAGGAGGAAGCCCCGCATTTGTTGTAGGCATTGCTTTCTTGAAAGGTGCCATGAAAGAGCTGTCTGGCTTGGGGTGGGAAGGGAACTTTTCAAAAATCATGATCTTACCATCTGTAGCATAGTGCATAAAACTTCCCAGTACTAAAAGCTATGGAAATTGCACAACCAGGTGTCTCTGGACAGCCAAATACAATCACAATGAAGTGTTTGAAAGAGTCATCTCATGAAGTCAATTGCCTTGTTAAAACAGTGTTTCATTACAGCGGATAAAAGGGGACACAATATATGCAGTTTCAGGTAGATGGTATGAGTGCTTCGTATTACATATTCTGCACTACAAATGAGAGTTCAATATTGTTTTGGGGTTGGTTTGTTTTTTCAAGGATGCTTTAGGAGTATCATGTTCTCGCCATAATACCTCTAATTATATTTTGGATTATAGTTTTGTATAATTATTTTACAATCAACAAAGACATTTAAAGAATGATCAATATTATTTTAGCCTTTTATTCTTTCTTTTAATATAATGTAATATATTAATAATTTGCCACCATCATGGAGCCACTGGGATTAAACAAATTTCCCTTATATTTGGAGGATTTATTCTATAGCAGCCACTTCCACTGCTGGTAGATAGAGGTGTGATTCAGTGGACATCCATGAAGCTATACCTGGTTAGGCCAGTGGTGAATTTGGCTTCATTTCTGTGAGCTACAGAATGAGAGAGCAAATTTAGGCCCCAGTTCTTCACAAGAGTAACTTTACAATGGGACTACTCCTGTGTGATTCTAAAGGATTAGGGGTCCTTTTGGATGGTACTGAAAACATTTAGCAAATTTTTAGACTATAAATTAACTCATGGGGGAGGGGGGCATATCCTGATTTTTCCATCTATTCTCTACTAAAGTGCAGTCCCTTTAATAAAGGCATTGTCTTTCATTGGTTCCAAAGCAAATGTCTCTAAGCCCAGCATTCCTGAGATCTGCCAGGTAACATTTTAAAAAGCACCTAAATCACTTAGGAACCTAAGTCCCAATGAAAGCCATTGGAAGTTATTCCTTATGGTTATACTTTCTCAGCATTTCAGCACTCTAGGGGCCTGATCTTGTTCCCGTTGAAATTAATGGCAAAACTCCGACTGACTCCAGCAAAAAATAGGACTGAGCCCAAAGGAAGCAGGCGCTAACCAGAACAGTGCACACCTGCATGTTTTGGTCTATTAAAGCAGGAGCCCAGTCCTGGAGCATTCGTCTTTCTCTGCTCCCGTAGAATGAAGGGGGGCCGTGGAAAGGAATGGAGAAATAATGAATGAAGGATTATGTGCTTAATTGTCAACTGAGATGAAAGATTAAAGGAGAAAGAAAGAATTACTTATGTGAAGGCCTGTTGGGACCTGTTCTTCAGAACTCATGTCAGAGTGACTGTGTTTTAACCCTCTGTGTTCTGCATGTGATTTCCCCACATGCACTGTTTTCATTCTCTTTGAATTCATTTCCTTTGATTAATGTGGTCTTTAAAGACTTAGAAAGATGGTTGTACCTTCATTGCCCTTAGAGGAGAGGATTCTGGTGCTAACTCTGATCATATGCCTTTGCTTCTTACTGTTGGTTTCAGAATTTACCCCGCCCATTTAAACAGTACACACAGTTCCCAATTAAAATCAACATTTCATTAAATTCTTTAGGAGACACAGGCTTGAAAAACAATCTCTGTGATTGTACCTCCAGCTAATGAAGTGAATTGGGTGGTTCTGACCTTATATCTCATTAGCTGACTGCTGCTTAGATGACCATTTCTTTTCAGAGGGACAGGAGATGCATTATGCAACTGGATGATGGGAAACAGTTATCAATTAAATGAAATGATGAGTGAACCTCAGCCCAGCCGGCAAATATTGGATAGGAACACAAGTTCAACTGCTTATCAGAATTATCCAAACCGTTTGGGGCTGCAGCTTTAAGGCAGAAATCTTGTGAGATCCAACTCGTTCATGAGCTATCCTATATTTCCTGCTTCCAGCTGGGCCAGAAACAACCCAAGAGCAGTCCTGCTTGTGGCATATTTGGCATTTCCACTTCAATTTGGGAACTAGAAGAGCAGAGGCAGCCAGAGAAATGAAAGCTAATTGCCAGGAATTCATAGCGATGTCACTCTTTGATCCTTTGGTTTCAGTCCTTCCTATCCTTACAAAGCAGAACTCCCCATCCATTTGCTTGTTCCCTCACTAATAGGGAACGTGAGCTGGGTTTAAACTCTTGTGAGCCAAATTAGCTTGACCCCACTGATGAAGTGTTGTTGCAACAGTAATGCTCTTGGTATGAGACAGGCACCACAGGCTCCGATACTCAGTGTGTGCTCTTGGGACAGTGCTACCCTGGGTGGTACTATTGCGAGCTACCACCCTAAAGAATCTCTGGGGAGAGGGCAGGGCCTGGTGCAGAAAGCCATTCAACTCAGGACTCGAAAGCGCTGAGAGAAAGTAGCTCCCTCTCACCCGTAAAGTACTGCACATTCACAGGGAATTCAAGCTATTGGCTATCCATCGTTACTTGTCTTAGCCCTTCTTTCAGCACACCTCGGACCAGAAAGCAATAAAAGCTCATTTTTATGAGCAGGTCTGCATTACCCAGTCTCATGATTTTGAGTCTTGTGAGACCTGGTGTTTTTCTTAGGCTACGTCCTCACTACGGGGGGGGGAGGGGAGTCGATTTAAGATACGCAAATTCAGCTACGCGAATAGCGTAGCTGAATTTGACGTATCCAAGCCGACCTACCCCGCTGTGAGGACGGCGGCAAATCGACCTCCACGGCTCCCCCGTAGACGGCGCTTACTCCTACCTGCGCTGGTGGAGTACAAGTGTTGATTCGGGGATCGATTTTCGCGTCCCGACGAGACGCGATAATTCGATCCCCAAGAGATCGATTTCTACCCGCTGATTCAGGTGGGTAGTGAAGACGTAGCCTTAAAGCACCTGTTCCCGTGGTCATGTGATTACACAAGACTCTCAGCGGTCAAGGTTTTTCACACATACATACACACATGAGCGAGAGATACAGACAGACAGACACTGTCCTCCCCCAATCCCAGAACACCCACTAACCTAGTTGTTAGGGTGCTGATATGGGAGACCCTGGTTCAAGGCCCCACTCTGCTTGATTGACAGTGCCCCAGCAACCAAGCTATAGAGTCAGTCTCTCTCTGGCATACACTTATTTATATGAAGTGGAACAGCTCCATAATGAGATATTTACTCTGGAGCCTGGGAGTTCAGGCACTCACCTGTGTCTCCCACATCCCATGTGAGTCCTCTACCCTCCTGCCCATTCTGGGGAGGGCCTCTTGCCAGAAATTCCCCCCTGGACCTGAGAAATCTTTCCCACCAAAAGCTGTTCCAAACGGATACATTCTCATGAAAAGTTTCAGTATTGAGGAAAAAACTTTCTCAAAAAATTCCCATCCGCCTCTAATTCTGACTGAGTCCAGAAGGCCTGAGGCGCAGGGTCTGACAGAAACGGGTGAGGGCAAGACTGGGGAGATTTTGACAGGAGAGGTCTGGCTGAGGGCTGTGTTTCCCAGTAGAGCACCGCTCTGTGCATAAAAAGGAATGCATATGATTTTTGTGTATATGTATCGGTATTTGGTTGCATATGTTGTTCAAATTTTAATTTTAAAAACATATAACCAGTCTAGGCCATGGACATCAATATCTTTTACATCTTTCATTTATTGCCATAAATTAGTTTGAGGCTGAGTAACTATCTCCTCTCAACCTGCAACGGTACGCTTGCAAAGAGAAGACGAGGGTTCCAATTATATTGTTTGGACACTGCTTTCTTGCAAAGCTGAGCAAATACTGTTTAAAAAGGGCTGACAAATATTCAGAAGAAGCTTCTAAAGAATTTGCTTCAGCCGTGTTTGTGTCCCTTTTCTGTTTGCTTTCTATAAATATTTGAGCAAGTGAATTTAGTGTTAGGCATATTTACAGAAACAGATCATTTTAGGCAACCGTTACTGGAGAATATTCATGGGAAGCACATTTTCACTTTGTAATCACAATTGTTCAACCCAGAAACCTGATTCTAAAACTTTACTCCTCCAGACAAAGACCAGAAACAATGCCAAGTGACCTCGGCCTCCAGATTATTGGAGACATAATCACAACACGTTGTTTATAAAGAGCCTACATGCTGCAAATTATTTGCTGAACTTACCTGGCAATTTAAATGTGAAGTAACTACACCTCTACCCCGATATAACGAGACCCGATATAACACAAATTCGGATATAATGCGGTAAAGCAGTGCTCCGGGAAGGGGGGGCTGTGCGCTCCGGCGGATTAAAGCACTTCGATATAACGCGGTTTCACCTATAACGCGGTAAGATTTTTTGGCTCCCGAGGACAGCGTTATATCGGGGTAGAGGTGTAATTGTAGGCTGCTGTGCTGTGCCTCCGCCCAGGAAGGAGTGACATGGCTCGCTCAGAGTCTGAGTCAGGCCCTTTTCTCGGAGCTTCAGCTTTATTTCTTCCATAAAAAACTAGTACAGCCCATCAATCATTCCTTAGCGCTAAGCCAAGGTCTTTCCGTTCCTTACAGCTTTCCACTGTACAGGCCACCTGTCTCAGAGAAATCCACAAATCGTGCTTTTCCCACTTGGCCCAGCAACTTCCTGCCAGACCCTCCCTGCTCTGGGCAGCTCTTTTCTAGTAGTCTTCAGGCTGCTTGCCTAGGAGTCCCCCTGCTCCAGAAGCGAGCAAGGCTGCTTGTTCTCCTGCAGGAGCTTTGCTGATCCCTGCAGCTCTTCCCCCACTGGCCTGTTTTCTGCTTCTATAATCACCTGATGCCCAGCTGATCAGTCTCAGCTGGGAGGTAGCCAAGAAGTCACAGGGGAGGATGGGGTCTCAACTCTCCTTAAAGAGCCAGTCACCCTGTGATGCTAATACATTTTAAAAACTGAAAGCCGGTTATGGAGAATCAAGAGACAGAAAAACGGGGTCAAATTAATTGACTCAGTTATTCGCTGTGCATTATTTACTCAACTCTGCCATGTTGCTACACTGCAGAATGCTTTTAATAAAACAGCAGTGCCTCAAAATTCTCATTGGTGAGAAGCCTTTTCCTTTTCAAGTGTAAATCTTCCCATAGTGAAACAGAATATTTTATTTCCTCTGCAGAGGAGTAACGCAAACGAACTAATCGGGCACATATCATAGTGTATCCCCTAAGTAATAAGAAGTGCTATAATAACAAAATGGAAATGAAAAACGAATTCCTAAAGGCGAATGAAAGGCAAATTTATTCAAGAAAATGCCTGCTCTCAAGCTTTAGATCGAATTCAAATTTATGAAACAGGAAGGGGCTTATTTCTAGAGCTGAGCAAATAATAATCACAAATAATATACTAAATGGATGTCTCCCCGTCACTCACTTTAAATACATTAGAAGCAAGAGAAAGAAAAAGGGAAGTGTAGGTCCTCTACTTAGGATATGTCTACACTTACCTCAGGGTCCGGCGGCAGGCAATCGATGTTCTGGGATCGATCCCGGAAGTGCTCGCCGTCGACGCCGGTACTCCAGCTCGGCGAGAGGAGTACGCGGCATCGACGGGGGAGCCTGCCTGCCGCGTCTGGACCTGCGGTAAGTTCGGACTAAGGTACTTCGAATTCAGCTACGTTAATAACGTAGCTGAATTTGCCTATCTTAGTCCGAAGTGGGGGGTTAGTGTGGACCAGGCCTTAGCAGGGAAGGAGAGGTAATACCTGCTGACATCAAGACAGTGGAGGATTTTAATGCCTATTTTACTTCAGTCTTCACTAAAAAGGTTAATGGTGACACAGTTATTATTAACAAGGAGGAAGGACTGCAAAGCAAAACCGGGAAAGAACAGGTTGATGAATACTTAGACAAGTTAGATGTATTCAAGTCAGCAGGGCCTGATGAAATTCATCAATTGTTCTCCATGTCTACTGAAGGTAGGGCAAGAAGTAAAGGGCTTAATCTGCTGCAAGGGAGATTTAGATTAGATATCAGAAAAACATTTCTAGGGGCTTATCTACACTTACCGGGGTATCGACGAGCGGTGATCGATACATTGGCGGTCGATTTAGTGGGTCTAGTGAAGACGCACTAAATCGACCACAGCTTGTTTTCCCGTCGACTCCTGTACTCCACCAGATTGAGAAGAGTAGGGGGAGTAGACGGGAGAGTGTCTCCTGTCGACATAGTGTAGTGTGGACCCCGCGGTAAGTAGATCTAAGCTATGTCGACTTGAGTTACACTATTCATGTAATTCAAACTGCGTAGCTTAGATCGAATTTCCCCTGTAGTGTAGACAAGGCCTCAAATAGTTAAGGTCTGAAATAGGCTTCCAAGGGAGGTTGTGGAATCCCCATCTTTGGAGGTTTTTAAGAACAGGTTGGACACACACCTGTCAGGGATGGTCTAAGTTTACTTGGGCCTGCCTCAGTGCAGGGGGCTGGACTTGATGACCTCTCAAGACCCCTTCCAGACCTACAAGTCTATGATTCATTAAATATTTATGAATTAATGTTTTTATTATTTGACTGAGTTTCTAAATGGTCAAATAATATCATCAAATAAATTATTCAAAAAATTTCTCCATCTCTAGTCAGATCTGCTACAAATAATTTTCTTCATTTCTTGACCCGCTCTGTTGCTGTTTATCATATCCATGTTCTAGACTGTCCTCCAGAGGTTATTGTGCTGACTTGATGGGCAGAAAACTCTATTGGTATGCATCCTAAAACACCCTGTCCCATGTGGGGAAACATAGATATGAATTCTCCATGAAAGGTCCACTTGTTGCAGCTAATTGAACAAAGTACTTCTGGAGAGAGTAGCACATGTAGCAATCTATGACTGGGTTCAACTTTGGAAGTTCAAGTGAACTTCCTGTAAGAATGCAAGAGCAATTGTCAATGAAACACTTGCTATCTTTATACTAAATGTTTCAGACTGCTGCTGACAGGAAAAATATACATTAGAAGATTTCATACATACAGCTATACCAAATCTGGCCTGCTGCAGAATTGGAGTCCTAGTTGAAGATCCTGCCAGGGTCATGGAATGCTGCCAAAAGGTAAGAATGATTTCTATCTAGGTTCACATGTGATGACCATCACCATGTAGCTGAATGCCTGATGATAGCACAGCTTCAGTCATAGCATGGATAGGGCCTTACTCAAATTGTGCTTCCCTCTTCCCAGTTTACCCATATGTCTTGATCTATAAAGCAGAAGCTTCACATATTTCTGGTATCACTTTGAGGCCATTATGTGTCCAATGAGTGTGCTACCAACATACCAGTGAGATGCTCACACACAAATACTTTCTCCAACAGCCTGTGATAAACTATGTGTACTAAAAGCAGAACATAAAGATTTCCATATCAGTTCACACCAACGGTCCATCTAGTCCAGGGTCTTGTCTCTGACAATGGCCACTACCAGACTCTTCAAAGGAAGGTACAAGAAACCCCCAAGTGGTCAAATATGAACGAACCGGCCTACAAGGGAAGCATATTCCTAACCCCTGCCGCTAGTGGTTGGTTTATTCCCTGAAGCATGAAAGTTTATAGACCTTTTACAAAAATCTATGTTTTATTCTATCTGATGTAATTTTGAATGTTCCCATTATTTATGTGAGAGCCTAATTCTCTTTTTTAGTCACTTGATCGCAATAAAGAGTGAGACCTGGTAATACTACTCTTTGCTGGGTACATACAAACAAATTGTTGTAACTACAACCATTGAGGAAGACAATGGCACATGACAAGTAACTGTATATTAAATGCACTGGAACTGTTTATACTGTCCTGAAATGGACGGAGTATTTTGCTAGTGCAGCACAGTGTTTGACTTGTGCAATTTGAAATGGGATTTGGATAGAGCGTTGTTAGTCCTTCCAGGATGTTCCTGGAGTATCCACCATGTGGAATTCTGCTCTTTTAAATACCAGACTCTTGTTGCAATCTGTTCCAGGGATAATTCATCTAGGGAGGAGGCTGGATCAGCAACCTACTCTTCTTTCACTTTGCCAGCACATTTTTAACAAGGGGATCCCTCCAACATATCGCTGGTTCAAATGACACTCATGACGGCGTTCTACACTATGGCAGTAGTCTACGCTACTGTTGAAATTGTGCTAGCAACTGCTCTAACTGCTCTAAGCACTGAAGTCAATGGACCTACTCACAGGCTTAATGTTAAGGATATGCTTAGCTGCTTTGTTAGATCAGGCTAGAGTACTCAGCACCCTACAGGACTGAGCTTCTAAGTTCTCTTGACAAGCACTTTACCAGTAATGTAGATAGATACCCCTGGGTGGGAAGGGCCTTTAGCAATCCTTAGCAGAGCTCTTTAAGCTGAGCTAGAAGAGGCAAAGTGACCAACTGCAGAAGGCTTCTTATCCTGCCATTCACTCTAATAGCATTCTCCCCCTACCAATGATTTGGTGAAGTCTGATTCTCTGCCAGCCCCTTTCCAATAAGACATGAAACAAATGTGGCGATGTGGTGAAGATTAGGAAAGTAGTCAGCGCTCTAATAATAACAGGAAAAAGAGGTCGCATTGGTTTTGCTTTGACAGTCACCCTTATCTTTAATAACTTGAAAGACTCTTTGGGAATATAAAATAAGAGTAAAATACAGTATTGCCATATTGTGATTCTAGTGTATATCTCTCTAACTACCACCACCATCAACAAAAGCTTAAATGACCTTATAAAACTGAAATGTTTTCAGCTGTGTGATAATACTTAGCTAATGAAGAGTTCCTTGGATAACAGCTTGCTATTCAGGCAGACCTAAGTGAATATATTCCATGGTATATGGCAGTGGATGTTTGGGAACCATACTTGCATAATTACAAAGTGAATTCCTGAGGCACCGACACATTATAATCTGCCCTCCAGGGAAACCTGAGAAGTTACCTGTTGTATCATGGAGGGAACCTGATTAATGGGCTGTATGTGGCTCATGCTATAATGAATCCATGATCTGCAAACAGATATACAGATAGCTTGGGCTAGAATCCTAGTCCTTCAGCTCCAAAATATAGGCCTCTACCACCTGAACTAAAGGAGAGCTTTGCTGCTAATACTAGTGGGTCCTCTTTTCTTTCTATGGATCAACCACTGGAGGACAATGTTACACTCTCACTCATACACCTAAAACCAATGCAATGCCTCTTCCTTAGAATTATTACTTATGAATATAGCACCACAAGTGTCCATGGCACGTTCCATCACATAAGGGACAGAGTCCCTGTGCTTAAGGTCTTACAGTCTTCTAGAATATGTGAGGCATGGTATGGCCTAGAGTGAGAGGCCACTAGACAAGGAGGGGTGGAAATGATAGGGAGGTTTACACAATAAAAAGGCCATGTGATTACCTGCTGTACACAGGAAGAGTTCCTTTATTATTATGGTTGAGTTTTTTAAAGTTGGTAAGAGAGTGTGGTCAGGGCTGGAGAAGTGGGAGTTTTAGGAGGAAGTAAAAGGGGAGGTGGGTTGCGTGGTATATAAGATCAGGGAGTTCACGCCAGGCATAGGGAGAAGCATGGAAGAAAGCACCGAGGTACTTGGTGGAGAAGGATAAGAGTGGAAAGTTTAAAGAAGTAGGCAGAGCACAAAGCCCAAGTGGCGAAATGGCAGGTGAGGAGATGTGGGCAGGGGCAGAGCTCTATGGAGCTTTGATATGAGAGCCAGGAGTTTGGGATTTTTGGATGCAGATGGGAAGCCAATGAAGAAATCTGAGAAGGGGGTGCATGATGGGCTGGCTGCCCCTCGCTGGCAGAAAAGGGGTTAAAAGCAGCCCTAGGGAGGCTGCGCCGGAGGCAGCCAATTAGTAAGCGGCTGAGAGGAGTAGCCAATCATGGCCTGGCAGGCCCATATAAGAAAGGCTACAGGCAGAGCAGAGTTCAGTAGCTGACTGGAGCTTGAGAGGAGAAGATCAGGCTCCTAACAGAAGGAAGATGCCCCAGCACCTGGGACAATTCAGTGCTGCATGCAGGGACCGGCCAGGGGAGTTAGAGAAAGCTCCTGGTGGGCTACTAGAGCCTGCAGGCTGAGGTCCTGAGGTAAGGGCAGAAAAGGGTGCTGGAGCCACATAGGAAGTGGCCCCAGGACAAAGGACTGTAATTGCCACTGAGGTAGTGGCTGGAAAAGAGATTGCAGGTCCCCCAGAACGGGAGAACATAGACTGTGGCACAGCCGGAGGGGCAGTGTCATGAACAGGACGCTGCAGTCCTGGGAGTGACATAGGTCCAGGAGCAGAGGTGACAGTGTGCGAGACACCACCAGAAGAGGGTGCAGAGCTAATTCCCAAGACAGCCAATAAGAGGCACCGCTGTGGTGAGTCGCACCCCATCACAGGGTGACATTGTGAGAGAGGAAGAGAAGGAGTTCACGGGCAACATTTTGGATGGACTGGAAGGGCAGGAAGTGGCTGTCAAGTTCCAGGCAGGAGCATATCAGGGCTCCAAAAGCAGGAGAAGAGCTTTGGAGATGAAGAGGAAAGGCTGGATTTTGGACATGGCACAAAGGAAGAAATAGAGTTTAGCCCTAATGTAGAAATGAGGAGGAGTAGAGTAGAGAGAGAGAGAAAACTGAGGCTGACATGGGGGTTGCAAGCCCGGGAGATGACGGAATCATCCACCACAAGAAGGGAAGGTGTTAGGGGAGTTTGTGGGAGGTGGTTTCAGACCTGGGATATGATGGAATTATCCCCCAGGATGAAGGGGAGGTGTGAGGAGCATTTGTGTAGGGAAAAGAATAAATAATAATAACATTAAATACTAAGCACTTAGTACTTTTCGTCCAAGGATTTCAAGGATCTTTACAGAGATGGATGTCTTAATTTTATGGGGGAAAATTGAAGCACAGAGAAGTTCACTGATGTGTCCAAGATCACACCACAGGGTGACATGCAGGAGGAGTTGTTAGAGAGACAACTGGAGACATGAGACTGAACAGAGGAGAGAACAGTGTGGCCAGCTCTTATGATTTTACCATGAGTCTTGAGATTTTTAGTGTTTGTTCTTAAAGTTCCACTTGCTGGAATCATGAGGTACACTTCGTATACTTAGTCCTGACTCAGAGCAGGGCAATGAACTAGAGCATTGATTCTCAGCCAGAGATATGCGTACTCCTGGGGATACACAGAGGTCTTCAAAGGGGTCCATCACCTCATCTAGATATTTGCCTAGTTTTACAACAGGCTGCGTAAAAAGCACTAGCGAAGTCAGTACAAACAAAAATTTCATACAGACAATGACTTGTTTATACTGCTCTATATACTATCCACTGAAATGTAAGTAAAATATTTATATTCCAATTGATTTATTTTATAATTATATGGTAAAAATGAGAAAGTAAGCACTTTTCCAGTAATAGTGTATGTGACACTTTTGTATTTTTATGTCTTATTTTGTAAGCAAGTCGTTTTTAAGTGAGGTGAAACTTGGGGTACACAAGACAACTCAGACTCCCGAAAGGGATACAGTAGTCTGGAAAGGCTGAGAGCCACTACCCTAGAGGACCTCTTGAGGCACTTTCTAGCCCTACATTTCTATGATTCTATGACAGTGCCTGAGAATCTCAGTTTTCATTTAAAAGAAAAAGGCCCCTCTGGTTAGGGAGAAAAGCTTGAAAGTGTGAAGCAAACCTACCCTGAAGTAGAACTGGTCAGGAATTTTCTGACATGTTTTTTCATTGGAAAATGCCAATTCATCAAAACCTACACTGTTCATGGTAAAGGGTTGGTTTTGCCAAATTTCCCATTTTGGAAAAAAAATGAAGAAGAAAGTTTCAAAATTGCCAAAATGTCCCATTTTCAAAACAAACAGTTTTGGTTTTTATTCAAAATGACTTCTCATTTGAATTTCTAGCTAAATTGTTCTAAAAAAATGTTTACAAAAATTAAAAAGGGCTAAATTGAAATGAAACTTTTCAGAATTATCACACAAAAAAGTTTTTGTTTGACACAATCAAAAAAATTTCAGATTATTGGTTTGTGAAAATGACTGAAATCTCAAAAATTCTTATGGGACAGGAAAACTGTTTCCCGCCCAGCTCTACCTTAGAGACTCAGAAAGCAGAAGGCAAATAAAAAGAACAACATTTTTATGTTAAAAAATACTCATGATTTAAAGGCAATCTCATTATTTTTAAACACTTGGGGTTGGTAGTAATGGGGGTGGGCAGGTGGTAAAGCCGTGGGAAAGATGGGTTCTCCCAGGGGTACAGTCAAAAAGAAGAAGAGGGGCTAATGGCAGAACTTGGAGAGATACTGGCCCAAGTGTAAGAGAAGGAAGGAGAAAAGCCAATGCAGAGGCAATGTAGCTTTGCTAGTGAGATGCTGCCCTCTAGCGGCTGTCTGGCAGGGAAGCGTTCCAACTGTGGAAGACCTCTTTTAGCCCAAGTGGTACAAGCCTATGCTTTCGGAGCTGAAGGATCTGGATATGTGAGAGAGCAGAGGAGAGAGATTCACCCTGACATTGTGGCTGTTGTTTGCTGCACGTGGATTCATTACAGACTGGTGCCGACTGAGAGCAGGAACAGAGCTGGATGAGAGAAACTGGGAATGAGGCCGAGTGAGGATAGAGGCAAGGAGGGGGATGGAGCTCACCACTGATAGTGTCATCCCTGCCTCTGAAAATTTTGGCAAGTTCTTGTGCCCAGAGGAAGGCAGGGGAAGAAGGGGAGAGGAGAGGGAATGAAAGGAAGAAAAGTGAAGAGGTGATGGGCACTGAAGCCAATTAGGGAAGAGATAGGAAGTTCTTTGGCAAGGGTGATGCCAAAACTGAAAGAAAAGAGAGAACAAATGTGTGGTGGAGGACTTTCTTCCGAGGTGTCTGGTGCCCAGGAAGCAGATGGGTATGGATTGACAAGATGCATGGAGCGGTGACAGAGAGAGAAGGGAAGTGGGATGTTCCAGGTCTTGAACTTAGGCCTGGGAGTCCCTAAACAGCTGCTGCATCCTGGACCACACCCAACATCTGCTGAAACCTGGTGGGCTGAGAAGCTAGTAGGACTATAGCATCAGCCAAGGCACCACCCACAGGAACCCTGATTGGAGGATCGCCTGGCTTCACCAATTGGTCCAACCACACCATTTAAGCCAGAAGGAGGCACAGGAAGTCTGTCTGAGCAACACGGTGATTTCCTGTTGTGGCTGCATTGGACCCTGCTTGTGCCTACCTCCTGTGCCAACCCTGTTTCTGATTCCTGCTCCGCTCCTGCCTCACCCCTGCCTTTACTCCCGTTCCCATCGTGCTCTCGCTCCATGCCTGATCCTTGCCTGACCTCCCATCGTCAACGACCAGTCCTGGCTTTGACCCCAGCATCCAACTTCTGACCCTGACTCTGATTTGACCATTGTTTCTGGCATTTGGAATCTGGCCGCAGCTCAGACCCTCAGCTTTGATTCCAGGTCCTGGCTCTGGTAATTGGCAATTGACTCTGGAGCTGACCCGTGGCTTGGTTTCCCAACCTGGATGCCTGCCCCACCCACTCGACTTGACGCTGCTCTGACTACTAGGCCAGACTGCCTACATCCCGGACCACAATAAGTAGCACTGAAAGTGGAGATAGCAGAATAACTGAAATGAAGAGATGACCATGTGGGAAGGTGGGGCAGACACAAAATTGACACAGCTCCACCCCCTGGAAGAGTTTGTCATCTTTCAAATAAACTGAAAATTCCCTCTCCCCAAAAAGTCTTCTATTAAGGGAATGCACCAGCTGACGTACTAAACCGTTTTTCTCCCAGTGCTGCTATTTATCATCTCACAGCAGTATCCCTGGAAACCACACTTCCATGGAAGCTGTGGAGAAACACAAGGTGGTGATGACTCAAACTCCACTTGTTAATGGTAGGAATAAAGGCAGTCCTCCTTAAAAGGTCCAGCTACTGCATGTTTAAATCTGGCTTTCAGTAAGCTAAGCACTGATTCCAAAGCACGTAAGTACATGCAAGCTCTTAAGCTTCTTATTATATTTCCAGCATGCTTTTTTCTTGGTTCTTGGGCAATACAGAAGTGCATTCAGAGAAGGCCTAACTTTCAGAGGCATACCATTATTAACAGTTTGTAACCTCCAGGCTTGACCATTGCCAAGCACTTTAGTTGGGAGTGACTCCTCAGGCACTACAGTAACTCCTGCAAGTGCAGAACGCAGCAACCCAGCTGCTGGCAGACACAGGTAATCAAGTTTATTTCTTTACTCTTGTGCTCCAATTGCTACACTGGTTACCAACCGAATCTGGATCAAACTGGACCTTCAGTGAAAGCCTGACCCCACTGAAGACAATAGACCAAGCTTTAGGCCCCTTTCTGCTGGGTTAGCCAATGGCCCTAGTCCATAGCATACAAGAATAGCTTGTAACCCCTTTCATCCCAGTCAATATTGGCCAGAATAAAAATGCATTCACACCCTGCTAGCAAAAAGGAGGTGACACTTTCAGCTTACCCTGTGTTATTCCATATCTGTATCATGTGGTGCATATAGAATATAAGATAGTAGGTTATGTGCCTTTTTAACATCATTATAAATCTAATGAAGTAAGAAGAATATCAGTAAAGTAGTTGTGTACAGCGCCTAGCCCAAGGGGCCCCCAATCCCTGACTGCAGCCTCTAGGCTCTAGTGCAACTCACATAATAAACTAAAGTTTTCTGTGCTGTTGTAGACATGTTGGCCCCAGGATACTGGAGTGTTTGCCCCCGGTGATACGGTCTTTTATCATTTTTTGGTGTGAGTTCATTTGAGAGCGTAGTGATTGTCTGGTTTCACCCACATAGCGGTTGCTGGGGCATTTAGTGCACTAGCTGAGGTACACCGCATGGTGAGATAGGCATGTGTAGGACCTGTGGATCTTGAAAGGTGTGTTGTGGGGGATATTGGTCATCATAGCAGTGGAGATATGTCTGCAGCTTTTTCATCTGTTGTTCTGGCAGGCTGTGGTGCCACTTTGAGTTGGTTGGTGGGGAGCTTACTTATGATGATGAGCTTGGCAATACTGGGGGTTGTTTGAAGGCCAGAAAAGGGGCTTCAGGAAAGACTTCTTTCAAGATGTGGTCCCCATCAGTGGTGGATTGTAACTGTTTGAAGATATCCCCTATTGGTTTCAGTGTGGGATGGTAGGTGACAAGTAGGGGTGTGTAGTCAGAGGGTTTTGGCTTTTTTCCATACTGAAGCAGGTTCTCTCTGGCTATTTCAGTGTCCCGTTCCATGCTATGATCTATTTCCCTAATGGAGTGTCCTTGTTAGAGGAAGATGGTTTTAAATGTGTAAGGCAGTGTTTCTCAACCCATGGGTCATGACCCAAAAGTGGGTCACAAGAATGTATGAAATGGTTGCAGCCACCCGAGCCCCACTGCGGGGGGGCTGAAGTCACGGAGGTCATGTAAAATCATGGACTCTTGACATCCATCACCCACTTGTAGCCTGATTGATTAGCTAATTGAATGTAACGCAGGAAGAGTTATTGGAAAAGAATGATTGATATGCACACTCTTCACTGGAGTTCTACATGGAACACTAAGTGAGCCTTTAGTCGGTGAAATGGATACATTTTTAAACTGTTCTGTTGCAACTGCAACTACCAGTGATAGGAGAATTCATCACAACCTCAAAAGAAAAGTAATCGTAGGTATAACCCTACTTACTGGTGTGTTTTCTACTTAAGCTATTTACTGGGTCGGGACTGGCCAAGACCCATTTGTAAACACTGATGGTCCAAAAAAGGTTGAGGACCACGGGTATAAGGCGTGAATCCTGGACTTTCTCCTCCACAAGGACTAAGAGGTCAGGTATGGAGTGACTGTTCATTACTGCGAGGAAACCTGCACAACACCTTCAAATGGAGCTTAAATTCATAACTTTGCTAGATACTAAAAATCTTGATCTTAATGAAGACACTGGATTTATGGTTTATTTAAAAAAATTTCTAACCCACTAATCCCCCCCCCCCCTTTTTTTTTTTTTTTGTCCTATTACTACAAAGGCATTAACTGGCCACTACACCTAGAATGGTTTTGTACAATAGGTCTTAATTACTTATGCTAAACAATTTGTTCCACCTTGTATTTAACTGTGATGCTCTGAGTACCTTTCCCAGACCTGAAGATAAGTTCTGTGTAGCTCAAAAGCTTGTCACTCTCACCAACTGAAGTTGGTCCAATAAAAGATATTACCTCACCTACTTTGTCTCTCTAATAAACTAAAAAAGATTTCACTGGAACTCTTATGATGACCTGGGTAACTGATTGGTGGCTTCCCCAGTTGTGAATAACATATATCTCCCAAGCTCATGCCAATGAAACCTTCATCCCACACCACACCGTCATGCCTTATTCTTCTGTATGCTACTATGTGATTGTACTGAAAGTTGTTCTAATGACTTCACAGTACAAAAGAATGATGCTTTTGAGATATTTGTCTGAAAGGAGCTACTATCCAAAGGAGGTCTGCTTATTTTCTTTACTCTTGCCGAAGTATGCAAGTGTTAGCAGCCTCATAAAGATGGACTTATTGAAAGCACGTTTTCTCAGTTTCATACATTACAGTTTTGAAGATGTGAAAAAAGTTATATAATAAGACTATTTAATTACTGCATGTATCTGTGTGGCATACTTGAGGGAAAGCATTTTCGCATGTGGGTGTAGTTTTAGCAGAGAAAACAGAGAACTAAATTTGTACAGTGATAAGGTCACAGAGCAGCTTCAAACCCCTTCCCTAGAGATAGCATAATCACAGTTTTGGATAGCACTTCACCGATAATCACACTGCTCTCGCTTTTTCTCTTTAATACTAAAACTTGCAATTCTCTTTCCAAACATGAACTAATTGATTTTAAAAGATAACTCAGAGCGCTCCATTTTCCCTGTTTAAGGTCCATTCCTGCCCTCCAATGCATGTATGTTGGACTGCGTAGGCAGCGGTGATTCAATAAACCAAGCACTAAACTTGAGATTAGGAAGCCTGGGTTCTAGATTGAACTCTGCCAGTGACTAGCCGTGTGACTTGATTTATGACAAATATTCAAAAGTAGCCATTGCTTTGTGAGTTCCTTCATTTTTGAGAGCTCAGCATCAGAAATGGTAAGGTATCTCTAGTTGGACTTCAGCAACCAAGGCATCCAAAATTAATGGCCACTTCTGAAAAATTGGGCCTTAAACTGTATGTCCCTCAGTTACTCATCTGTGACATCAAGATTAAAGGTGGGTATAATTTTTCAGATGAATAATTTACTTGCCAAAAATGCAGTTTCAGGTCAACCAAAACTATTTGTGAATTCAGTCTGAATTCAGCAAATAATTTCACAAAAATTTGGGGGGAGGGGAAGAAGAAAAAGTCAAAACACTTCATTCTGACATTTTCTAAACAAAACATTTTGATTTTTTTAAATAGGGGTTTATTTTTCCAACTTTACATTTTTTAAGGGTAAAAAAATCAGACAAAAACAAAACATTTAGTGTTGGGTTTAGTGAAAGATTTTATTCAACCTGAAATGAATTTTTTTTTTAATTTTTTGTTTTGGTGAGAAACATTTTTCATTTGGTCAGCCCAAAACAATGTGTTTCAGATTTTTCAGTTCAGCCAGCAAACCAAAATATCAAATATTCACTCAGCTCTAATGGAGATAGCAGTACTTGCTCACCCAGCTTTTAAATTCGTTTGAGAGCTATCTAAAATGCTGCAGTATGTAAGTGCAAAGTATCATAATTGTTTTTCAAGATGTGTGTCTCTTTCTGCCCATGCATTAGAGGGCTCAGTTAAGCGTTTCCTTAAGGAAAAAATCCCATTGTATTTAACAGACAAACTTTTTAATAGATTTTCTGAATCATTCTATCTGTTAGTCTTAAAGGTGCCACAGGACTCTCTGTTGCTTTTTACAGATCCAGACTAACAAGGCTACCCCTCTGATACTCTATAGACATTATTATTCCTGTTATAGAATTCCATAGGATGCTTTTAAAAATACATATAGATAGGATATTGTATTTAATATGTAGAGGTTTTTGGAGTAATTTCTATATAACCCTGCTGCGGTGGTGGTTTATTAATTGTAGACAGCAGCACTTAGGGGCCCAAATGAGGGATGAGAGACACATGCTAAGTACTGTACAAACACAGAACAAAAAAACAGTCCCTGCTCCAGAGTTTACATGAAATGAGACAACAAGTGGATGTAACAAACGGAAGAAACACAAAGAGATAAGGAGACAATTAGAAAGAAAGTACGAAGCAGTGAACACAATACATTGCCTCACCATTGTTGAGGGTTTTTTGTAGGCATCAAAGCCGAGGGAGTTGAAGAGGACAATGGGGTGGCTGTGCAGATGTTTACAGGGACCTCTTTCCTTCCGTAGGAGATGGCAAAGGGATGGTATTTGTTGGAACATATGACAAATAGGCAATTGAGACTAGCATCAATGTGAGAGTGGAAGTGGGAATTGACATCCCGATAGTGTATAAGAGACGATAAGTAGGGTTGGGATACACCAGGAAGGATGTCAACCCTATTGCATTTTATAGGTCTCTTCAATTCAGCTTTGTTTTCCAACATAAGGCTACATTGTACAATTGTCCTGCACAGCTGGATCAAGCTTTGGACTGAGCATACTTGCAGTTATACACCTCTTCCACTACAATACATTGTCCACATTTTATATATGCAAGACCATACAGTACCTCCGGTTTCCACAGGTGCAGCTGAGTCTCTCTAGAGGAGATGCCTCTGAAGCCAATGGGACTTTTTTAAATTAATAGAGATATACCTATTTCCTAGAATGGGAAGGGACCCTGAAAGGTCATTGACTCCAGCCCCCTGCCTTCACTAGCAGGACCAAGTACTGATTTTGCCCTAGATCCCTAAGTGGCCCCCTCAAGGATTGAACTTACAAGGCTGGGTTTAGCAGGCTAATGCTCAAACCACTGATCTATCCCTCCCACCTCAAATGGAACAGCAGAATTCAGTCTACTGCTGTCATCAGCCCAATGATGTTAATGGGAGTTGAACTAAGGTACGATATTGCCCTAGAGCTGCTAACCTCTTGGAGAATTACTGTATATAGGTCAGTGGTTTGAGCATTGGCCTGCTAAACCCAGGGTTAGGAGTTCAATCCTTGAGGGGGCCACTTAAGGATCTGGAGCAAAATCAGTACTTGGTCCTGCTAGTGAAGGCAGGGGGCTGGAGTCAATGACCTTTCAGGGTCTCTTCCCATTCTAGGAAATAGGTATATCTCCATTTATTATTATATATAAATTTGGGATTAAAACCCTTAGAAAGAGACCTCACAAAGTGACCAGCTCACTTTTCAAGCTTGAAATGTGAGAAATTTCAAAACCACAGTTCTTGAGTTATATATATATGTATAATTAGTATAAATCTATCTTATGTGCACCCTTACCTTTAGTCTCCCAGGTTTCCAGAGAAGAAATACATTGCATGCTCCATTTGGAATGTTTTTTTGGTCTTGTGTATTCATGTCATTTGTATAGTAGGGAAGTTGTTTCCCATGATAGAGGGAATTTAATATTGTAGAAGATGGCTGTTTTGGGTAAATGGTACCAAATGAATGCTGGAAATCAATGACAGAGCTATGTAAAAAAAATCATAACAAATTTCACAAGAAAATGGGGTTTGAAAGCTTTCATGCTTGACAGTTTCTTCTAAACAAGCTTTTCATCTTAAGGTCCCTATTTCCCAAAGCAGATAAGCAGCTTTTCCTTGCTTAACGGGAGCATAAGTGGTATTTTATGGAACTCTCAATTTTGAACAGCATCTGAGCAGTGTAGCAATGCAAGGATGTTGACTTAGGTGTGTGCTCTGAGCTCCAGAAAAAAAGACAGGATCTCCTGACTTTCTGTTGCTCTGACTCCAGTGACTGGGCATTTCTTAAATTAAAGCACCAAGACTCAACAATGAAGATCATAGAGTAGCTATGATGAGCATGTCTGCAAGATCATTCATACTGCCCTCCCCAAATCCTATCTGAGCATGCATTGGACTCAGTATAAACACCAGGAAATATTATTTGCAGGGAGCCTCTTTGGGAGTTGGAAAGTCCGACCAGAAACCTGGAACTCACACAGTATTAGGTGGTCTCGTGGTTATCATAGTGACTGGGACTCAGGAGACCTTTTACTAGCTGCACTTCTGACTTCCCCTGTGACCTTGGGTAAATCATTTAAGGTTGTATTACGCACCCTAACTCACACATGTAATTCCACCAACTTGAGCAAGTGTTCACCACCCTTGAGCAAGGATTGCATGGTCTATATGTCAATCTCTGTGCTTGAGTTCCCCATCTGTAAAATGGGGTAATGATAATACTTCCCTACTTCACTCATGTGATGGGAAGTTAAATTGATAAATATCTGGGAAGTGTTAGGGCCTGTGCTGATGAGGATTAAATATATATAAAATGCATGCAGCAACCTGTGGTAATTTACCTATCTTCTCCTAATACAGTAAGTTAATATTAGCATACTAAGAAACAATGAAAATGGTTATAAGATACTTCTGAAGACAAAGTTCACAGGATTTGGGGGGGTCATGGGAAAGAGAAACAGAGAAGCAACGGATTGGATTACTTTTTTAAAAATGAGCAATAGTAGATGGATCAAAAGCAAGAAAAGAACAACCACCAGATAAAAAGAAGGAGAGAAAAAGTCCTAAAGTGCAGCCACTATCCATACATCAACGATGAAAGTGCCAGCCTGGAACAGATTTTAAGTGAAGTCTCCTGAGTCCCATATAAAAGAGTGTTCTGTTATGATGCAAAAGCCTGTCACAGCAGGGAAAGCCCCCAGTGTATAATGTGCCCTTCACACATAGTGACAAACTACACAGCAAGGCATCCCAGGCTTAATTAAAACAGTAAATAGCCAAAAAAGAAAAAGAACCCTCCACTTACTACTTGCAGATAGTTATGAGGGAAGATGGAGGAAAATCACCTGAGCACAAAGTGAATGTCACTTGTTTTTCTCAGATGTGTTCAGGTGATGATGTAACACCCCTTAGCTCTGCTTGACACCTTGTGATGCCATTCAGAGCCATCTGTGCAGCAAGGGACAATCTCATCAAGTCACTGTGGTCAGTATTTTCCCAACTAAGGTGACAAATAAGACTACATTTGGGACCTAGACATATAATGGCCTGAGTGTCAGAGGGGCTGAGTGATCGGAGCTCTGGCCATCTTTCAGGCCATTTTTCGTTAGATGCCAAAAGTTGCAAAACATAGGTGGTTTGATGCAGGTCCCGGGGTAGTTTGTTTCAGTGCAGAGAGTAGAACCCACACCTCCAAACTTCCATCCATGTGCTTTAGCCACAAGATCATCCTCTTTCTTCTGGTGGCAGGTGGGAGGTTGGAACAAATAGAGATCATGGGTTTGTTGTGTCAGGTTGAGCATGCATGTGTCTTGCTCTGAATATTTTCGTCCCTACTCCCTTTTAGGATGATAATGCTAGGCACAATGGCAGAAGTAGATGGCATAGGTGCAGAGGCCAATCATGGCCAAAAGAAGAGGTTGGAAGGAGGCATATAGGGTTGCAGGAGTCTGCTCCATGCATAGAGTGTGAGTGAAAGGAGATACAGGGCAAAACAAGAAGAGAGGGATGGATAGTTGCAAAAGAAACATGGCAAATACATTTAGGTCAAGAGTTTAGGCCTTTGCATGGATGTTCAAGAGGGAAGGGATGCAGACAGCAGAAAGAGAGGCCAGCCTCCCAAAAGGAGCAAGGTGAAGATAGGGCCATTGTCTTCCACATTGGCCAGCAAAGCTGGATGGCTATTAAATGGAACATACCCTTGCCACATCCTCCAGTGTGGGGCAGCTTCACACCATTCAATCTTCAAGGCTCTGCCTGAATGGTGCAACCAGTAACATCTTTTTTTGTTTAAGCTTGCTGTGAGAGACCCTCTCTAGAGCTAAATCAGGTTAACTTCTCTTTTACACTTGAGGGAGAGATTTATAATCATCCCATGGGTGACAAAGAAATACATTTCTCCTTCACTATTTTTGCCTGCTCAATTAATTTGACAAAATCCCCCTGAGGCCACATCATTAAGATCAATGCAACATTCAAAACAAGTAACTGCAAACTACCCAAGTTAATTAGAATTCATAATCATAGAATGGGTGCAATATCTGAAGCACAGGAACTGTTACAAAGCAAGTCCTTTCCTAAAGCTTTTAGAAGACAACTACAAAGCCAAAGTAGGATCATATTGAATGCCTTCTCATAACTGCTACAGCCACAAAGAGGGAAAGTGTCCGTGGTACAATTGACTACAATTGCAGGCAAGTTTACAGTCCTGTTGGGTTCTGGGCAGGCAAGTTTACTGTGGTAGGAAGGAAAGTTTCCCTGTATACAGAGATCAAGCTACAAGAGATGGTATATGGAAAATCTTTTATGTAACAGCTCAATAAATATAGCTTTTCTGAAGCATGCATCATGATCGTACCCAAAGTCCATTTGCAAGAGGAAAGGTATTAAATGAAGAGCAATTGTGTTTTGGATATTATTTACATTTTATAACTCTGGGGTGTAAAACAAACAAACAAAAAAATCATATCTCACTCTAAACAAACTCCTAGACTGAAGGCTAAGGTATTTATTACCCAAGATCTGATTATAGTAACTCACTGCTGCTTTCAGATCTCACCATCTGTATGCCCACAACAAACATGTCTGCCTAAGCAACTCATTTTATGCATTGAGGAAAAAATTCTGATCCTAAGCAACTGAAATACTTTACTATACCAGTAACTTGACAATGTTCCCCATTAAACTCGGTAATAATAACCTTATCCTAGGAGCTAACCAACAGCTAGACCAGGGGTCGGCAACCTTTCAGAAGTGGTGTGCCGAGTCTTCATTTATTCACTCTAATTTAAGGGTTCGCGTGCCAGTAATACATTTTAAAGTTTTTAGAAGGTCTCTTTCTACAAGTCTATAATATATAACTAAACTATTGTTGTATGTAAAGTAAATAAGGTTTTTTAAATGTTTAAGAAGCTTCATTTAAAAATTAAATTAAAATGCAGAGCTCTCCTGACCGGTGGCCAGGACCCGGGCAGTGTGAGTGCCACTGAAAATCAGCTCGCATGCCGCCTTCAGCACGCGTGCCATAGGTTGCCTACCCCTGAGCTAGACCTTCAGCATCAGAGAGAGTGTTTATCCCAGGATTGGGATGTTACCTTATAAACAAGAACCACCCTTAGATTGTCAGCTAATTTACTTCTGAAGGTCCCTGGATAGCACTGATTATTTCGACACTAGAGCATCCTGTGCCAATATATATACTGTTTCCTTCACTCTGTAGCGGAGGTGCTGGGGAAGGTCTCAGGCAGAAGCTCCACAATGAGGCAGACACAGAGGGGGTTACTATCAGTTAGGAATAATACTGTTTGCCTTGTGCTGTGTAACAGTGTGTGCTGAGTCAGGAGCTAACTCAGCACCCACCAGTATATATTAATTGGGACCTAGCTGGAAGACAGGTAGTTGACAGAGGGCGTCAATTAGCTGAGTAGAGCTATAGCTGCAGGGCTCAATGAAGGGGAAGCAAGCTCAGCGGGTGGGATTATATAAACTGACAGGAAGGCAGTGTGGGACAGCAAGGAGCATGAAGGAAGGCAGAGGATGAACTGCCTGCTGCTGGTATTGGGGTTCCCTTTCCCCAGAGGTAAGTGGGGAAGCTGGCTGTAGAATGTAAGTACATGAAAATAACACTACAGGCTGAGGCCTGCTGAATGAATATACTAAATATGTTGGGGTGCAGGAGATTTGGGGTGGGTGTGGTCTGTGATTAAGGCCTGAAAGGACTCTCACATTCATCTGACGAAGTGGGTATTCACCCACGAAAGCTTATGCTCCAATACGTCTGTTAGTCTATAAGGTGCCACAGGACTTTCTGTTGCTTCTCACAGCTATGACAGCTAATAAAGTTTCTTGGTCGGGGTAGAAGGAAACAGATCTCTCTGTGGTTCTTTAGCACCGTTATCATGCATCTATCTCATATCAATTAAGCCCTATGGCCAGAAGCTCCAGAGATGAAACAGCTCTCTACTCCCATCTAGAGGTGAAAAAAAGAAAAATGATGCCAGAGCTGTATTTGCACAGGCCACCTACCCACTATTCCTTTAGTGACCCTTGGGAGTCACCATGACTGGTTATGACTATGGATTTTGAGAGGTAGTAGGTGTGGTGGAGAAGCTTTTTCCAAACATTTGGGACTTTTCTCAAGCATCTTACATGTGAGACATTAATAGGGAGAGACCACACAGGCTAAAAATTTTGCAGCAAGAGGCAATGGAGAGGATAGCTGCAGAGCTCAATGGACTCTAATGGGACCCTGCCTACCCAGCACTTTAAAGCTAAATAACTAAGCTGGGATAGGTGATAGGGCCAAGCACCTCCCTTGGGAATGGAGATAGACCTACAAAGAGGCATTTGGTTTACAGCTGGCTAATGGATGAGTGGGCTAGGTGATGTGGCCAAGGGGCATTCCCAACAGTTGGTGAGAAGGGACTTAGATGGACCATTGCCAAAGTTACTGGGGAGAGGGAGTTATTTTACTCTTTATTTGTATATATATATGTGGGGGGGGGGTGTATGTGTGTATATATAGATAGATATACACACACTGTTTTGTGTTTTTTTCCCAAGATTATGACTGTGTTCCCAGTCCCCTAATAAAGACTTCCTTGTTCATGTACACTCTGAGTGCTGGTGAGGGGGGAAGTTCTACCTGTTAATGCCATCCCAAGAGGCTGTGTTTAATTTTCCAGTGTGTCTGGATGGGGCTAACATCAGTTTAGTTATTTGTCCCAACAGACCCTAGGCAGGGGGTGGAAGTTCCCTTGCAGGGATGGTGGAGGAGTGAAGAGACAAACTCCAGGCTGAGGAGTGCCCCAAGGGTTCATAGCTACTCCTGGGCTTACTCCAGCCCCCTGGGTCCCACTCCCTTTTCCCCAACCTGATCCTAGACTCTGCAGTGGCTGCTCTAGCCCTTCTTGACCCTGCTCTTGCCTCTGCTCCACCAGGGTATGTGGGGGTGCTCAGCTGCACCCCCTGGTTTTGCTGCCCCTAACCCTAGATATATTGAACCTGGCCCTCTGTGCTGTCTTGAGGGTTATGTCAGTATGAAATGTTTTCAGCTGACCTGTAAGATTGGACTGAATTCCATGACCTGTCATGACCCCAAAACCACTAGCATGCCCAAGTATGTTTAACTTTCAGCATCAGTTTCTTGGCTTCAACCCAGCACACTCCTTTATCCTCACTCCTTCCAGGCAACAGAATCATAGGATCCGTTCTCTCAGAGGTGGAGTCACTGTTTGTGTGATGTGGGGCACAGCATTCGGATGCGATCTCATGGTCCTAGCTTCCCACCCAGTACAGGTCTAGAAAGAGAGAGAGCAGGTTGCCAGGGGGAACTGATCCCTTCACTGCTGCAGAGCCTGGCACGGGGACCAAGAACAAGCGTTTGTGTCACCTCTGTCCTGGGGTTGGCAGGCCTGGATTGAACTCCTGGAGCAATTTAGAGCAGTCTGTGGGCTGTCCTAACTTGTGTCTCCTCCTGCCTTAGCCCATATAGCTCTTGTGGCAGCAGTGACTCACCAAGGCAAGACACAAGACCACCCTGATATGTCGTCTCATCACTGACATGTCCCCTCTGTGCTGGCCTGACCCAGAATATACTTTGCCCCAGGGGTTCCTGTGGGCATTACAGAGCTCTGCACTTGTCCAAGTGCCTGCTATGCCAGGACAGCTCCTTGTGAAGGTAGAGCAGCCCTTTAGCACCCACTCTTCTAGGTGGCTGGATCACAGAGGGAAAAATCCCTTCTTCAGAGAGTCTTCCACATGACAGGGTGGAGCGCTAGTTCCTTGGCACCTAGACCCGCCTATGGTTTAATCTTCTGCTTGAAATCATCTGATTTACCAAATCAGCTCTTGAAGCACTGCTGGGTAATGCCTGCTCTGAACAGCTAGGAAGCCATGAGTGATTTGCCTTACCAGCACATTTCAAAGTCCTTCATCTAGCCAGAAAGTACAGGAGAGGGAAAAAATTACTCCCCTATGCTAGGTGCAAGAATTGTAGAACCATAGCTGTCAAAAATGCAAGAGGTATTGTGAGGTGCCATCAAAATAAACACTGGGTCAGAGCTCCTGTGCTAAAACTGGAAAACAAAATGCTCATTAGAAAGACCTACACACATCCTGTCAAATCCTTGAACAAGCTAAAATGTGCCAACATCTGCAGCTGTAAAGAGAGCACATTATAAAGTGAGAATGTAGAGAACTAATAGGAGAAAGTGTGTGTGTGTGTGTGGTGTCGAAAAATGAGCATGCAATTGGGACTTGGGAACTGCTGAGTCATAATCCTGTTTCAGCCACTGAATAGCCTTAGGAAATCAGTTCGCCTCTCAGATCTTGTTATCTGAAAATGGGGATCATAGTATTTACCTACAGACCTACCTTGCAGGAGTGTGGTAAGGATTAGTTAGTTAAGGCTTTGAAAATATAAATTGCGAAGTACATAAATGAACTGGCAAGTGTCTGTGTTCCACTGCTGCCTGCTAGATAGAATAGCAGAGCATTTCTGAATCCCACAGGCCTTTCAAAGCTGGTGGAGAGTCTCCATTAGCTCAGGTTTTTGGGGCCTCTACTTTGATGCAGGATAATGCAAATTCTGTTCCTACTTCTGTCACAAAGTTCTGAGTGTCTGTGGTGTGTGCCATTGTGATAATCATGAAGTCCTGGGTGGCTGCAGATTTGTGATGTTTATTATTTACATGTGACTGTTAGACACAAGGTGGGTGACCAACTTCCATTGGTGAAGGAGACAGAGCTCTGTCATTAGTGACCAACAGTGGTGTTCAGTGGGTGGCCATTTGGTGGCCTAGGTTGTTCACAAGATACAATTTGACACTTATTGGAGATGTCAGCAGACACACGAGAAATGGACTGGTTATCTAAACTGAACTCCTCGAACTCCTAAAGGTGAGGCCTCCAGATTAAGGATTGAAGCAGGGTGATGAGAGAGTTGGAGGGACATCTGCACTATTGCTATGAGTAAATGGAGAACTTCATTTTCTAGTACAATTAATTAACCTCTCATGAGCTGTACATTCCTCTGGAAAAATACCTTTTAAATGTGCAATTGTTTTGCATGGCTACTTTCTAATAGGCTCAAAATGAACCTAAAACACATATTGCACATAGTTTAAGAGACACTGCTGTCAGGGGGCAGGGAGAATACACCATGGCTTTCTCTAGCATCTTTCATCCTCCAGGTATCTGAAATCACTTTAGAAAGCAATGAGTTCGGCACTAGTAATTTATTTAAGAAGTGCCCAGGTGCTGCAGTGATAGCTGACATAGAAATGGATGTAATAATAGAGCGCTTGAATGGAAACATTTTACAAACCGGTGGGGTGAGGGAGACTCTAGCTCCCAGCCATCCTCCTGTGGCGGAAGTGAAACCTGGCTGCTTTTCTCCCTAGAGATCATCTACATGTTCAGAGCCAGCATAGCAAAGAGGCTAGAAGCCTACTCATTATTTTAAATAAAAACTGATTCCTCTTCACAGCCCTGATTCAGGAGCCTATCGCTATTCAACAGCCAACGTCAAAGGAACCCTAGCAGGTGCTCAAATGCTCTGCTGGGTTATGTCCTACAGACCTACATGCCTAGTTCCCTCAGATCCAGGGCGTTCGGTCCCTCACCTGCAGGCTCCCTGGGGCACTGCAGCATTGGAACTAGGCCCTGCAGCACAGGAATTGATCATACACTGACAGAGTCACAGTCCACAGGGTTTGTTAACACGGTTGTTTAGCACAGCTTGTAGCCGCACTACCGCTATTTTCAAAACACGGCAGCAAGACCTAATACAGCTAGGGCCTCTGATGCCCCTTTAGAGGCTGTTCATCATCATGTGGTTCCCTTTCCAGTGACAGAGTGCAGATGTGAAGTATTTTTCTTTTATTGCCCTCTTTTCGTTAAGTGTTAGCTTTCCCTGTTAGCTCTGAATGAGCTTTTTCATATTGAGTCAAGAAGGATAAATCATCCCAGTGGAGAGGAGAGCCACTCTGCAGTTATTCTTTCCCTTCCCCCGCTCTCATCTTTAACAAACGTTTCATTTGTTCATCAAATTAAGCCCACTGAATCTTTTTGTTAGCCGCAGGTGCAATAGTTCAAGCATATGCTAACTGCCGATAACTAACGTGCCTCACACGTGGGGCAGAAAATATTAATTTTACAATTGCAGGCCAAGAGGAACTGACTGGAATTAAAGCAGAGGAGGAAGGCAACCAGCTTTTACAGGATCTTAGGTATCAAAAGAAGGGCGGGGGGGAAGACAATAGGAAAAGGATAATCAGAGAAATGTGGGGCTGGAAGGGACATCAAGAGGCCATCTAGTCCACCCCAGTGCGGTGAGGCAGGATTAAGTATAGCTGTGTAAATAGGATATAGTTTTCCATTGGGATAATCCAAGTGGATTTTGCTAACTCTTTTTAGGATTTTTGTAATTCGTAGTGGGTGCTAAGCTGCGTAGGGAGGCAGGTTTCTGGCCATTAAGAGTAGAGCAAGTCCTGACTCAACATACTTGATCCTGTTTAATCCCTCCCCTCCTCCATTTGGTGTTTCTGCCAGCTGCTTCATAATACTGATTCCTTCAGACCATGAATGGTGGTGAATATTTGCCTTCATGTACTGAGGGAGTAGACTCATTCCAAGTATTAACCTACTGTAGAACCCAGGTACCTGCACACAAGAGTAAAGTTCGTACCAAAACAGTGGTATGATCTTCATGGTCCCGAAGATCATGAATTCAAATCCCACACCTGGACCCAGAATTGTATCCATTGGTGGCATTGCCATGTTGAATAAAGGTAACTTCCCTTAAAATGAGAGGTTAAACCTCTCACCCCATCCTCAGGCAACTCCACTGGTTCCCTATGCATTTCATTATCCAGTTTAACATTGCTCTTTCATTTCCAATACTCTCCATGGACTTTATTTTTTTCAGTTTATAAAGTGCACCAATAACCAGACTGATCCAGCCTCTCTCATGGCCCTGGCCAGTCTGTATGACTTCTCTCTCTACTCCCTCACCTCACCAAAGCTTGGCCTCCTCCATGTTTCGTCACACAAACTAGCCACTCTTGCTCATGCTTACATTTCTCTGCTTCATTGACTTTCCATCTCATTCCAAACTTCAGCAGAAGAGTATTTTTCACAAGCTTGCCAATATCTCTTAATTTCATTTACATTCTGCTAGTATCTGTTATTTAACATTGTTATATTTTATTCTGTATTTCACAGTACAATGTGTATGAAATAGGTTATTCAGATACACTTGTCGGGGGAGGCAGCATTTCCTAGTGGATAGAGCACAACACTGGGACTCAGGAAATCAGGATTCTATTCCCAGCTCTGCCATTGGCCTGCTGGATGAGTTGGCTTAGCACTGTGCCTCAGTTTCCCTATCTGTAAAGTGGGGATAGTGGTGCTGACCTCCTTTATAAAGTGCTTTGAGATCTTCCATTGAAGAGTGCTGTACAATAACTAGGTATTATATAAATCCACGTCTTTTGCTGGACCGTGCCATTTTTGGAAGAGCACAGGGGTTAATGCCATTGTCCTGCTCAACATTCCTTCTTTCAGTAACAATTCAGTTTTAATACCTTAGATCCAAATTCAGAACTGTTACATAGGAGTAAATCTGGAGTCACTCCATTAAACGGAATAGCGTTAAAATCCAGATTTGCACTCGTGTAACTGAAATCAAAATCTGACTTTGTGTGAGCTATTCTGCTTGCATGGGGTCTGATCCTGCAAAGACAACAGAAGCTGAGAGCATGCGACACCTCATACTATTGGGCTTATAATAGTTGCTATGTTTGCTTGGAGGGTGTCCCGTTTTACTAACCCTGTCCTAAATCCTTAAGCCAGCCCTCTGCACAGGGACGAGATCACTTGTTTGGCATGTGTGCAGACTTGTAATGAAGGTGTGACACGCAGGAGTGCTGATAAAGACTTGTCTCTGTTTACTGCCCCCAGCCATTTGACCTGGGTCAGGGTTACAAAAGGTTGGCACCCCTCTCACATGACAGAGCTCAGTATCCACTAACTCCAGTGGCTGCTGTTAGGCTAGCCAGCCAGTGTGCTGAGGCCACAGCCTATCATGCAGGCCCAATAGTGTCTCACTGTTTCCCTGTGCTCCCCTGTACATATGCCTGTATCTATCGGTTGTTTCTTGTCTGATGCTTAGATTGTAATCTCACTGGGTCAGGGGCTATCATTTTGTTTGGTGTTTTGTATTTGTACAGTTCCTAGCACAATAGGGTGCTGGTCCAGGAATGGGGCTCCCAGGTGCGACTGCAATATATAAGAAAAGTGGAAGCTGCCCAGACTTCAGTTGCCCTATGCAATTCAGCCTTGCAGTACAGATGTGACTGGACTGTATTGTAACCCTGTTACCAAATCATGCAACCGCCTTGCAGTATCCTGGGAATGCTGACAGAAGGACTGTTAAAGGGAACTCAAACCTGTGTGCCAGTGATGGGGTGTATAACCCCTTAATGGCTGCTACTATGTGGTTTAATGGGCAGAACAGTTCTTTCCCTAGCTGGGAGACACAGTGCTTCTCCTAGAAAGAGAAACCTTCCAGAGAGGAGAACTCCAGAGGCGAGGAGGAGGTCCAAGGGAGGAGACCTCCCCTATAGCTGGAAGAGGCTCACTCTGAAAGTGGCTGCATGCTGCCACCAAACCTGAGGAGGTTCCGTGTCAGGCTGAAGGCAGGAAGTGGGCCAGGAAAATAGCAGTAAGGCTACAGAGGCAGACCCTAGCTGTTTAATTACAGGGTCCCTGGGCTGGAACCCAGAGGAGAGGGATAGCCTGGATTCCCCGAGGGGAAGCAAAAACACCTGACATAGATGGGAATGAGGACTATCAAGCCCAGCATGGGGATAAAGGCCTGGGACAGAGTCATTAGATTTCTGCTTTATTGGACTGTCTCTTACCCTGAAAGCAGTGGGACTGACCAGAGCTATCTGGCCAGAGGGCTGAGTCATGAAAAGACTTGGTGTGACCATTGACAGGGAGAGCCAAATCCAAAGAACTTACACCATGCTTGGCCAGGAGGGGGCATGCTGGCCAATGAGTGACCCCTCTAACAGTGCCACACTAGCTTAATGCACAATTAGTTTTTAAACCGCACTTTTAAAAGGAAAGTGGCATTACTGATGCTCAAAGGTCAGCCTGTATGTAACTAAGCCACTGAGGGGGGGGGGGAAATGTTGAGTTCATTCTTGGGGGGAGAATATTGCACTTACGTTGCCAAGGCCAATTTTTGGTATTATCTGTGAAGTACGTGTCGCCCACGCAAGTTAAACAAGCCTAAGGAGCCAGAGTAACTGATATGAGGAAGGCAAATCACACCCAGACAGATAGAGGGTAGTCAACGAATTCTTGGGACTCCTATAGTGTTTTGGTTTTTTTAACTGAGGTCAAAAGAAGCAATTGCCTGTCTCCCAGCATTAGGGTGACCAGACAGCAAGTATGGAAAATCGGGACAGGGTGTGGGGGGTAATAGATGCCCATATAAGAAAAAGCCCCGGATATCGGGACTGTCCCTATAAAATCGGGACATCTGGTCACCCTGCCCAGCATGCACAGAGCAGAAGCCTAAAAGCAGAACATGGCTAATGTGGAATAAGGACCCTGTAGTCTCTCCTCATGTGAGGAGTCCCTCTGAACTCGATGGGCTACTCATGTCAGAGCTACAGGTTTGGGCTCTCACTCTGCAGACGTACAGCTTGCTCTGTGGTTCAAAATTGCTAACGTCTTGAAAAGATGCAGGAGAGAGAGAGAGTTATTAGGTTTGTGAGTCAATAATGTTCCAGATACTCTCCAAAGAGAAAAGACCCGGTCCCCCTACACCCTGAGGAGATCAGAGCCTAAAGCCAGTCTAACCCTTGACACTAATTGCTTAGAGTTCTAGTTTGCATTCACCATCTCCCACTCTCACATGCGCACAGATAATGGCAACATGAAGAGCTGTCTATGCTGGGGGTTAGGTTGGCATAGCTACGTCTCTCAGAGGTATGAATTTTTCACATCTCTGGCCGACAGGCATAGCTCTGCTGATGTAAGCTTTCAGTGTAGCCGAGCCTGTAGGTGTGTGAGCAGGCATGCAGAGGCTTGAGAGAGACTTACCAGCGCAGGACTAGGCTCAGTACTGAACAAATGACCTAGGACACAGTGCTAATCTCTACGTATCGATACCACCCGTTACTGATCTCATTCCACTAAGTCCTACAAAAGGCCCTGAAAGGTGCTCTTTACTTAGGCCAGGTCTACACTAGGAAACTAGGTCCTTATAACTATGTCACTCAGGTGTGTGAGAAATCCACACCGCTGAACTGACCTAACTCAGTGTAGACAGCACTAGGTCAAGGGGAGAATTGTCCAGTGGACTTAGCTACCGCCTCTCGGGGAGGTGGATTACCTACACTGATGGGAGGTAGTGTCTTCAATGAACACAGCAGCAGCTGTGGCGCTTAAGTATAGACAAGCCCTTATTTTAAACATTACAGACTGTCAGCCAAAGACTGCTAAACTGTGTCTACAAAAAAAAGAGCCAAGTGTCCCTGTTCTTAAGAATGGCCATACTGGGTAGACCAATGGTCCATCTATCCCAGGATTTTGTTTTCCAACAGTGGCCTGTGCCAGACGTTTCAAAGGGAATGAACAGAACAGGCAATAATCCAGTGATCCATCCCCTGTTGTCAGGGCTGGCTCTAGGTTTTTTGCCGCCCCAAGCAAAAATATTTTTGGCTGCCCCCCACCCCAGCCCTGGGCTCTCTCCCCCTCCCCCCCCCCATGCCCCCCCCCCCTCGCACCCCCTGCTGCCCCCGCCCTGGGCTCTCTTCCCCCCCCCACCCCACCCGCACTCCCTGCTGCCCCAGCGCTGGGCTCCCCCCCCACCAGTGCTAACTCTGCCCGCTCCCCCCTCGCCTCCAGCCGGTCCGGTGCTGGCAGGGTAGGGGTAAGCAGCGGGGCTCCCGGGCCGCGCCTCAGCCCAGGGTCCCTCCAGCCGGGGCTCCCACCTCCAGGACCAGCTGGGACCCGGGAGGGCAGAGCTGGGGGACCGCCCCGGCAGGGAGCTGAGGAGCCAGGGCAGGGCAGCCCCAGAGGGAGTGGAGAGCGGGATGCAGGCCCCTCAAGGCAGCGCCCCAGGCACCGGTCCCCACTATGGTCCAGCTGCTGCTCCTGGCTGCCCTGCCGCAGTCCCTGGGAGGCTCAGGCCGCTTCACCCAGCCCCGGCTGTGGCGCTGGGGGGCGACCGCCCTGCGGCACCTGCAGGCGGCTCCGTGCGCCCCACGAGGCGGCCCCCAGCCCGAGTGTCCCACACTCGGAGCCCGCCCGGCCATAAGGTGCGGGTGCTGCTCCCCGACGCGAACTGCACCAGCCCCAAGGCGCTCCCCGTGCAGGACGCGCTGCTGCTGCCAGGGCCGGCTCTAGGCTTTTGCTGCCCCAAGCGCCAAAAAAAAAAAAAAAAAAGGCTGGCTGGAATGCCGCCCCTGAAAATGTGCCGCCCCAAGCACGTGCTTGGTTTGCTGGTGCCTGGAGCCAGCCCTGCCTGTTGTCCGCTTCTGGCAGCTAGGGACACCTAGAGCATGGGGTTGCATCCCTGACCATCTTGCCTAACATTGCACCATCTTTTGCACCCAAACTCCAGCATCCATGCACAAGTGAGGATTTTGTGTGACTAAATGGGTGCAACCAGAGATGATTGGTTTATTTTTTGTTTTGTTTCTTTTTCCTGGAGAAGTGTCCTCAGAAAATGTGCTCCTTAGTCTTACCTCCCTGCAGCAAGTAGATGTGAGGTTCTCAGTATTCGAAGGCATTTTCTTCCTCCTACATGCTCAAGAAAGAATAAGGTGATGTTTCTTTTTTGACATAATCCTATGATGTTTCTAGTTATAGTCTGTAAAACATAATAAACCAATCATCTAATTTATTAACAAATACTATTTGCCCAGCATTCTTCATCCAGAGACTGGAAGCAGATTTACAAAGATGGATAAGCAGGGATGTCTCTATTCTCCCAATGGAGAAACTGAGACACAAAGTTAAATGACTTGCTAACTTTGTACTGCAAGTCAGTGGCCAAGCCAGCAGTTGAACCCAAATCTGCCACTGCTATTAGGTGCTCAGAAGACCTTAGATGCTTTGTTTAAAGAACATGAATCATTATCATAATTATATTAAACGCAGGAGATGCTTAATTGGGATCCAATTAGGCAGCAGTATTGCAGTTTGCTATTAGGCTAACTGGGATGGTAGTAACTAAAATTTCACTTAATATTGATGCATTTAGGTAACATCAAAGGGAATTCACCTATCTATTATGTGCAACATTCTGAGTTCCAGTCTGTTAACACAGAAGCTGCGAAATAAAGATCAAAAGAAATAATGATGAAATGCAGTCAATGGCGTTGTTTTTGTATGCAAGTTCTGCACAGTATTTTGTATTCACTTTTAGGGCTTTTTTCGAAATGCCTCCTTTTCTGTCAAGTTGATTGGCTGTCCACTAGGATGTTCTAAATCTGGATTCTGCCTAGTCCGAGAGTTAATGGAGTAACTGTTGCTATGTATCAGTTGTGGACATCACAACACCATAATGTACTGGGTGTGGAGCTGGATGAAAGAGCCAGGGCCACCATGGGGTGCATCAGCTGGAGCATGCAGCAAGGGGCTTTCCATTGTTGTGATGGCAGGTGGATCAGGCTGGAGGTGGCTGAGTGGATTCTCTACTGTGGGGGATGCTCCCATAAAGCAGCATTGGGCTTGTGAAATAAAAACATCAGCAGGAGTCTCAGGCACAGGTGTAGATTCGGGTTCGTGTTGTCAGTGAGTTAAACATGGCCAGAGACTACTATTTTAGTTGTTATGATGTTATCAGAATTACTGAACTGAAGAAAACCCACACAATTGTCCCCATTAACTCACTACTAGCAGCACTGGGCTTGGGTCTTCAGGGTTAGCACAGCTCGCCATAATTGAAAAGGCTAAAATTCACCAGAAAATGAAACCTCTGTTTCCTTGCTCTGCTGTGCCTGCGTGAACAGAGATACCTATGCCAGCTAATCAAGCAGGGGTTGGATCCCGTCCCTCTAACTTGCGATATGGACTCACCGAAGAGCAGATTAGTACATAACTCCCAGCACTGCTGTGCTACAGTCTCATGGAATGGTCAGGCTTCCTCTGACACCAAAGATGCTGTCAGTGCAGAAGCCTGAAAGCACATAGATGATGCAAACAAAGGAAACCTGTTCCTAATGTACCTAAAAAGTTAGTGTTTCTCAGAGGAGCATCCCCACTGCGCAACCTTGCATTCAAAGGGAATAGCTGCAATCAGTAACATCGTTTAAAAATAAAACACACTGATGCTGACACTGCAGTAAAAGCTGATCATATCTCTAACTGATGTAGCCAAAGCCCCCAAAAAGGTCTTATTAAATGTCTACTTAAATCGTTCATCTCTGGCTTAGGGATTTATCATTATTAATTTGTATTATTGTGGCACCTATGTGCCCTAGTTATGGACCAGGATCCCATTGTGCTAGGTGCTGTACAAACACAGAACAAAAAAACAGCCCCTGCCACAAAGAACCTACAATCCTAACCAGTCACCAAAAGGGAGTCAGACAGCTTTAAAATGGGGATGGGTTCTGGACAGGTCAAAGGACTAGTAGTTAGATACCCAGCCTTTCACCTCTGCAGCACCACCTCAGATTGGTAATGACTGGAAGTTGACCCGCATTGATGAGCATTGGGCTAAGATTTTGGTGGCCTCAGACCAATTCTCAGTAGACCAGTAGCCACACTATAAAAATAACAAATCAGAAGTGACCCTTTCATGGGTTTGGGGGGATAGTGCTTGGAACCTTGTATTGCTGTTCTGTGCCTAAATGGAGGAATTCATTCGCCACAGGTGTCACTCTTACACCTGCCGCTGGCATACAATTCAGTAAAAAGAGAAAAAGCTTATATAAAGGGCACCAAAACATAAGTCATAATATTAACTACTCTTCTTGAAAGATTCTCTTTCAAGAAAAGACCAGTCTTACAAGTTGGAGAGCGACTTAGGATCTGTCATTCTCAAAGCTTCAGCTGAGCTTGTAAAAGGTTCTTAGGATCATAGCAGTTAAAGATAGGAAATATTCAATTACATCAAGTCCATCCCCTAGCAAGGGGAGAACATAGTCCCCAGGAATTGATAACTTGATCTTCACTAAAAGACAGAATATCCAGGATCCCAGACTGAATAAAGGAGATTTCTCCTGGGTCCTTAATGCTTTTTCTTTTTCTCATTTGATATCTTTATAAGATATGAAAAGAGAATGGGAATTTCTAGGTCTTTCTGTAAACGAAAGGTTGAAGCACCTTGCTCCTGTAAAATTAAAATCTACCACTCAGGAAACCCGATTACAGCTGTGTAAACTACCAGGTTCCCCTTTATGGCAGAGTTTTGTTGTATAAACAGGATTATAGTTCTAATATTTCCTGCTTTTGTCATGGGGGGGGGAATAGCTTTTGGCCTTAGCTAAACAGAGGGATTTGGCAGTGGTATGGCTCCATCGCTGTAGTTTCAAACAAAGGTAAGCCCTCCTGGTGCAAGATCCATGTTACGCTGGCACAGCACATCTAGCCTGGGGTATTGCAATGACTGTAGAGCCAAGAGGTTTTAGCATCTTACAAAGGCTGTACATTATTTTGTAGTTCTTCCATTTGCCAAAAAAATGATCTGGAGAGCTGAAAACATAGCAAGCTGGTGTGTAGGGTGATCTGGGATACTCAGGAGAATATTTTAAAGAAACAACAAAAGGTAAGACCTGTGAGACTCAAAGGTGCCTAAATCAATTCTGCCTTTAAATGGTAGGTGAGTTTTTTGTTTTGTTCTTAATGCAGGGAGGTAAAATGTCATGCTGCCAGAAGGGACCAGTGTCAGCTTGGTCTCATTGGGAAGTGGCAATACTGGTGGATCCCATCAGTCTGAAGTAAGATCAAAGCTGTGCAGAGCAGATGTACTGTAAAATGTTGGGCACCAGATCTAAAGGAGCTGTGTATACCTGCATCAGCTGAGTATCTGGCCCATTTTATACACACACACACGCGCACACACACACACACACACACACACACCCTTAATGTCTTACATAAAACATCTGGGGAAACTACTCTGCTTTGATGAATAGAGTGCTTGTCAGTTCACTTTTAGGCCCCGTCCACAATGGAAGCAGAATCCCCAGTTTGGGGAATATCCCTCTGGTCTGGACTCCGCATACAGTTCGCTCTGGAGGTTTGTTTGTTTTTAATAACCATCCTGTACAATTAAGTCTCATAGCACAACACCCCTAACTAAAGAGACCAGTACAGTTGTACAGATATCGGGTTTTGGAGTAGGCCCATCATAGAGATATGGTATAAATGGAGTCACTCCAATGAAGGCATAGCAGCTACACTGATGTAAGACCAATTTAAGAACAGAATTAGGCCCAGAAAGTTCACAACTGGGCTTCTTGATCCATAGTCCAGACCTGAGCTTACGGGTGGGTGCCATCTCTACTTACAACAGCAGTGTCTGGCTGTAACAGTGTTGGAGAACAGTTTCAAACAAGGTTACCAGCGCTTTGGTGTGGACATTACATTTAATAATAGCTACATTGTCTACTTTTTAGAAATGTAATTTGGGAAGAATGAGATTGTTTTCCTCTTAGAAGATAAATGAATCGATAACTGCATGAAACTCACTCCCATTTCTAGTTTGTATTGGTGATTGGTTGTTTTTAGAGAATGAAGACTCTCTCCCATCCTAAAAATGTAATTGCATCAGGAAGATTTATGTTTCATACACGGATATGCAGAAGCCATTCCAAAGAGACATTTATAGATCACAATGCAACTATAGTAATCATGCAGGGAAGTTAATGGCACCCCACTGAATTCTGCAAAGACATTACAGAGAAGAGTCCAAAAACCTGAGTGAGAAATTAATCTTACAGTAGAATTATTTAAGACTTCTAATCTGTTGAGAAAGGACTTACTGGTGCAATACTATGCAAAGCTGTGGTAATTATACTAACAAATTATAAGTGCATGTATCTGCTTTAGAAAATGTTCATCACCAAAACTGTATGACTGCTTTCCCCATATGAAGTTTATGGGTAGAAATAATTTATTCTCACTGTCACCTGTTAACCTCCCCGCCTCCCCCCACCCACACACACACACATACTGTAATAAAGCCCTTCTGTAAAGGTAAGCATCCAACATAAATTCCCACTCTTGGGTCACAAAGTTTCCAGCAAATGTCATAGGAGCACTTTACAACAAATTGACTTATGAACCCCAGGGGAGAAGTGCATAATTGGGGTCAATCAATTCTGATGCCTGGAGCTGGCAACAAAAATTTCCCCTAAATGCAAAACTCCAGGTCCAGCATAAAATATGCTTGTGCAAAGCTTCATGAATAAATGTACATGTCTGGTTATAAACATTAAAGGTCAAAGTCTTATTTTTCTTCCTCACCTTTATCCAATTTATTGCAAAACTGGAACATCATTACTCACCAAGGAAGTTAAAAAATGAGGCAATTACATTTTCTTTTAACTCTGTACAAAGTCAATTCATATATTTTGAATATTTCTTGAAACTGACACAAAGTTTATTTAGCTGCAGTTTTTGCCTATTTTATCTGAAAGCTGATAACTCATGTCAGCAACTGAAAGTCCTGATCCAGCAAAGCTCTTAAGTAGGTGCTTAACTTTGGCTTCAATGGGACTACTCACATGTTTAAAGTTAAGCATGTGTGTAAATCCGTTGCTGGATGGGGGCCTGAGTCTCCACATGCTCTTCTTGTCAAGCTTCAGGCAGAGTGAGCAGAACGCTCATCACATCCTGACGTTGCTTTGCCATGTTTGTGCTGTGATGTTACAGCGGTTTAGAACAGTTCGGAAAAAATTCAAAGCTTTTTTTTGGTCAGAATGTGCTGATAGGTCAAAATCTAAACGTCCTGTGGGACTGTGTCCCCAGCCCTCTTAAAGGGCCAGTTCACCTTGTGTCAGGCAAGAAACGTGAAACTTTCAAGACAAGGAGGGAGCCTGCAGGCCAAGCAGAGTGACAGTGTGATATGCATGATTATGTGACACAATATCTGTGATGCCACTGGATTCAGCCACCTGATCTTGTGGTGGGGTTGACAGTGGGATTTTGGCACTGTTAACGCCCTCATTCTGGGGGAGCTGAGAGTTTTTTCACTATCGGGAGATGCATTTCGCTATATTAACACACACAATTTACATTTATAGTGTGGAGGCTGTGCAAAAAGCCTCCAACTGTTACACAGTTTGCTAACAAAAAACAGCAGACATTGCATCTGCTATGCGCTAAGGCCCTATCTGGAAAACACATGTGTAACTACTCCCCTCAATCAATCCCATTGACTGGTCTGGGATGGCTCCAGGGAGGAAAATTATGCATGTGTATAAACAGTTCCAGGGTTGGGGGCCTTAGTTCTGCATTCTATTTCTGTGCTTGGGAACAGACTTACTCTGACTCTTTCCATTAGCATTATATACATTGAAGCTACCAGCAGTACACAAACCCCTTTAGATTTAGCATAGATAGTTTATTGCTGAGTGAGTTGATATTATAAATCAGGAAAGGTAGGTATAGGGTTCCAAGTCAAACTGAGTATATCACCACTGATTAAATATACCTTTCATGAGCAAATACCTCCTAACTAACCGAAGTATTAAACAAATACATTTTAATATAGTCTCCCTTTGTATTTTTAGTCTGAAAACTGGAAAAGGGAGACTATGTGCAACAATTAGTCAATGGCAATATATAAGGTCAAAAGAAAACTTTGACATAGCGGCAAACTGCTTTTTGAAACAGCACCTCTTCCTTATCTCTGGGCCCTGATTTAGACTGTATAGTCAAGCCATTTATAAACCAATATTTATTTCTTTCATCATTATTGGGATTATGGAATTAATTGTTCTGGGAATATCTGATGCCCATTAAATAGTATAATGAAAATATACTACGCAGGGCCATGATTAGGTTTATTACGCTTATTGTAACAGTAGGATAATGTCCTCAGAGTTATGATCTGTCTTGGATGGTACAGACACAACTAACCCCCTGCCAAGACGCAGGATTTGACTAGATGACCCTTGCGGTCCCTTCTAGCCCTATGATTCTATGGTACCCCTGTGCTTACTTGTGACCAGCAAAGATAAATGTGGCAAACCAAGTTCTGCTCTCATTTAGGGTATGTCTACACTACGGGATTAATCCGAATTTAGATAATTCGAATTTGGGAAACAGGTTGTATAAATTCGATTGTGCGCGGCCACACTAAGCACATTAATTCGGTTTTTAACCACATTAATTCGGTGGTGTGCGGCCACACTACCCCATTAATTTAACCACATTAATTCGGTGGTGTGCGGCCACACTAACCCTAATTCGAATTAACAAAATCGATTTTGGCTCTACTCCGCTCGTCGAGGTGGAGTACAGAAATAGATTTTAAGTGCCCTTTAATTCGAATTAACTGGCTCTGTAGTGTGGACGGGTGAAGAGTTAATTAGGATTAACGCAGCTAAATCCGAATTAAAGTCGTAGTGTAGACCAGGCCTTAGACAAAGAGTGGAATTTGGCTCTATCTCTGCTTGTCATTTGGAGTATACTGAGGGGAAAACTCTGGTATTGGAAATTAGTTTTAGTGCCCACTCTTTCCCTGAGCATCATTACTGGATCAGACACAACTGTCTGCTTTTTTTATTTTCTTACTCCCTGAAGTGACAAGAGGTGTCTCATCCCACAGTAACTGAGAGCATAGTACAATGCAATAAAAATTATTGCACAGATAACTATGCAACCTGGAAAAAGAGAATGCTAAAGGAAACCTCACAAAGCACCATTCATTTCAGCAAATAGTAATACATCTTCAGTGTTGTGGTCTTTACACTGGCAAGCACTTTGCTTAATGGAAACGTAGAGGCCCATTAGTTAATAATATCTGCCTTTTATAGAGCACTTCTTATCAGTAGATCTCAAAGCACTTTACAAAGGAGGTCAGTATCATTATCTTCATTTTACAAATGGGGAAATTAAGGCATAGAAAGAATTTTTGTACATGTGCTGGGTTTTGTTCTACTTATAAGGGATTCACTACCCAGGTATGCGGAAGGGTACATACACATAAAGTTACATACACATTGTCAAGGATTTCCTAATAAAATAGTAAGACGTGGGATTCTTTCATCTCAGACAGGGCCAGATCTTAAAGTGTTTACTCAGTGCTTTCTCAAATAAACTCCCACTGTCCTGACAGCTTGCAGGAGTGAGTAAAGACTGAGTATTTGACCCATATGTTTTATCTTCTAGTACATAACACAGAGCTAATGTGGACCGGGCTACATCACTAATGGCATCAATGTTTCCTTGAGTAATACTCCCCACCCACCAAAGCCATCATTTGTTACACTGCTCTACAGCCAAAATGCTTCTGAAATAAATGTAGTCAAACTTTCCTAATTCTGGGTCACTGAGAATGAAAATTATGCTTAAAATTGTTGATTGGCTCTAGTTTTCAAGATATGCTATTGGGTCAGTATATGCGACCCTTGACTTGGGAATGGC
>NW_020664420.1:10339050-10557734 GCF_002925995.2 Terrapene triunguis | reverse complement strand
TCCTTTTCTGCAGAACTGCTGCTTAGACAGTCGGTCCCCAGCCTCTAGCAGTGCATGGGATTCTTCTGTCCTAAGAGCAGGACTCTACACTTGTCCTTGTTTGAACCTCATCAGATTTCTTTTGGCCCAATCCTCTAATTTGTCTAGGTCATTCTGGACCCTATCCCTACCCTCCAGCGTATCTACCTCTCCCCCCAGCTTAGTGTCATCTGCGAACTTGCTGAGGGCTGCTCACCTCCTCCCCATACTGTGTTGCCCAGGACAGCAGTGTGGGAGCTGACCTTGTCTGTGAAGCCCAAGGCAAGAAAAGCATTAAGTACTTCAGCTTTTTCCACATCATCTGTCCCTCATACACATCCCACCTGCAATATCACCATCAATATCATATTCAAATACCTTTTTATAACTGTTTCTAAATTGGAACCTCTATTTTAAAGGAGCCAATTAAGTGTCAAAGTAATCAACTTTTATCAGCAAGCTTCAGTGCAGCTGTTGATTAGCTGTTTTCCAATTAACCTTTTCACCTCCCCCCAAGTTAGAGAGTAAATTTATTTACACTGATAACAAGGCACAAATATACACGTTCCATTAGACCCTGGTTGGCAATACCCTTAGCTAAATTAATCGTTTTTTGGCTCCTAATCCAATCACTACCTCCCAGTCACAGCTAGGGTGTCCAGACAGCAAGTGTGAAAAATCGGGACAGGGGGTGGGAGGTAATAGGAGCCGATATAAGAAAAAGACCCAAAAATCGGGACTGTCCTTATAAAATCGGGACATCTGGTCACCCTAGTCACAGCCCATCATATACTATCTACAGATACACATGGTTTTCATGTAAGAGACCAATATTTTCTTGCACCAGCAGATGTGCAACCCTGTGATGTTCGCTCTCATTTTAGGCCAGGTCACAACAGAAGACGGTGAATCTGATTCTCCACTACCTTGCTATATCAGAATGGCAATGTTTTACACCCGCTCGGAATCGAGTTTCCAGTACACCTTTAGATCTGAAGGGTTTCCAAATCTGTTACTTGTAATGCTGTAGATCTGTGGCAGACTCTTTTAAGAAGCAGCTACATAAACATGGACATTTTAATACTGCGGTCACTTTTAAGTCTAGCATTCAGTGTTAGTTGACTGTAATCATGTCTGTGCACTGACAAGTCTGATGGATAGTATGGGCTCACACACAGGAGTGGGAAGGAAGAGGGAATCTTGTGCCATGATTGTGTGGAGTTGATTTAACTATTCAAGCCATCTGTAAAAACAAGTTATCACATCCATAAATGAAATGTCCGTATGGAGGATTTGGGATGGCGGCTGTCCTTCAGGGGGGATGTGATGTGATGGCCTCCCTTTGAATTAGCCTTCCAAGAGCTAATCACATTCCCAGAAAAAAAAGTGTTAACTCCTTGGCCAAAAATATCTATTTCCTTGGCCTCGAGATCTAGTCATCTAGCTTGGCCTGCATATTTGGTAGAGATTGTTTTTCCTAGTTGACAGGACAAACCCTCCGCTCCACTGTGTTTGTCCAGCTCTTGCACTCCCTCACCTTCCATCCCCACCCCAGAGTTCATATTAGCAGCCTGGTTTCTTAAAAACTCCAGCAGAATTGGTTCTAGACTGAAAATTTCCCAAACTGAATAAACAAACACATTTACCAGCACAAGAGCTACTTTATAATACGTTGCTGTGAGCCATTGAATTCCAGTGTTAAAGAAACGGCTCCAAGGGATTATTGTAGAGCAAAGTTTCCCAGACTGTGGTTTGGGAACCACTGCTGGCTGTCTGGAAGTCCACGGAGAGCTAGTTGGTGATTTGGTGCTGGCTCTCCTCCTTTCCAGCTGTTTCTACAGGTGTCCGGGCTTTCCATTGCAAGGAGGCTGATCACCTATAAATGCAGCTGGAGGCAGAGACAGCCTAACCTGCTACGGGTTACTGCTAAATAACAAGAGGAGAGGAAATAGGAAAATCCATCAGAGACTGGATACCATTGGGACTGGAGCTGCCAGACAGCACTTGGAAAGGCACGTCCAAGGGAGGAGGAAAGGAAGGAACAAGGCAATGTGTCTAAAGAAGCAGAGAGAGAAGGTGGGCAGTGGGCAGGATTGTGAGCCCTAAGCAATCAAAAATTGTGAGTCAGGTCCCCCAAAATCATCAGATCAACTTAAAAATCATGAGATGTTCAAATAATAAATGTGGACTTCTACTTATTTCCTTCCTGGTGTTCAAGCCTTCAGGGCTCATGTTTTCTCTGCGGCCATGAGAACTAGAAATGTGCTCTCTTTTTTAAATGAAAGCTGAGATTGTCATGGAATCAGAGGACTCCAGGAGCTGGGGCCTAAAGAAAAACATCACATCTCAAGAGACTCGCAACAAAAATTGAGAGAGCTGAGGTCTCTGAGTACACCCAGAGAGGAAGAGAAGCAGACAGCAGGAAAGCACATCAAGAGACTGGGGAAAGAAAGGACCAGATGGCCCAGAAGCATGAGCAGGACAGCTGGGGGAAGGAGAGGAACAGAACAGGTGGGTGGGAAGAGATGAAATGAACAGCAAAAGTAGACAGCATGTTTGATTTTTTTCCCCAAAGATGAGACAACACTGCATTAAAGGCAGTTTAAACTGCATTACTAATGTTACTTTTTCACACAAGCAATTACTGTAGTTGCCATAGGGATGTTATGCAATTGTGAATGGGAGGGGAGATTCTTACTAGACAATCTTTCTCTTTTAAGGTGATGGGGAAGGATTAGAGCAAAACTTCAATAAACTACAAAAATCAAATAAACAAAAGTCTGGATCAAAAGCAAAAGCTGGAGGTTCTAAGGAGAAGATAGTGGGCTTTCACAAGAAGAGGGGACGACATCAAATGGTTGGAAGTGATACTTGTCAGAGTTCAGGGCAGCTGCCCTTGTATTCCCCCTTTGTGGTCCAGCAAGAGCACCCACTCTCAGGCTTACAGCTCCCCAGATGTCGCCTCTCTTGGCCGGAGACACACGTCTCTCTCCCTCTTGACCGGGGTATTTCCAGGCTGCCTAGTTCCCTGCCGGCACTGTGTTATTCCTAAGCCATACAGAGTGCCTAAGCAGGCCAGTGACTCTGCTGTGCTTTCCCTTCTAAGGCTATAAACAGCATAATTACCCACGGTTAAGTTATCACACACTCTTTGTAAGCAAGCACAGTTATTCTTAAGGTAAAAGCATTATAGAGAAAATATATTAAAAACAATAAAGAAGCTACACGCATGCTAAGGTTACCAGAGATCATCCCTGACTCCAACAAGAGTTCTGGCAGGTAAACAGTCCTTCAAACCCCACCAGCAGGTTTTTCTGAGGTCCCAAGTTCATAACCACCTTGGCTCAGAACAAGTACCGACATGAATCTGTGAGTCACATTTTTATCCAGTTTAGGCCTCTGCTCTTGTCTTCATGTAACAAGTGATCAATCAGCTGACAATGGATGCCTCCTCTGGGTGCTGCTTCAAAAAGATAGCTGCGGAGGTGAGAAGTTGCCTTCCTTTCCTCCCAAGTATTTTCCAGGAATCCCACTTAACTTTGTTTGTCCAGCACTTTGTGTCAGAGTCCTTTGAAGCTCATAACACTTCCCAAGGTTTACATTGGCTACGTCTCCTAGAGAAGTTACCTACAGTCTTACAATAATACATATTGTGATGGGGCAAGGCCAGATGGCTACAGTAAAGTAGTGAGGAACAGGTATGTTAGCTCCAGGTTAAACAAATCCTTGGTACCATGGTAACCAAATGGCAGTTGCTCCAGGTTAATCAAGACACCTGGGGCCAATTAAGATCCTTCTAGAAGGCAGTGGAGATAGCTACATTGATTGGGACACCTGAAGCCAATCAAGGGCTGGCTGGAACTAGTTAAAAGCCTCCCAGTTAGTCAGTGAGGTGCGCGTGTGAGGAGCTGGGAGCAAGAGGTGCAAGAAGCTGAGAGGGGGTGCTGTTGGAGGACTGAGGAATACAAGCATTATCAGACACCAGGAGGAAGGTCCTGTGGTGAGGATAAAGAAGGTGTTTGGAGGAGGCCATGGGGAAGTAGCCCAGGGAGTTGTAGCTGTCATGCAGTTGTTAAAGGAGGCACTATAGACAGCTGCAATCCACAGGGCCCTGGGCTGGAACCCGGAGTAGAGGGCGGGCCCGGGTTCCCCCCAAACCTCCCAACTCCTGATCAGACACAGGAGGAGTTGACCCAGACTGTGGGTTCCACCAGAGGGGAAGATCACTGAGGTGAGCAAATCTGCCAATAAGCTCAGGACCCACCAAGGTAGAGGAGGAACTTTGCCACAATACATATTTGCATTTTTAAAGTAATGGCCTCCTAAATTACAGAAACTGAATTCAATAAAGTTTAACTTAATTCAATAAGATTTGTTCAGGAAATTGCCATATCTGTCACGATACTAAGAAGGAGAAGAATGGTAGCAGGGAGGTGTCTAACAACTACTCACTTCCCCTTGGAAATTCAGGGGAAATCTATATGCAGACTAGACGGAGAGACAATTTCAAGTACATGCATTATTCTTCTTTCTCCTTGCCACAATCTGTTTTGCGGTGCTGCTCTTTGCTATTAAATTGGTGCCATACATGTGTCAGACGCTGGGTTGCAGAGGTGGCTGCATTTTAGGGATGGTTGAAATTGTCCCTTTGTCTCTTTTCTGTTTCAGTTTGTAAAGCACTCAGGTGCTGTATATATAATCAGCCTTACCTAATTTCAATTACTATTATCCCGCCAAATCTTCCTGGTTCTCTTATGTTATCTTGATACTACTCCTACCCCCATTCTCTGCTCCACTATTAGCAGATCATAGTAGTGTCAATCCCAAGAACCACCCTTGTTGCTTTTGGGCTACACATCGAAAGACAATTAAGAATGGAATATTTTGTCTATTTCTAACTGGTTCCCTCAGTTGACGCGATGCAAAGATATCTCATCAATCCAACACATGGCCATTTGATTGGAAAGCATTTCTTTGAAAGCTACCTGAAGGACTCTCCCTTTTGCCTCTGCTACACTCCCACATTCCAGAGGGGCCTCAGATATAGCCTCCAGCTTGGAGTCATGGTAGCAGATGCTTCAGCCAAACATAAAAAGGAGCTCTGACTTCTGTGTTACGGTGTGTGTGATGGGGCTGCCTCTGGGCTAGCCTCACACAGTGAATGTTCTAACAGCTGCACGGACAGCATAATGATGAGGCAGATTCTAGTGTTGCACTGAATACTTTCTGACAAGGGAAGTGCTATACTTCAGCTAGCCACACAACACCACGCCTGTAATCCATAGCAGAGAGCGAATTACAGACACACAAATTCCAGGCATGACTAAGCTGCCTCACAAACCCCATTGCTCTGAGAGCTGAAATAATTAGTATACTGTTGATTCATCAGCTTAAAGCCACTGAGGTGGAAAATGGCAGCTGGAGTGTCAAGTACAAGGCACTATTTCACCACCATTCAGAGAAAGACAAAATCTTGGGCTTTTGTCTGGGTCTGTGGCAATGCTTTCCTGCCCACGTGGAACGGAGGAGCTCTCCACTTTCTTGCCTTGGGCTTCAGTTAGGGTGACCAGATAAAAGTGTGAAAAATCGGGACGGGGGTGAGGGGGTAATAAGGGCCTATATAAGAAAAAGCCCCAAATATCAGGACTGTCCCTATAAAATCAGGACATCTGGTCACCCTAGCTTCAGTGGAGCCTCTGATGGCCACTGACTTGGAGGAAGCTTTCCCTTGTATATGCCCACCAAAAGCTCCACTCCTTATGCAACGCAGTGATTAAGGGGCTGGAGGGATTGTTTTATAAGAAAGGATTGTAAGAATTTAATATGCATTGTCTGTAGCTGGCAGGCTTGTAATACACACCTGATGAAATAGTGGTGATCTATGCTGATCCAATTATTTATATTCACGGCAACCCATTCAGCACCTCCAGTCTAGCAGCTCAGGGTGATATAGTAGTTTCTCCCCGTCTTTGGTTGCTTTTGACATACCACATAACTCTGCCTGTTCAAATGTGCTTGAGCCAGCATAACTAAAGCACTCAGCTATGACAATGATGAGTGCTATAGAAATGCCTGTAGGTAAATCCTATGTTATGCAGGAAGCCAGACTAGATGATCGCAGTGGTCCTTTCTGTCTCAAAGTCTATGAACTTCTTTAAATAACTGCTATTTCTATACCAGGTATAGTCAGGATAACATCATGGCCCAGTGACACGAGCTAGGCTGGGAAAAATGAATGAGGCCATTTTCTGTAGAGAGAACGGAGTTTGTGGGAATTCATCCTCCTTTCTTGGAAGTTCTTATTCTTAAAGCTTTATAATGTTTGCCCTTCCTGGGTATAATGTGAGTTGTTCGTGACCATCTCTATCAGGCTACAAGAAGTTTCCAAATTAGGTGCCTTAATCATTGATGCCGGTTTAAACATACGAATATCTCTATAATATATTAGTGGGTCTGCTCGCTCACCTACCTGGAACGAAGCAAAGGAAAACTAGGCTGTTACAGTCTCCCAAGGAAAGTGGTGGGAGATCGATTGCTCAAATCACCTAAAATAGGACAAAACACTAGAAAATATACTGTGGGGAATAGGGCTGGTTGAAAATTTTTCACTGAGGCTGTTTTACAACAGAAAGTTGGATTTTTGATTTAATGAAATATTTTGGGAGAAGTGTCTGCTCTCTATAAAACTTTTGGGTTTTTGCCAAAATATTTCAGCTGAAAACTGACAGATTTTGGCCAAAGAGTAAAAGTCTTTCAGCTTTTGAGTTTTCAGGGGAAAACCCAAAAATTTTCATGGACAATTTCAACAAAAATTAAAGCCCGTTTTTTTTTTTCCCATGAAAGCTCCAAAGGGGAAAAAAAATCAGACCAGCAAACAATAATGCATTGGCAGATAAGGGGCAATATGACCCAGTAAGTCTTATTTCTGTGATCCCATGATGCGCCTTTCACTGGTACATACAGCATACAGCCAAAGCACATGATGTTCTTCTAGGTCTTGGCCTAGAGCTGGGAGTTGGAGAATTCTGGACAGTAAGTTCTTAAAGTTTCATACACATGGGATACTGACATTTCATACTAGAATCTGGTCCTGAATTTCATAGATTTGTCTACAGGATCCATCTCTATAGTATCTAAGCATGGCCAGATATGCAATCTGCTGGAGCCAGCTGGCATAATTTGTTCCCTATCAGCCTCTGAAAAAAAGCTACTTTTCTTATGTCACCCAGTGGGAAAAATGAAGCAGCAGGGACTGGCTATTTAGATCCCTAAAGATATGGCACTCCCCTTTCAAACATCTGCCAGGCATTTTAGTAACAGAGGTGCACATCATGCTTTCAGGCTGGTGGGGAGTCCTTCCCCCTTTTTAATTCACTGTTCATGAAAATTTGCATGAACTAGCTTGTATTTGCAGACAAACAAGGGTATTTATTATTCTGTGTGTCACTCTCAGTCATCCACTCAGGGAGCAGAAGCAAAAGCAAGTGAGTTAGGTCATTATAATAGGGTGGCTTCCCCCTTAAGGGCTGGAGGCCTGTGGCCAGCCAACCCTGATTACTGAAGAAAGTGCTCCAGCCCACCTGAGCCACATTAACAGCCTGGATGGGGCCTGATGGAGGACAACTCATTCCCCTATAAAAGGCAGCAGGAGGTTACAGTGAAGATTAGGAAGCTGTAAGAACATAAGAATGGCCACATTGGGTCAGACCAAATGTCCATCTAGCCCAGTAACCTGTCTTTTGACAGTGGCCAATGCCAGGTGCCCCAGAGGGAATGAACAGAACAGGTAATCATCAAGTAATCCATTCCTTGTTGCCCATTCCCAGCTTCTGGCAAACAGAGGCTAGGGACTCCATCCCTGCCCATCCTGGCTAATAGTCATTGATGGACCTATCCTCCATGACTTATCTAGTTCTTTTTTGAACCCTGTTATAGTCTTGGCCTTGACAACATCCTCTGGCAGAGTTGCACAGATTTACTGTGTATTGTGTGAAGAACTACTTCCTGTGGTAGAGAATATGGAAAGGATCCTTCAGGGAAGATCCTGAGACCAAGGGAGTTACCCTCTGTAGGAGGACTGGGAGTAGCTTGCTAAAGTAGGAGAAAGTTGAACTGAAAAATGTTACCATGGGAGTTTTGAAGTCGGCGCCTGAATGCTCGGATACAGCTAGGTAAAGCCTGAGAGATAGTGAACTGAGACCCTGCTGTAGGAAGGAGGCTGGGGCCCCCTGCCAAGGGGAGAGAGTGACACTGACCTGAAAATGGGGCCTGGATGGATGGAAAAGACTAAATAAATTGGATCCCCAAATGGGGAGTGTGTTAACTACCTTTTGGACTGTGGATGTGATGTTTTTGGGTAACCAAGAGGGGAGACAGAGGCAGGGTGCTGCAGAGTGACCTCTGGCCACAAGAGGGTGCTTGGGTGGCAACTGATTCTGTTAGTCACATTCTGTAGGTTGGTGAATGTATAAGTAGTTCCTCAAACAATCAACTATGGATACATTAGTTGGGGAAAAAAACAACAGGTCAGAATGAATAATTCGGCCAGCTCCAATCCCACATGAGAACTTGCACCCTAGATGCTAAATCAAATTCAGTGATAGAGGATGACAAACTGAATTATGAGATGATTTGTGTCACTCCCTAAGTAGTCTGTACTGCATCAGGAGACAGTGTGTAAACACTGCTGACTACTTGCTCTTGCGTATTTGTCTTCTTGAAGGCAGAGGGCCTGAACAAAGAAAAACCCATGGCAGAGAACAATACACAAAGGAAAGTATTGCATTGTTGTTTATGTTCTACCCATGAAGAGACTCAAGTAGTGTTAAAAATATTGTTGAAATAGTTCAAATGCAAGAGGCTTAGGTGAAAGGCATGGTTTGTTGCTTCCTCTGAAGCAAAGAGGATGGAGCAGCTTTTCCTTGTGCAAGAAAGTTGTTGGTTGTTTGTAGCATGAACACCTCTCAGGTGTTCCACCTTGCAAAGAACATTCCATGATATATGTTTGACTGTTCCGGGAGCCAATTTACAGTGTTTTTTTCAGAAAGCAAAATCCCTTTGACGTGTCAGACCATGATAAGAAGTCAGCTGACTTAGATGAAATGTTATCAACATTTTATCTGTATTTCTCCTGTAAAATCAGCTGTCAAGCTCTGATGTCTCATATTTTATTTAAAAAAAAATGTGATTTAGGCACTTGTGCCCTACAACAGAGAATTAGCATCTTGAGTGATATGGCGCGATTTCATTGCCAGAAGAAACCATCTGGCTCCAAGGCATAATCCCAATCTAAACGCTGTCAGAGAATAGTCTGGCTGCTGGCTGCAGCACTGAATATATATGGAGAGGTGTTTGGCCAAATTCTGCTCAATTTACACCAATATACAGCTAGACTTACTCCCCTATGTCAGTGGAGTGACTCTGGCTTTATACCAGAATATTTTTAATCACGTTGCCAGCAGTTGTCCTCATTGCTAAGAGGGGCCCCCACCATGAACATGAGAGCTCCCAACTTGCAGTATTAAAGATAAGCTTCACAAAACTCTCTACTAACTTCCAAAGACTCTTTGGGATCTCTGCCCCTAAAGAGTGAGGCCCCAGCCTCTGGGATTTCTTGCCTTTTCTGAATGAAGTAAAGTTCAGCCCTTTAGTCTGTATTTGGTTCACAGCCTGTCTTTGGAATTCCTTCCCTCTTTAAGGTTGAACTGAAAAAGTCCTTGGGGGGGGGGAGAGAGACGAGGAGAGGGAAATCAAACACAGTTCCTGAACCCTACTCCCTGAAGGGAAAATGAAAAAGTCTTTACAGATTTCACTGTAAAACCATTTTGGTTAATGTTTCCAAGTCCTTGATGATCAATGCCACACTTGGCTCCTCAGACATTTCTAGCACTCCCCTGCTGATGGCTTATTTCCTTTGATATTCTCTAGAAAGGCTAATGGACTCCAGCTGTTTCCTTGCCCTGCTTGCTAAACCTTGCCCTTCCTGGTCTGAAGTTCTAGGGCTTCCTGACCTTATCACCCTCCTTGGGACGCAGACAGACGGTGCACCCAGTCACGGACTGCAACTGAGAGGTGAATTTGGCCCATTGTTTCTCAACTCATGCTATTCCCTTTAAAAAGAAGGGACAGAAGGCTGGAATCAGAAAGTGCTGGGAGGTTCTATGTCTGTTGGACTTGGACAGAGGGGAACAGTAACTGAGTTTGGGCAGCCAGGGAGGTACAGGGAAGTCTGAAGAAAGTATGGAGGAAACATTAGCAGGAAGCAGGGTAAAGTGTTGGTGTGAAGAACAGTGTCAGGGAAGAAAGGGAGCACAGAGAAAGAATCAGTCTCAAGAAACCGCCTGAAAACATGAGTGCCTTCTGGCATAGGACAAGTTTGAAATGATGCCCGATAAAGTGTAAACAGGATAACTTCTTTTTCTCCAGTGAGCAAATTCGAATCTCTAAGGGCCTGTCATAACTATAAAGGGAAGGGTAACAGCTCTCTGTGTACAGAGACTCCAAATCCTTTTACCTGTAAAGGGTTAAGAAGCTCGGGTAACCTGGCTGACACCTGACCCCAAGGACCAATAAGGGGACAAGATACTTTCAAATCTTGGGGGGGAAAGGCTTTTGTGTGTGCTCTTTGTTTTAAGGGGTTGTTCGCTCTGGGGACTGAGAGGGACCAGACATCAATCCAGGTTCTCCCCATCTTTCTAAACAAGTCTCTCCTATTTCAAACTTGTAAGTAAAAAGCCAGGCAAGGCATCTTAGATTTACTTTGTTTTCTCAACTTGTAATGTACCTTTTACCAGAGGGTTTATCTTTGTTTGCTGTACTTTGAACCTAAGACAGAGGGGGGTCCTCTGAGCTCTTTAAGTTTGATTACCCTGTAAAGTTATTTTCCATACTGATTTTACAGAGATGATTTTTACCTTTTTCTTTAATTAAAAGCCTTCTCTTTTAAGAACCAGATTGATTTCTCCTTGTTTTAAGATCCATGGGGTTTGGATCTGTGTTCACCAGGGAATTGGTGAAAGGTTTCTCAAGGCTTCCCAGGGAGGGAGTTCTTGAGATGGTGGCAGCGGACCAGAGCTAAGCTGGTAGATAAGCTTAGGAGTCCTCATGCAGGCCCCCACTCTTGTACCCTAAAGTTCAAAGTGGGGATACAGCCTTGACAGGGCCCCAGGCTGCCCTTCACATGGTTTGCTGGGAAATCTTCCATCAGGGTGCTGGCTGGAGATTCTCTGGAATTGGGGCAAATCTCAGGGGAGCTGCCAGAGACACAGGGTCAGTCATTTGGAGGCTCTGTGCCATCTCTGGAAACCTCTGCCCATTCAGTCCTAGCTCCCAGGAAGTGTTGGCCCATTGGAACCATGCTATCAGAGACTCATTGACTATAACAACTGTTGCCAGAGTCCTTCCCCACAACGTGGGGGACTAGAGTGGAGCCAGCAGTAGTTAATATAGCCTCAGGCCATGTATCCCTTCAGTTCTTGGTGGGGGACAAAGAAGCACAGGCTCCTTCGACATGGATGCGGGGCAGGGGAAGCTTGGACCCTTAAACGGTATCTAGCCAGCTCTGCTGAAAGGGTGAACAGGCTCATGGAGTCACACACTCAAACTGAGGCTTTTATGTCATTCATTGTGAGGTTCAAGGTCACAGCTACCAGTATCAGAGGACTCTGGTGTCATCCATGCTTAGTCACATCTTGGTGCATATAATTCAGTGGTTGGTCCTGGTTGAGTTGGGAGCTGACTCACAGTTGTAACAGTCATAGAATATATATCAGAGTTGGAAGGGACCTCAGGAGGTCATCTAGTCCAACCCCCTGCTCAAAGCAGGACCAATCCCCAGACAGATTTTTGCCCCTAAATGGCCCCCTCAAGGATTGAACTCACAACCCTGGGTTTAGCAGGCCAATGCTCAAACCACTGAGCTATCCCTCCCAAGACATATGATGTCTTGCTTGGGATACCGAGAACTGTGAGCCACTATGTTGCCCCTTTCAGCCTCAGCAAGTGAGAGTTTTGCAGCTGCAAAGCTATGTGTCATCTCCCTGACACACTAGCTCATCCTCCTTGACAGCAGACTCTTCAGGACGCTGTCATACAAACTTTGCCTTCCAGGTGACAGTGAACCCAAGTCACAACTTCCCCCAGAGACATCTCTCTGCAGTGTCCAGTTCCTCTGGGGAGGAGGGATAGCTCAGTGGTTTGAGCATTGGCCTGCTAAACCCAGGGTTGTGAGTTCAATCCTTGAGGAGGTCATTTAGGGAAATAGGGTAAAAATCTGTCTGGGGATTGGTCCTGCTTTAAGCAGGGGGTTGTACTAGATGACCTCCTGAGGTCCCTTCCAATTTTATGAACTAACTCAGTGGTTCTCAACCTGCAGGCCACTTGCAGCCCAGTCAGCACAGAGCTATGGCCCATGTGACATCCTCAGGGTCATACAGGTATTATTGGATGCGGCCCACATAACACATTGTGGGCCCCATATGCGGCCCACAATGGTAAACAGGTTGAGAACCACTGCTCTAACTGGACATTCACAGACATTAAGTTCTCTGCCTCCAAAGAGACAAAATGCACACTAGCCTGTTAGTTTAGCTGAAGACTTACGAGTCACTGTAATACAAAGCACTGAGATGGTTTTGTAATAAAACAAGAATAAGTTTATTAACAAGAACAGAAGTTTAAGTGATAATAAGAATAAAAGAAACAGGTAAGGTTACAAGTAAAACAAAACCAAACCCACTTTCTAGTGACTAAACCTTAATTTCAGCAAGTTATTTATTATCTTTGTCTGAGCAGGATCTCACCTAGTCAATTTCTAGCTATTCTTGCCTTCCAGGCCAAAAGGATCCATCTTTCATAGGCTCAGAGGGTGCTGAACCCGAAGTGCCCTCAGTGATATATAACCAAAATGGTTTTTTGCTTGTCTTTATATTCCCCAAAGTTCATTGTTTGTCTCAAGAGCCAGGTTGGCTTTCTCGGGTACAGATTCCATCCCTCGTCGTGATGATTAAATGCTCTTCTCCCCTGCTTGTTAGCTTGATGTCTTTGTTCACCTTATATTAGGGTGACCAGATAGCAAGTGTAAAAAATCGGGATGGGGGTGGGGGGTAATAGGTGCCTATATAAGAAAAAGCCCCCAAAATCAGGACTGTCCCTATAAAATCAGGACATCTGGTCACGCTACCTTATATGTAAAGATACTTACATTGTCCTCAGCCTGTGATGAAGCTGGTCAGACAAGTAAATACACATTATTTTGTTTAGGGCAGGTTGGGCTTATGTGCTGTCTGCCAAACACACTTTGAGAACAGATTTCCAGCATGCATCTATAACTCCCTGTATACACCCCGTACATACACCACATAATTATTTTTGGGACCAGTGTGTTACCAGTTTGCATATCATACTTTATGTGACACCTTTTAGATACAGATTATGACAACAGTGTATTGAGGCAATGAGTGTGTCAGGCCTGAGGTGAGTCACAGTAGGGTATGCCCTCTGCCAGTTGGTATTGAGGGGCTCCCAGAGTCACAATGTGACTGGCAGAACACAGCCACGATGGTAGTCACACACTTTAACCATTGTGAATATTTCCTAGCCTGAAATAAGAGAATAGTGTATTAGGGATGTAGCAGTGTTATTTCCCATCGCAATGTTCCTCTTTGGAATTAATATCCCTGGGATATGAACATTTCCAGGGATTGTTGACACTTCATATAAAGACTAGGAAAATTAATTCCAACAAATTCGTAGATTCTAAGGCCAGAAGGGACCACTGTGATCATCTAGTCTGACCTCCTGAGTTATACAGAACATAGAACTTCCCATAGTAATTCCTAGAGAATATCTCTTAGAAAAACATCCAATCTTCATTTAAAAATTGTCAGGGATAAAGAATCCACCCTGACTGTTGGTAAATTGTTCCAATGGTTACATTAAAATGTATGCCTTATTTCCAGTCTCACTTTGTCTAGCTTCAACTTCCAGCCTTTGGATCATGTTATTTCTTTCTCTGTTAGATTAAAGAGCCCATTATTAAATATTTGTTTCCTGTGTAGGTATGTATGGGCTGTAATCAGATCACCCCTTAAACTTCTCTTTATTAAGCTAAATAGATGGAGCTCCTTGAGTCTACCATTATAAGGCTGGTTTTCTAATCCTTTAATCATTCTCATAGCTCTTCTCTGAACCCTCTCCAATTTATCAATATCTTTTTTGAATTCTGGCCCCCAGAACTGGACACAGGATTCCAACAGTGGTTGCAACAATACCAAACACAGAGATAAAATAACCTTGTTATTCCTACTCAAGATTCCCCTGTTTATGCATCCCAGGATCACATTAGCTCTTTTGTCCACAGTGTCACAGTGGGAGCTCATGTTCCACTGATTATCTACCATGACCTCCAATCTTTTCAGAGTCACTGCTTCCCAGGATAGACTCTCCTATAAGAACATAAGAATGGCCATACTGGGTCAGACCAGGTCCATCAAGCCCAATATCCTGACCTCTGACAGTGGTCAATGGCAGATGCCCCAAAGGGAATGAACAGGGTTATCGTCAGGTGATCCATGCCCTGTCACCCAATCCCAGCTTCTGACAGAGGCTAGGGACACCATTTCTGCCCATCCTGGCTAATAGCCATTGATGGACCTATCTTCCATGAATCTATCTAGCTCCCTTTTGAACCCTGTTATAGTATTGGCCTTCATAACACACTCTGCCAAGGAGTTCCAGAGGTTGACAGTGCGTTGCATGAAAAAAATACTTTCTTGTGTTTGTTTTAAACCTGCTACTTATTAATTTCATTTGGTGGCCCCTTGTTCTTGTATTATGAGAAGGAGTAAATAACACTTCCTTATTTACTTTCTCTATATCACTCATGATTTTCTAGACCTCTCTATCATATCCCCTCTTAGTCGCCTCTTTTCCAAGCTGAAAAGTCCCAGTCTTATTAATCTCTCCTCATATGGAAGCTGTTCTATACCCCTAATCATTTTTGTTGCCCTTTTCTGAACCTTTTCCAATTCCAATATATCTTTTATGAGATGGGGCGACCCCCCACATCTGCACACAGTATTCAAGGCATACCATGGATTTATATAGAATCAATATGATATTTTTCTGTCTTATTATCTATCCCTTTCTTGATGATTCCCAACATTCTGTTTGTTTTGTTTTTTTGACTGCCGCTGCACATTGAGTTGATGATTTCAGAGAACTATCCACAATGACTCCAAGATCTCTTTCTTGAGTGGTAACAGCTAATTTAGACCCCATCATTGTATATGTATAGTTAGGATTATGTTTTCCAATGTACATTACTTTGCATTTATCAACATTAAATTTCATCTGCCATTTTGTTGCTTAGTCACCCAGTTTTGTGAGATCCTTTTGTAACTCTTCACAGTCTGCCTGGGACTTAACTATCTTGAGTAGTTTTGTATCATCTGCAAATTTTGCCACCTCACTGTTTACCCCTTTTTCCAGATCATTTATGAATATGTTAAATAGGACTGGGCCCAGTACAGATCCCTGGGGGACACCACTATTTACCTCTCTCCATTCTGAAAACTGACCATTTATTCCTACCCTTTGTTTCCTATCTTTTAACCAGTTACCAATTCATGAGAGAACATTCCCTCTTATCTCATGACTGCTATCATTTAACTATGAGCTGCATTCACATTTAGCTATATTAAAGTGCATATTGTTTGCTTCTGCCCAGTTTATCAAACAATGCAGATCACACTGAATCGGTGACCTGTCCCCTTCATTATTTACCAATTCCCCAATCTTTGTGTCTTCTGTAAACTTTATCAGTGATGATTTTATGTTTTCTTCCAGGTCATTAATAAAAATATTAAATAGCATAGGATCAAGAATCGAACCCTGCAGAACCCCACCTGGAAACACCTACTCAATGACAATTCCCCATTTGCAGTTACATTTTGAGACCTATCAGTTAGCCAATTTTAATCCATTCAATGGGTGCCATGTTAATTTTAGATTGTTCTATTTTTTAATCAAAATGTTATACAGTACCAAGTCAAATTATAGAAGTCTATTACATCAACACTATTACCTTTATCAACCAAACTTGTAATCTCTTTAAAAAAAACCAAGTTAATTTGGCATGATCTATTTTCCATAAATCCATGTTGATTTGCATTAATTACATTACCCTCTGTGACGTTGTGCAGTCTATATGGCTTTATAAAAACATGATAATAAGTGAATATAATGTAACTGGGATAGTTTTATAAAAATTTGATAATAAGTGACTATAATGCAAATGGGATATGCTTCGTGCAAAAGGTCTCTTGTAAGGTATCATTACAAAGCTCATAATCTACCGAGTGTGATCATCCTATTTGTAGAAATGTACCACTCTTGTATCTAAAACTAGAAATATAAAACATAACTCTGAGGGCCTATTGTAATTATGTAAAGTGTGGGCCATTAATGATGGTTTGGAATCTTGATGACTCCCATTGTCTGCAGATGGCTGTTTACCTGTGAGTCTCCCTGTATATGTGTGTGCTGGCAAGTGAGTAATGAAGTCTTGCAGTGACATGTGATCATGTCACCTGAACTGGAATCCATCTTTAACCTGGTGCTTTTCCAGTGAGCGGGGGTGGAAACCCAGAGGGACAAAGGGTACCCGCCTTATGCAAAAGATATATAAAAGGGTGGAACAGAAGAGAGGGAGAGAGAAGCCATCATGAAGAATCCCCTAGCTATCACCTAAGCTGGAAGAAGAGCTGTATCAGGGGAAAGAATTGTGCCCAGGCCTGGAAGGTGTCCAGTCTGAGAAAAACTTACTGAAACATCTCTGAGGGTGAGATTATCTGTATTTAGTTTGATTAGACATAGATTTGCGCATTTTATTTTATTTTGCTTGGTGACTTACTTTGTTCTGTCTGTTACTACTTGGAACCACTTAAATCCTACTGTCTGTATTTAATAAAATCACTTTTTATTTAGTAATTTACTCAGAGTATATATTAATACCTGGGGGAGCAAACAACTGTGCATATCTCTCTATCAGTGTTATAGAGGGCGAACAATTTATGAGTTTGCCCTGCATAAGCTTTATGCAGGGTAAAACGGATTTATCTGGGTTTAGACCCCATTGGGAGTTGGGCATCTGAGTGCTAAAGACAAGCACACCTCTGTGAGTTTTTTCAGGTAAACTTGCAGCTTTGGGACAAATGATTCAGACCCTGGGTCTGTGTCTGGAGCCAGACGGGAGTGTCTCGCTCAGCAAGACAGGGTGCTGGAGTCCTGAGCTGGCAGGGAAAACAGAAGTAGGGGTAGTCTTGGCACATCAGGTGGCAGCTCCCAAGGGGGTTTCTGTGATCCAACCCGTCACACTCTCCTTTAGTTCTTTATTAACTGAGTCCCATATCAGTTGCTTCATTATCTTGCCCAGGATCAAGGTCAGACTTACAGGTCTATAATTATCCAGGCCATCCCATTTACCCTTTTTAAAAATTGGCACAACATTAACTGTCATCAAGTCTTCTGGAACTGCCTCAGTGTTCCAAGACTTATTGAAAAATCAACATTAATGATCCAGTGAGTTCCTCATCCAGCTCTTTTAAAACTCTTGAATGCAAGATCATCTAGTCTGAGCTCCTGTATAACACAGGCCATAAAATTTCACCCAGATGCCCCTCTTTTCAGCCCAAATACTTATGTTTGACTAAAATCATATCTTCAAGAAAGGCACCCAGTCTTGATTTCAAGACTTCAAATATGCAGAATCCACCATGTCCCTCAGAAGTTTGTTCCAACAGTTAATCACCCTCACTGTTAAACTTTTAAAAAAAAGACAAATTTGTCACCAATTTTTGACCAGTTCTCTTTAGGGAAGTATGCAAATTATGACCAAGTGCTGGAGTCTGTGGAGAGTTGCACTATGATAATAACTTACTTGGGAACATGATTGAGAATGAGAAACTTATTTAAATTCACAAAGAAAAAATATGACTATAATACAATAGCAGCACAGGTTTAGTTTCCACTACAGAGAGATGCGTTTTCTCCAGTGAAAGCCAACAGGGTGCAGCTGGAATGATATTCTTCTCCACTCTGCCTGGTATTTAAACAGCAAGTTCATGTTTTGGATAATATCCCTTTAAACAGGAGATTAGAATATTAGAAATGGATTGTTACATCCCATATGGGAGTGGGGTTGTTGGATAGGGCTAAGGAAAGTGATCAGGATGTGGGTGGTCATGCCTAGTGGTTGGTGCAGGAGTCAGGCCTAGTGGTTACAACAGGAATCGGAGCCCAGGTGAGAGTCAGAGGCCAAAGGTCACAGTCGGAGTCGGGAGCCAGAGGCCAGATGCCAAAGCCAAGGGTCCCAGCCAAAGTCAGTGATCAAGATCTGAGCCAAAGGTCAGAATCAGGTTATTTGCAGCGAGGCAAGTCTGGGGCCAGAGCAGGTGCTATCACAGCCATGGGCAAATGCTTTGAATGACTGCTGGGCTTAAGAGGCAGTTTGCTGACTCTGCCAACCAATCAGACATAATAGCCAAGCAGCCAGCATAATACTTCAGGCCAGCTGCGCTCATTAGGTTGCCCAGAGAGATTGGCTCTCCTGCAGGGTTAAATTCCTGGCAGAGCAGTCTCAGAAAGGTTGTCTTCAAGAGGAGATCCCCTGAGGAGACAGGCAAACAATCAGGGAAGATAAACTAACAGGAAGCTGGGTAAACATGTGAGAAGAACAGGGAAAGGGATGTGAACATGACTTGGAGAAAGAAAAAGGGCTAGAACTGCAAAACTGGGGAGAAAATGAAAGTAGCCACAAACCAAAAAAAAAAAAAAAGTGAGAAACCTGCCTGAACTAGGGTGACCATATTTCACTAAAGTGAAAATGGGACACTGGGTAAGCAGCGACATCAGGTGGCTTGTGCCAGCCCGAGCCACTTGGCGTCGCCGCTCGCCCGAGCCCCACTGTGCGGGGCTGACAGTTCTAGCCCCCCCCCGGCTGACAACCCAAGCCACCTGGTGTTGTGACTCGCCCGAGCTGACATCATGACTTTTCTGGCAAAACTGGGCATTTGTCCCACTTGCTCTTGCCCGAATATTCCTCCGTGCCCAACGTAGGGCAAGAGCAAATGGGACAAATGCCCAGTTTTGCCAGAAAAGTCGTGAGATCCAGGACAGAGCTTAAAAAGAGGACTGTCCTGGCCAAAACAGGACGTATGGTCCCCGTAGCCTGGATGGAAATGAAACCTGCCTCCTGGTTACTGTCTCTCTGCACTGATGAAAGCCTTTGAAATGTTTGTATTATGCCTGGTCTGTCTTTTGCTTAAATTAAAGTGGCTCAGGCTCCTTTGGTAGCTGGTTAGGCTTCTCTCCCTCCAAAACTCACAGAGGAAACAGCACAATACAACCTGACGTTGAAAGAAAGCAGAACTGCCAGCTTCTTCCATTCACGTGCGTTTGAAACTACTCCACCCTTCTATCCTCAGACATAGACAACATCACAAGTTTCATCTCCTAAAGTCTTCCCTCCTTACACGTTTTTCCTCCCAAAGGAGAGAATGGAGTCCAAAGATAAGTTACTTATTTCTCCAGTTCACAAATGACTATCTGTAAGGCCATAGTGAATCAGTCCTGAGTAAGTTAAAGGGTCTAAGGGTGATGATACTAATTCTGGTGATTTTAAGTGACATGGTACACGGATTCCAGCTTACAGTGGCAACTATCTGAACAGGACTCCAGGTCATCCAAGGTGAAGGACATTTGCAAATCTCATAATCCTCTGCTTGTAAATACATATGATCTGGCTAAGGCAGGTGTATAATAGGATATCAAGTGTGCCCCACTAACCGAGATCAGTTTCAGCTTCTGAAAAACCCAAACATACTCTGTTTTATGAATATGATATCATCAGTTGGGCTGCTGTCTGTATGTGACCACGGGTTAGGGTGACCAGATGTCCCGATTTTATAGGGACAGTCCCGATTTTTGGGTCTTTTTCTTATATAGGCTCCTATGACCCCCCCCCCATCCCCATCTCGATTTTTCACACTTGCTGTCTGGTCACCCTATCACAGGTAAAGGTACAGCATCAAGCTCTGTGGAGGTCACCAACTGTGGCCCAAGCAGGGGCCGCTCCAGTCACCAGCGCACTAAGCGCGTGCCTGGGACGGCAAGTCGCAGGGGGCGGCCTGCCAGTCGCTGTGGGGGCGGCAGTCAGGGAACCTTCGGCGGCGTGCCTGCGGGAGGTCTGCCAGTCCCGCAGCTTCAGCGGTGGGTACACTGAAGGCGCGGGACCAGCAGACCTCCCGCAGAAACGCCGCCGAATCCGCATTACCAGCGGATCTCCCGCAGAAATGCCGCCGAAAGCCGCCTGACTGCCGTGCTTGGGGCAGCAAAATACATAGAGCTGTCCCTGGACCCAAGCACCGAAATGTTGTTCTACAGGGCCATGGTCGTCTATTTTTTGTTGTTGAATCAGGACTCGCCTCCATGAATACCCAGATAGAAGAGCCCCCATAAAGCACCTCTCTAGCTTTGAAAATACACACCTGTGGTTCCAGGTAGATAAAATATATACCACAGACACCAAATGAAGCATACAATAAAATATTCGAAGGAGAATCTTCAATTTAGGTGAGATTCATTAATATATTAGAAGAAATGTTACACTGGTGTGAGCAGGTGCTGTTCCCAACCGACTCTACAAATCCAGTCCGTACAGTATGTAATGTTCAAGTTCATCCCTTTCCTGCGATTTAATTTTATTAACAAAGACTGATAGCAACAATAAGATCAGTTCATGCCTTCTACCCAGGCTGGACTGTCCCCAGGGTTGCTCCCTATAACTGCTGAGCCCACACCTTAGAACATCTCTCTCCCATAGTGCCATACTCAAATAGGGTCATGAGCCAAGAAGTCAAAATAACTTTTTTAAGACCCTTTCCCAGTAGAATCAACACCTGTTCAAAGGGCAGAGAGCTTCAAGCAAATACTGCTGTGTTACATTTGGTTTTAGAATTCTGTAATTCGAATACTACTAATTTACATTTATAAACAAGGAGATTTCATCAGGGATCTGTGGCCAAGAGGTATTTTTTAAAAAATGATTGATGGCCTTGCCAATCAGGTACACTTGAAAAGTAACCTAAAGAACTCTAAAGTTTGTGTAGAAATGGTTCTTGCTGACGTGTATTGAAGGGTGGAGGGAGGAGATTTGAATGGGAAGAGTAAGAAAAGTTACCTATTGTAGTACACGTTTTTTATAAATTTACTTCTGATCTGTTATAAGTAATGACATTATCTATCTGCATGGCTAAAAAAGTGTTTGTAGTAAAAGAATTATTTTTAAAGTAATTATGGTGGTAGCCCTTAAACTTGACAATGGACTTAAATGCAAAATATTAGTAGCTAGATAGCTTTGGCATTGGAAGTGTTTCCTATAGTGAGAATATGGATGCACAAGGGAATGTGAAATGATCATTATTTTATTATTATTTGTATTGGAGTGCTTAGGGGTCCTGTTCATAAACCAGGATCCCATTGTGCTAGGTGCTGTACAAACACAGATCAAAAAGACAGTCCCTGCCCCCAAAGAACTTGCAATCTATGTCTAAGACAAGAAACAACAGATGGAGACAACAAACAGACCAACTGGGGAGTACAAAGAAACAATGAGACAATACTGGTCAGTGTGATAGTATGGTCTCAGCACACCATCAGCCTAATCATTGTCAAAATGTTTGTAGGTTTCAGTTCAAAGGGTTGACTTGAAGGAGGAGAATGAGTTAGTTTTGCAGATGTTTATGGGGAGCTCCTCCCAAGTGCCTGGGTCAGCACGGGAGGAAGCACAAAGGTGGGTGTTTAAAAATTTAACAACTGCATGATGGAGGCTGACATCATGGGCCAATCAGAGGTGGCAGTCAACCTTTTGATACTGAATGAGATGACAGGTAGGGTGGGGATAGGTCCTGAAGTAAACAGGGCCATGCAAAGGAGGGTTCAAACAGCCCCAGTGGAACAAGGCCTGGACCAATAAAGGGCCCTGTTTTTATACTACTTGCTCTTTTCTTCGGTCATGGGTCGCTAGCCTTCTCTGTAACTGCTCCCTTCACTTGACCTCAATTGACCTTATCTGTATTCCTGGACTCTGGGCCATTAGTTTCACTTGATATAAGTCTGAGTTTCACAGCAATATTATGACCGTTCACCTGATTTCTCTCAGAATTTTGGTTACACCTTCTACTTGCTACCACAGTCATTCCAAACCTAGTCATTCATTTGTTGGAGAATTCTTACAGCCAACCATAATTTCCTCCATGAATACCTACAAACACAAGAGTGGTGCTCAAAAGCACAAGCTGCAGCAGGCCTACGAAAAAGAAGATCAGAAAAGTGGGCTTGGTCTGCAATGTTTCTTGAAACGTGTGAAGTTTGGCCATGTACATGGTGAACAGTCTGACGATGGTTCTGCTACTTGCACTTCTGAGCCATCCTTAGCTAGTGAGGACGTTGAGTTGGGTTTTTCAGGCTTGTTGAGTGCTGGAGTCTGATTCCAACACACAACTTGGCACTGAATTGTTGGGTCCTGGAGTCTCTGATTCTGGGACAGAAAGTTGCCCGTTGGTTGCTAATGCAATTGTTATGGATGGGGGCACGGAAACTGGTTTGATTATTGAAAGTGTGGGGTGGAATTTTTGCCACAAGTGACAGATTCTGTTTGCCCATTTTTTTTTTTTTTTTTTTTTTGGTAGAAAATGGACCTGTTGTTAATTTAGAAAAAGGCTTTTCACCAAACAAACACAAAGAAAGGCAAGTATTAAAGCATGGTTCTTTTCAAAACTCCTAGTGGGGAGTTACTCCAGAAGTCTTGGTAGAAGCACAGTTTGACTCTTGCTTCCTTGTTCCTTGTCCTTGTTTCACTTATTTGCTTTTCCAGTCAAATTCCTCATCTTCCTCTGCAAACCATAAAACCGGGTTCAGAAACTTTTTCCACTTTAACGCATGAGTATGCCTATGTGAACATTCAAAAGAACATGTGGAGGCAAACACTCGCTGCTGCAATGGTTATTCACAAATTGTTCTATTTTTTGGAATTGTTCAAAGATTATAAATCCTGGTTTTGGCTTTCTGCTAGTTTTTGGGATGTGTTGAGAAAGCATTGTAAGATAAATGTGAACTTAAAGAATTAGAGTTAGTTACCTTAAGATTGGTTAACAAAATATATGTGTTGTAAAGACAGCCCCTGACTAGAAAGTAGGAGGCCTTGAAAATAATAACTTATAAAGCCAGAAGGAATAAAGTAGGGAGAATATCTGGTTGAAAGAGTAACTAAATGAGAAGGGAAATTTCTAAAAAGAAGGCCTCTGACCACTACAGATGACTACAGATTGTTTTAAATAAAACAAAGAGAATATGTCTTAAAATAAGCCAACATGGCCCTTACCAAACCACGCACCAGTCTTAAAGCCTACGTGAAGCCAGGTGAAATGGAAAAACTGTGGGGGAGCAAAAAGGAGCGGAGGAAAGGCTTTGGGAAGAAAGGAGGTTGTAAATCTTATCTGAATTAAGACTTGGTTTTTAGCTAAAGTCAGTACTTGGCAATGACATTACTTTTTTTATACCCCTTAACAAACAAGTGAAGTCTTAAAGGGTTCATTGCTAATACTTGTCTGACCACACTGTAAGTATCTTGATCAAATGCCTATGAATGTTTTGTTAATCTATTGGGTGTAGTAAATTGCTTCTTATTTAGGTTTTTAGGAATGTTTAGAGCAATTGTACAAATGCCATTTGGTGTTTGGATTTAACAAAGGAATTTAAATTAAATTAATGTTTGGTGGTTTCCCATATCAATATTAATAATTTCAAATATGAATAATTCCAACAAGCATATTAGCATTACATTAAAATGCCAAATCATGACAAGATGGTTAGCAAGGTTTGTGGCAATCCATCCACTTCAAAATCAGGTTGAGTGTGTTCTTGATGCTTTAGATAAGATCAACGCTTCACACACTCTTATGCCAGAATTAAGTCGGAAGTTGATAGCTTGCCAACGAACATTTCAGAGTTTTCATTCCTTGTTTTGGCTGAGACATGGTATACTCTCTGTCCAAAAGTTAACGTTGTGAGCAAAAAATTGCCGAGTCCAGACCGTGATATTAAAACATTTACTGCAGTTTACTTGGTGGCCTTTGAGATGCTTTGTTGGAATTATGGTCTTCTGGGTTCATTTCATGTAAGGAAGCTGCTACTTCACAGAATGAGATTCATAGATTCCAAAGCTAGAAGTGACCATTGTGGTCATCTGACCTCCTGTACAACACAGGCCACAAAACTTCCCCAAAATGATTCCTACAGCATCTTTTAGTGAAACACCCCATTTTTAATCCTGAGGAAATTCTGTGCCAAAAAATAAAAATTCTGCACACAATATTTTAAAATTCTGCAAAATTCATTTGTCAATAAAAAAATGTGGAGGCTCCAGCATGGCAGTGGGGCGCACAGGCCACTTGCTGCATGGAGGTGGGAGATCATCCTGCAGCCACCATCCCCTCCCCTCAAGGACATGGACTCGGTGGTCAGGCTGCCCCAGAAACACCCCGGGGCCCTGCCCTCTGCACCAGGGGCACCAGGTGTTAGCAGGCTCAGCCCAACAGGATCCAAGTGTGGAGGGGCTTAGTGTAGGGGGATCCAGGTGTGGCGTAAGAGGGTTTTGTGTGGGGCAATATGGGTGTGGGCAGCTCCGTGGGGGATCTGGATACCCAGGGGCTCGTCGCAGGGTTCCAGGTGCAGGGGTAATGGGACTCTGCAGGGGAGTCCAGGTGAAGATGGTTGGAGCTCAGCAGCGGGGGTCTGGGTGCTGAGGTGTGGGCCTTGGTGGGGTGGTGCCAGATGCAGCTGGTTGGGACTCAGTGGAGTGATGGGTCTGGGTGGGGGCGGGGGGAGGGAGGACTCATTGAAGTGGTCCAGGTTCAGGGGGGTGGGGCTCATCAGGGTGGGGGTTCGATGGGCCTGCTTAATGGGGCAGCCCCAGCTGCTGCTGCTGCTGAGGGGATGCCACATGCTGGGCTCCTGCGCCCCCTGCCCGCCATCTCCTTCTCTTCCCTATCCCCTCCCCCTTTCTCTCCCCATTGGGACCCTGCCCTATTCTCTTCCCCTTCCTCTCCCCACTGTCCCCTGCCTAACTTTCTCCAAAAATCACAAAATATTCCGGTGGCTTCCAGAAACAAGAGACCAGTCACTTATCCCAGATCAATTTGTAACTTGGATCTCACACCAAAGACAACGCGTGTAGCCAATCCTGTAATAAACTGACTAAAGGTTTATTAACCAGGAAAAACAAATAAAAGAGTTATTTACAGATTCAAGCAAGCATATACACAAATGAATTACTATCTATGGTTCCTAACGATGACAGAGATGTGTAATCTGTCATTTCAAAATATCTTTCAGGGCAGACCCAGGGGTAACCCCTGGGGATCTCTGCCTTAGTTTAGTGTCTCTGGCCCTGTGAGATAACCATTTCTTCTTGTGAGCAGCTTTATATCACTTTCTCCTGGAGTTCCACTGATGGTACAAGGGCTACTGCATGCAACTTCTTCATGGGTGGATGCAGCAATCAACAAAGCTTTTTGTGCTAGATGGCCCATTAAGTCTTGATAGTCCTTCTTGATGAGTGGGGGGAACCACTTTCCTGTCTGAGTTCACAAGTGCAGAGCAGGCATCTTTACAATTATAAAACAAACTTATGTTACCTTGCAGCATGGAATACAGACATTACAGGTGAGATTAACGCATGCAGTAACATAAATATTTTATAGACTCTAATCACTAACTGTGTTCTTATAAAGCTAATACCTATTTTGAACAAAAGTAACATACAGGTGAGCTGGTTTGGTTTCCAGCTATGACTTTGTCATAGCTACAGCCTTGGCCAGAGCTCACAGTTGGCTTACCAGCATCACACTGTGCTCAAGTCACCCCTTAACCGTCTCTTTGTTAAGCTAAATAATTAGAGACTCAAGGAGGTCAATGTATCAGGCACATTTTCTAATCCTTTAATCATTCTCGTGATTCTTTTGTGAACTTTGTCCTGTTTTTCAACATCCTTTTTGAATTTTGGACACCAAAACTGGACACAGAATTCCAGCAGCTGTTGCACCAAATGCCAAATGCAAAGGTAAAATAACCTCGCTACTCCTACACAAGACTTATTTATGCATCCAAGGAGTGCTTTAGCCCTTTTGGCCACAGAGATGTACTGAGAGCTCATGTTCAGCTGATTACCTACCACAACCCCCAAATCTTTGACTTTTTCAGAGTCACTGCTTCCTAGGATACAGTCCCCCATCCCGTAAGTATAGCCTATATTCTTTGTTCCCAGTGGTATACAATTGCATTTAGCCATATGAAGATGCATATTGTTTGCTTGCACTCAACTTACTAGGCAGGTCATTCTATATCAGTGACCTGATCTCTTCATTATTTACCACTACCCCAATTTTTGTGTCATCTGAAAACTTTCAGTGATGATTTTACATGTTCTTCCAGCTCATTAATAAAAATTCTACATAGCATAGAGCCAAGAACACATCTTTGCAGGACCCCACTAGAAACCCACCTGTTTGATGATTCCCCATTTACAATTACATTTTGAGACCTACCAGTTAGCCATCTTTTAATCCATTTAATATATGCCTTGTTAATTTTATATCTTACTAGGCTTTTTTTTTTAAATCAAAATGTCATGCAGTACCAGGTCAAATGCTGTACAGAAGTCTAAGTATGTTGCATCAAATGTGTGATCTCATAAAAAAAGATATTCGGTTACTTTGATGAGCTATTTTCCATAAACCCACATTGACTGGCATTTAATTATGTTACCCTCCTTTTCATTAATCAAATCTCATAGCAGCTGCTCCATTATTTTGCCCGGGATCAATGTCAGACTAACAGGCCTATAATTGCCCAGGTCATCTCATTTACCCTTTTAAAATATTGGCACAACATTATCTTTCTTCTCGTCTACTGGAACTTGCCTGGTGTCCAGTGATTAATGGTCCAGTGAACAACTCGGACAGCTCTTTTAAAGTTGTTGGATGCAAGTTATCCAGAGCTGCTGATTTTAAAATGTCTAACTTGAGTAGCTGCTATTTAACGTTCTCCTGCAATACTAGTGGAAATGATGTAGTCATATCATAATGCTCTTTCATCTGTTTTTCCCCAAATACAGAACAGTAATATTTATTGAAAGTTTCTGTCTATTCTGCATTATTATTGATAATTCTACCATTTCCCTCTAGTAATGGACCAATACCATCGTCAGGATGCTTTTTGTTCCTAATATACTTTAAAAACTCCTTCGTATTGTCCTCTAAATCTGTTAGCCATAGGTTTCTCATTGTGTCCCTTTGCTTCCTTTATCAATTTTCTACAATTCATAGCTTCTGAATTATATTAATTACTGTCAACTTCCCCTTTCTTCCATTTGTTGCATTATATTTTTATAGCTGCCTTCACTTCCCTTCTAAACCAGATTGATTTAAAAAAAAATATGGCCTTCCTCAATTGTGGGATTGTGTTTTTGGACAGCTAGTAAAGTTTTCTTAAACAATTGCCAATTACTATTCACATTTTTCTGATTGAATTCTTCCTCCCAGTTGGTTTGGCTCATAATTGTTTTGAAACGTTTAGCAATATCCATGCAGTTCAAAGAGAAATTATCTCAAAGGAGGAGAGTAAAGCCAGGTAAACTTGCAAAAGATGGAAGGTCATCCGACACAATATCAACACAGTTGGAGAATAGGATTCATAAGTACGATGGAGTCAGAGGAAGGTTTGCTTTTTTTCATGGGCAAGAAACTTAAAAGTATCAGGAGTGAAGACTAAAAAAGCACACACAACTCACCAAGCAGCTATCCTGAGGATGTAAACTCTGGAGTGTTGAGAACAAGAATGAGCTTTTCACCAGACTTTGCAAGCGAATTGTTAAGGATGACTTGGAAATGAAGGCACCCGTTGATCTCCTTAGCTACATTCACAAAAGGTCTTTAGATGCAAGAAACAGCACTGTATAATGTTGTGGTCTTCCTGTAACTGTAGCTGCTAATGAAAGGAGTTTCAGTGAGCTAAAACTAAGCAAGAGCATCCACAGGGCAGAAAAAGGTTAAATGATCTGGCAGTTATTTCAATAGAGAACCTGGAAGCAAGACAGATAGACTGGGATGAGTTAATTAATGAGATTACTTCAGAGAAGGCTAGGAAGGTCCCTTTGTAAAAGTTCTTAGTGTTGATTGCATTTCTTGGTTTTTTAGAGTGGGGGCAGAGTTGAGTTTTGGGAACCCTCTCCTGGAGTCAGGGCCGGCTCCAGGCACCAGCCTGGCAAGCAGGTGCTTGGGGCAGCCGCCCCAGAGAGGGGCGGCACGTCCAGGTATTCGGCGGCAATTCGGCGGACGGTCCCTCACTCCCACTCGGAACGAAGGACCTCCCGCCGAATTGCCGCCGCAGATCGCGATCGTGGCTATTTATTTATTTATTTATTTATTTATTTTGGCTGCTTGGGGCGGCCAAAACCCTGGAGCCGGCCCTGCCTGGAGTCAAGCACTTAAGTTGTTTTTTTACAAGAAATGCTGGAGGAGAAACCTCCTTTATAACTTTAGCCCAGTGGCTGAAGCACTCACCCAGGATACAGGAGACCTCAGTTCAATTCCTCACCTCTACCTAATGAGAGAAGGGATTTGAACAAAGGTCTCCTATCTCTTGGGACAGTGCTCTAGCCACTGGGCTATTCAAATGTGGGACTCTCGCCTGTTGAAGGTGTTTCACTCTCGATTGTGTGTTCTGTTCTCCAGCTCAGACTTGCATTGCATGGTTCCCTTTAATGGCTGACAACCACTTGAATTGTTTGGACAAATGTGAGAGACAGATGTATGCCAACTGTCTATTATTGCATTAGAAACTATAACAAAAGCAAATGTAATAATAAGCTTTACTTTTTTTTTTGCTGTATTCAATAATATGCGTTAAATAGGGTGGATTTACCAAGGCTCTTGTACTGGGAATGAACAAAAAACGCTGTTTGTGCTAGGGAAAAACTGAAGAGGGTGCATATACTAGCCCAACAAAAGTGCAGGGAAAATGCTTGTTCTTTCCACCCATGCGGAAAGAACAATTGGTCCTCCTCTGGTTCTATACTGAGTAAACATCCCAATGCGGGTCAAAGGCCCAGAATGAGGAAGAAGAAAAATAATACTCTAAGAACTTTTTTTTTTTAAATGTGAGATTAATTTCTTATCATAGCCCTGATCCTGCAAACATTCGTACACATTACGTTTTGTCTACACTAGGACTTCTGTCAGCAAAATCTTTGTCAGTCATGGGTGTCAAAAAAAAAACACCCCTGACCAATGTAAGTTTCACTGACAAAAGCAGTGGTGTGGACAGTGCTATGCTGGCAGAAGACATTCTCCCACTGACATATCTACCACCGCTCATTGCGGGTGGTTAATAGAGCAGCTACACGGGAGATGCCCTTTGGTGAGGAATGCCACTGGAAAATTCCAGAATATTAGCCAGGGGCTTTCATTTACTTTTGAGAGAGGACTGTTTCAGAGTTGTGAAACTTGTTGGAGGGTTCAAGGAAAATGGCCACAAGTATGTTTAGAACGAAAGTTGGCGCATAGCTTACACGAAAGGCTGAAAATACTGTTATGAGCTGGGTGAAGCCTTGTTATAGGTTGAGTTAAAAATTTGTTCAAACCGATACGTGAACGTGCCCTTCATTTAAGATCATAAGAGAAGGTTAAAGGCCCATATCTCAAACAGGTGGGGGTGGAGGGGAGAGAGGTTGTGCCTGAGTGAGAGAAAGAGAACACACAGCCAGACACCAATGACAGACAAGAACAGAGCAAGAGGCAGAAGTAGACAGCAAGAAAGCCAAACAGTAGCTGGTGGGTAGTGTGACACTGGGAAAAGCAAGAGAAAGAGAGCTTTGGAGTCTGTTGGCTAAAGAGGCTTGAGTCTGTATAAGCTACAAAACTGCTCCTTTTGTTCTTAGTTCCTTCTGTGCACCGAGAAGCAGGACTTTATGCATTCCTTGTAAATAAATGCAGATGCATCAAAGCGAATACCAGACTTCATCAATTTCTGCTTTGAAGTGGAGCATCCCCAGGATCCTGACATTTAACTAATCGCTCGTGTCAAAAAGGGGTAACACCACTCTCCAAGTGTACGGTTAGTGTTGTTACTGTTGCAGGAGTAAACCTCATTATGGTTGAGCACCAAAGCGGCCAAATGATACCCAGACCCCAATGCAGTATCTCAGCACACAGACCGCAGGGGCAGAGACTCAGACTTTCTGGACACAGACTGGAAACGCTTGTTACAGGTATTCCGCATTTGAAATAAAAAGGTGCTGGGATACTCGGGGAAAACTCACACAGCTACTACTCTAGATGCCCCAGGCACACGCACCACAGACACACACCCCGGCGGGCTCCCAGGACACACGAGCCCGGGCACAGACAGACACCCAGCGCCGCTCTCTAAGGACACGCGGACTCCGGGCACAGGCAGCCCCCAAGGGCCGCTCTCCAGCCAGCCACACACATGCTCAGGCGACCGAACCTCTTCTGTGGCCGCTCCCCGCGCACGTGTTCGCAGGCGGCTCCCCCCGGGGCCCTTTCTCTGTGCCAGCCCCGATGCCTCCTCCCCTAGCAGCAGAGCCGCCGCCGCCGCCTGCGCGGCCGCCCTGACCTGACCCAGACCGGGGGAGGAGGCGGAGGAAGGGAGATCCAGCCCGGCCTCCTCGCCGTCACAATAAGCGCTGGGCCGCCCCAACAATCGGCGCCTGCTCATGCTCAAGGGCCAGGGGGGTGGGGGGGGGGACAGACGCTTTCCTCCTCTCCCAGTCCTGCCCCGGCACCGGCTCCACCATCCAATCGCTCGGCGCGGGGCGGGGCTGCAGCTGCCTTGGCCGCCGCCTGCGGCTCTTTCTGGAGTGGGAAGCGATGGAACAAAAGAAGCGCTGAGCGCGGCGGCGGCAGCAGCGCCCAGGCCGCGCCCGGTGCCCCCTGCCTCGCGTCACTCGGTGTCCCCGGCAGCGGCATGGAGGGGACGCTGCCCCTCTAGGCTCCGCGGCGGCGGCAGTAGGACCCGGACCTAGCCGAGCCCCCCGCCCCCGGCCATGCCGAGCGGCAGTGCCGCCGCCGCCGCCTGCCCCCAGGAGGAGCCCCCCGAGGCCCAGCGTCTGACCCCGCCGCCGCTGCTGCTGCTCCAGCAGCCGGACACTCTGCTCCTGCGGGAGTGCCTGGCCGGGCTGGGCCTCCACGATCACGGCCTAGCGGGCAGCGGGGAGGCGGCCGCCCGGCAGCAGGCCCGGGAGCGGCTGGCGGGGCTGCCCCCGCTGCCTGATCCCGCGCGGGAGCCGGGGCCCGACGGGGCGGAGGAGGTCGAGGACGAAGGGGACCTGGAGCTGGAGGAGGAGCTGCTGCTGGCGGCGGAGGAGGAGGAGGAGGAGGACCCGGCCTCGCTGCTGCTCTCCTCGTCCTCCTCTTCCTCGCCCTCGCAGCTGCCGCCGGGGGGGCCGCCGCCGCCTCACCCGCTGCTGCCCGGGCTCGGCTCCGTGCTGCTCTCCCCCGCCGCCGCCTTCGATGCCCAGGAGACGGCGGTGGCCGGGGTGCTGTACGGGGCGGACGATCCCCAGGGCATGATGGCGGCGATGCTGTCCCACGCCTACGGTGGCGGCCTAGGCGGGGGGCCGGCGGCGGCGGGAGCCCCGGCTCTGAACGGGGAGCAGGTGGCGCTGCTGCGGAGGAAGAGCGTCAACACCACCGAGTGCGTCCCGGTGCCCAGCTCCGAGCATGTGGCCGAGATCGTCGGCCGTCAGGGTGAGTCCCGCCCGGGCAAAGGGGAGTCGGGACATTGGGGCGAGTCGTGCCCGAGCAGAGGGGGACGGGGCCTGGGCGAGGCCAGCGGGAGAGGGGGGTGCGGGGCTGAGGCCTTCCCGCTTGGTAGGATTGGAGGGAGCGGAGAGGGCCTGGTGCGGGCGGGGAGGCCACCGGCGAGGGGGGAGGCCCCGGGCCCGGCTGTGCGAGAGCAGGCCTGGCTAAGCCTCGCAGGTGAGGCTGTGGCTCGACAGGGGCAAGGAGGCCCCGGTGAGGTGCCTGGGACTGAAAAGTTGGGGAGGGCTCGGGTAGGCTCCCTGGGGATGGGGTAATCCCGGGGGAGCCCCTTGAGGGGGTTAGTCATGGGTAGAGGTGTGGCCAGCCTGGCAGGTGACCGTGGGAGGATGTTATAAGGGGGGCTGGGGACTCTGGGCCTGCGGGAGGGGGCGCCCCAGCGAGGTGGATGCCCACATGAGGATCTGCTAGGGTGTGGGGGGCTTTCCACGGAAAATGGCTGGCGACCAGTCCCTGAAGAGGGGACGTGTGTTGGTGTGAACCTTGGCCAGGAGACTTGGTATCCCCAGAGGAGAAGCAGGGTGTGGGTTGAGCCTTGCCAGGAGAATAGGCAGTAGCATGCCGGATGGGTGAGCTGAGCTCTGTGGGGACTGGGCCACAGTTCCTGCCGGGAGTTGGGTGGGATGAGCTTTCTGAGGGGTGAGCACTAGGTTGGTAGGGCAAGTTCTGCCAGGGCAATGGGCAGTAGTGCCTGGAGTAGGGAAACTTGCAGAATGCCAGAGCCACTACAATCACTGGCTCAAGCAAGGTGGTGGTAAGTATTTATACTAAAAGGGATAGGACTGTGGGGAGGTGAAATTTACCAGTCAAGTGGCCTGAAGTATGGGTGCACCAATGGGACAGGATGGCAGAACTGAGCTGGCACAGCACAGCTCTGGTAAAATGGGGAAACTGGAGTCTGCTTAACAGATTGGCGTTACTAACTAGACATGGAGGGGTATAGTATAGCTTATTCCAGGGAGAGGGGATGCTGGACAACCGCTGGAGCATAAACCAGCACAAGCCACTGTAGGGAGGCAGAGGTAGGGTTGTGAAGGAGTAGCGCTGTAATCTCTTCTTCTGGGCAGGCTGTTAGAATCAAAGACTGCTTGGTTAAACTTGATAAGGTTTTTTTCAGTTTTAGTGGCTGCAGCTATTCAGGTTTGCATAATGGCAGGAAAGAGCTGAATGAATGCCTCTCTTCATTCTCAGTCAGTGGGGTAAATTCTCCAACCAGTCCCTTAAACTAACTCCCCCAGTCTTTGATTTAGTTGGGGATTGGTCCTGCTTTGAGCAGGGGGTTGGACTAGATGACCTCCTGAGGTCCCTTCCAACCCTGATATTCTATGAGTCTATCTTTTTGTTTGGGGATACAATAACTGGGGCTCAGGGTTGGTGGGAACAGGCCTTTTCATGTAATAAAACATGAGACTGGAACGGCCTGGGAAGCCTGCATAAAGAGCTGAGTGCAAGAATAGTTCAAGCTCATACGTTTAGTGGTGATTACTTGGTTGTGTGTGTGTTAAACTTTAAACCAGAAATTTCAATATAATCTGCTTGAGTACAAATAGTTTTTTACTTTCAGTGTGGTGGTTTTTTAAAATACAATTTGTGGTAAAATTGAGTTTGAAATTTACTAACTTTAGGCCAGTTTCTGCAAACACATGCATGTGAGTAGTCTCATTGGCTTCTGTGGGTATGTGAATGAAGATAGTCACTTGCCTTGCCTGAATGTTTCCAGAATTGCATGCTTAGTCCTTTATTATGGCAAACTTCCATTCATGCTCATTCAGACAAATAAGATGATGAGACTTCCACCGTTAGCAAACATAACGGGGAATAAATGTGTGTTATTTCCCTTGTTGCTATTTTTAACTGTCGCTTGTTTGACTAAGTGTTCTTGCCCTCACACTCCAGTTTTTGCTTCCTGTTGATCTTACTGCAAAGTCACATGTTTGTTTTTCAAATCATGCTTTCATGATAAGGTCATGCTTGTGATGTCACAGATTCAGTATTGTCACTTTCTTGTGGTATCAAGGTGGGAGAGAGAGATGGGGGTGTTGGTAAGATCATTTCATGCACAAGTGTTTCTGGTAAGAAAATTAAAAGCATTTTTTTAATTTGTAAAGGGGGAGGGCCTAAATGATCAAACGTGGTTGCCTAAAGTTAGGTGCCTAGACAAAAGCACTCTGTTCCCTTCCCCTTTTTGTATTGCATTGTTTACATTTTCTGGTTGAGTCAAATGGTGAGTTAAACTACACAGTCCATGGTATTTCCTCAAAACAAAGTTAACTAAACAGTAAAAATAATTAATACGAAATAAGTGGAGCTAACAAGATGCATTCTAAACACAGTTCATTCACTGGGTGTACTTTTCCCTATCCTTTGTCTGTTATCTGTTTGGATTGTAAGCTGCTCAGGTCAAGGATTTTCTCTTTATTTGTTCATGAAAAGCCTATACACAAATACCTTTTTTTATTTAATCATTTCTGAGGTATAAGTAGTTGAAGTGTTCATTTAACAAACTTCAAAATCAAATGTTTACAGATTATTAGAGTAGAAATATGCCCGTTGACTACACAGATCTGAGACCCTTTCTTTAAAAGCGTGTCCATGAAAGCAACTAATAATTTCAGTATTCAGAAGTGAAAATGCTTTTCCAGGAAATAAACACAAGTGACTGAAGTCTTGGTCACGCATAACGGAAAACAGAATTGAAAAATGTTGTTTTCTGTATTTCTCTTCCTCTTTCAGAGGATCATAGAAATTAGATGTGAAAGACTCATTAGGTATCCAGTCTATTCTTCACTGGTTTAAGATTGTTCCTTGTACTATATTCTTCAGTACTTTTTTTTCTTGTTTTAAATGTCTCTCACAATGGAGTTTGCATGAAAACAGGATCTTTGTTCCTGAAGTGTTCATCTGCTCTGCCTCCTTTATTCCTCAGCTGACATACTTTTTTAGTTTGTGATAAAACACTTAGTTGCTGTGGAGAAGATCATGCCAAAAACTGAATGATGGCTTCAGAAGAGGACAAGTAGCAGAAGAGAGAACTCAGGATTTTCATTACTATCTTCTGTTACCAAAAACACTGACATAAAAGCATTGCTTTTCTTAAAGATGTATTGGCAGCTCATTAAAGGAAGTCTCTGCTTCAGATTGCTAAACAAATAGTTGGTATAAAAGTGGTATACTCATCAAAGGAATTTTCAAAGTTGTATTTAGAAATACCTGTTACTCTTCTAGTATCTCTATTTATTAAATAGAACTGTTCTCACGCGCAGACACAATCTACCCTTGTACTGATAGAGCAGTGATCCCGAACTTGATTGGTTCATGGACCACCTTCTTAAAAAAGTGTGTTGAGGTGAATGGATAGGACCATCAAGCTCACACTCAACAGTTTGGAACCACTGCTTTTGATTTTGATGCTAAATTCTGCCTTCCTTGTGTCCATTCCAGTATTAGTAAGGACACTGCAACTGCACTGTTGAATGTGGTTATCCCATCATATCTCCTGAAAATCTGGTTGCTTTCTGATTTTGAACTAACACAGCTTCTATAACACTACGCAGGGGTCTCCCGTTTTTATAATATTTTTGTTTAATAAAAAGAATATTTGTATGCAGTGCTGATGCAATTTAAAGGTGACCTATGAATGCTCTTACAATTGGGTGTGTGTGTGTGTGTGTGTATATATATGTGTGTGTGTGTATGTGTGTGTGTATATATATATATATATATATATATATATATATATATATATATATATATATATAAATATATAAATAATTTGTTGCTCTATTTATGTACAAAGAGAACCTGGAAGGTGTTCTCTTAATATGTGTTTCCTGATTGTTTAATCACTGAAATATCAGGAATGTCAAATCTGGTGTGGGTTTTCCTGGAGGACTCTTAGGGGTCTAAGGAGCATGTTTATTGTGTGCATTTAAAAGGAAGAGCTAGGGTGATTGGAACTTAACAAAAATGTTCTTTAGCCAAGCTGAATTTTTAATGTGGGGCGGGGGAATGGACTACCAGCATTCTTTATATACCATAGCAAAGCAAAAAAGGTGTAAGCTGACTTCTGTTTGCCAGTTATATTTAAACTTACAAAATACTTGTATTATATATTAAAAATGCTAACTTATGCAGTACTTTTAAAATATTGATACAGCACTTACCCTTCTGAATTGCTATTCCCACAGCCCTCCCACTTTGGGGACTTGTGCTGGGAACTGACAGATATCCTTAATGCCTAGATACTGGAGCAATTGGAGGCCATGTCTTCATTGCGAACAGTATAACGGCATCAGTACAGCTCCATAGCGATGCTGCTGTAACTCCATAGCGCTGATAAATAACTACAGCAATGGGAGGGATTTTTTCATCACTGTAAGAACTCCACTTCCCTGAGCAACAGGAGCCAACTTCACTGATTTCAGAGTGGTAGCCGTGTTAGTTTGTATCAGCAAAAACAATGAGGAGGCCTTGTGGCACCTTAGAGACTAACAAATTTTTTTGGGCATAAGCTTTCGTGGGCTGGAACCCACTTCATCAGATGCATGGAGTGGAAAATACAGGAGCAGGTATAAATACATGGAAGGATGGGAGTAGCCGTACCAAGTGTGAGGTCAGTCTAACGAGACAATTCAATTAACAGCAGGATATCAAGGGAGGAAAAATAACTTTTTTTATGTTTTTTATAAGTTAACTGAAGCATTTTTCTGTCAACCTAGCTTGGTTTACACCAGGGGTTAGGTTGGCATAGCAGTGGCGCTCAGGGGTGTGCATTCACACCCCTGAGTGCTGTAGCTGTGTTGACCTAATTTTAAAGTGTAGTCCAAGCTGAAGGAGCTGTGTTGTGTGGATATATTCAGCAGGTTTACACTAGTGAGGACGCATAGTGTGGACACCCTGCACTACTGCAAATTACAGAGGTTCTGTTGATGTATAAGTTGCAAATGTGCACTTCTCTTGTGTAGACAACGCTTCATTGAGGGCTGCTACTTCGGGCCTGGTCTACACTTAAAACAGGTCAAGATAGGTACTGTGCTTGGGGTGTGAAAAATCAACACCCCTGAGCACCATAGTTAAACCAATCTAATCCCTGATGTGGATGCAGCTTGGTTGGTGGAAGAACATTTAAGTCAACCTAGCTACCATAGCTCAGGGAGCTGGTGTTCGTACAGTGATAGAAAAACCCCTCCAGTTGTTGTAGTTTGTATCTACACTACGGGGTTATAGCAGCGTAGCTATGGCACCATACTATGTCTCTCTAGCACCCGTAGTTTAGACGTGGCCTTAGTGACCTAGTCGTATACGTTTCAGTCCTAGTCTTCCTACTGCGAGCGTTCACGTCCCATTAGAAAACACATGGAGGGAGGTATAACCCATTTGTTCCAATGAATTCATGCATTGTTTCCCAAAACAATATATTTTCCTTATAAATTCTGAAACCCCTAAGTTTTCCACAGGCCTTTTGAGCACTGGCAGAAAGGAGGGGAGGATAGCGACCTGCTGGCTGGCTTGACAAAGGATGGGTTAAATAACTTGCACGAGGTCACATAAGTCTGTAGCCAAACTCAGAAAACAGTTGACTTGGGCTGCCTACTTGGGCCCCAACATTGCTAATAGAAGTGGGGATTTAAAAAACAAAAACAGGACAAAAATGTGGTGTAGGGGGCAGTGGTGGAAGGAGATTGGGTGAAGCCTTCCAGAGGTTCCAGACATACAGGATTTTGAGGAGGAAAAATAAACTACAGAAGTTTTGTCCACAGTAGACTTATTTACCTCCTAAAACTTCCTACTGTTGCTACCATGGATATGCTTCCCCTGGTGAAAGCTCTAGTGTAGACAGAGTAAATAGCATATATAACTGCTCGTGCTTAAAAACAAACTGTTGTCACTGTTAAAAGTGGGAACCATTTTACCACCTGCAGTAGTTAACATATTGTAATATTTTTTTCACCTCTAGACCTTCCCATCCAGCTCACACCTGAAGTGTACAGATTTTCCATTTATATAGCTTGCCAAAGATCTTACGTAGATGTTCACACATGAAAATCCACAAGTCCAGACTAATGTACTTCTAAACCACACTGGACTAACTGGTCCTGGGGGAAACTATTTCACAAGCTGCATAATCAAATCTACCGGATCTTGAATGTTTCCCCATATGATACATATGGACTTAACAATCTGAGCAAGACCCTGACCGCAGTGTACCTCTAGATGCAGCACTTCAGCGGGATCAGTAAGGTGCCTCTTTTTAAAACCTATCTTTTAAGAATTGAGCTGAAAGGTCAAGGGCCGGTTCTCAAATGCAGATGAAAAAGATGATTTGGGGGGGGGAACCCCATAAGTTTACAACCCAATGCCAGTTTAAAAGGTTTATCAGCAGCTTTTAAAAAATCTTGTTGGGTCTTGGAAGCTTCAGGTTTTTTTTTTGTTTTGTTTTGTTTTTTTTAAAGGATAAAAAGTCCATGAAAAATTCAATGTTCTGCTTCATTTCAAGTTTGATATTTCTTTAAAAGGAAGCTCTCCCCAGATATCCTCTGTCTATCCAGGTATTTAACTGTCCATATTTTTCCACACACACACTTTTCCTGAATTCATAATACATTGTATCTGCATACTTTAAATCTCCTAGGTTGATGGTACAAACCATATGCTACTGCTGTTTCATATGAGGCTCTGTGTCCTAGGCAGCAAACTGCCAGGAAACTCTACTGCCCTCAAATGCAAGAGGGCAGTAGCCCTTTTTTGGCATTGATGACTTGGAAGTTATGCACTATAGGGGTTTGAATTGAAAACACATCAGTACTAGTCAAGGCTGTTGGGAGGGCAGTTGACAGTTGGGCCTTCTGACCTAAAGGGTTACCTGGGAGGTATCTTGGTTTTCTTGCTTGGGCAATCAGGGTGCATATTGAGACTGCCTTCTTCCCACAGTTGGCCTCCAAAAACTGACCAACTTCATTAGAAAAAAGAATAGGAGTACTTGTGGCACCTTGGAGAACTTCATTAGGCAGTTCAGGCTTGCGTCCATTGTTTCCTACCTTTTCCCTCCAGACCGAATTAAGCCTCTTGGCTTAAAGGTACCTACTTTTGTATAGTTATTGGAGTGACTCACAGAAAATACCTCAATTTTTATGTGGAAGTTGACGTTTATAAATAGATTGCAAGTTCTTTGGGGTAGGGACTGTCTTCGTTCTGTTGGTGCTAGGTGCTGTACAATGGGGTCCTGGTCTGTGAGTAGGGCTCCTTGGTGCTACAGTAATACAGATAATAAAAGGTGTTGCTCTCTGGTTTTTCTGTTGTGCCAAAGGTGTTTTCAGAGTGCCTGGCACTGGTTGCCACTCATCTCTGGATTGGCATATTCTTCTCATGAGACTTGCAGACTATTGCAGTCTGCAGATTTATAACGTATTGATAGTTGAATGGGGCCTTGTACCAACCCAAATAACTTTTCAGAAGGGCTAGCATGGACTGCCCTAGGGCCATTTCTTCCAGAATAGAGCTTAAGTGTCCCTGAATCAATCTTCCTCTGAGAGCTTAATCTAAAATCAGTGAGCTCTTACCTCAGGCTAATGGAGTAGATGGCCGCTTCTCATGTGAGACACCTTTATAAAAACTCATTTCAAATTAGCAAGGTTAGTTAGCAACAAATTTCACTCTAAATATGGATGACATTGGAGCTCTACTGATTATTCTTCAGTTTGTCTGCAAGCTGCCACCATGTGTTGAAGTGAGTTTTTCAGTATTCCATCCCCAGCTATTGTAACAGATGTTTCTTGGTTGAGGATCCTATCACCGGAGGCTGACCAGGTAGGGTTGGTGGAATGTGTGGGAGACTAACTTCCGTATAAGTGTTCAGGAGCTGAAAGTTATAAAGTGAGCTCTAAAATCTCGGTTGCCACGGATCAATGGCTGCATTGTTCAAATGCTAACAGATAGAACTACAGCTGTCTATTACATCAACAAAAAAGGAGGTGCAACTCTGGCAGAAGACATTGGCTTTGTGGGATTGCTGACTGCCCAAGTGCATCCCCTGTTTCTCAGTCTGGAAGGCAAAGAGAACACAGTATCAGTTCATAGGCTTCAGGAACATCACAGTTGATGGATTAAACAGATGGGTCTACTGTTCAAGAAGTAGGGCCGTGCAGCCATAGCCCTCTTTGTGACGAGCCTCAGTGCATGTCCTTAGTTGATTGTCTATTTATTCCACCACTAGTCATAAAGATAGACAGAGCCTGAGTTACACTGGTTGCTGCAACATGGGCCAAATGTAATTATTACACAATATTTTTGTGGAGCCTCAGTATTTCTTGCCATTATCTTCAGACCTGCTATCTTGCCTTCCATTCCAGTCTGGAATTGCTTTGTCTTGCTGTTTGAATCATGAGACATTTAATTACTTTTGACCTGACATGTCTTATATAAGTGCAGAAAATTCTGCTGCAGGTTAGAAAATAATCTTCATTGAAATTTTACTTTCAGAAATGGAAAAGGCTTTTTCTAAATAGCCCGTATCTACATACTACCTTCATATCCTGTACAGTAACTCCTCACTTAAAGTTGTCCCGCTTAACATTGTTTTGTTGTTAGGTTGCTGATCAATTAGGGAACATACTCATTTAAAGTTGTGCAATGCTCCACCCTTATGTTGTTTGGCTGCCTGCTTTCTCCACAGCTGGCAGCCTCCCTACGCGCGCTACCCCAGCGCTAGCCGCCGGCAGACCCTGTGGATCAGCGCCTTCCCCCTCCTCCCCCCGCCTCCTGCCCACGGCAATCAGCTGGCTTGCGGCGTTTTGGAGGCAGGAGGGAGAGAGGAGGAGTGAGGACTTGGTGCGCAGGCTCCCACTCCCTCCCCTGCCTCTTGAACGCCGCAGGCCAGCTGATTGCCCTGGGCAGGAGGCGGAGGGGACGGAGGGGGAGCCTGCGCCAAGTCCTCACTCCTGCCTCCTAAATGCCGCAAGCCAACTGATTGCCCCGGGCAGGAGGGAGAGGGAAGGAGCGAGGACTCGGCGTACCTCGCTCCTCCCTCCCCTGCCTCCCGAATGCGGCAATCAGCTGGTTTGCGGCGTTTAGAAGGGAGGGGAGGAGCCAGGAGGCAGCATGTGAAGTAAAGGGGGAGGAGGTGGGGGGGGGAAGAAGCAGGTCAAGGGTGGGGAGGTTGAAGAAAGGGGTGGAGTGGGCGGACTGAGGGTTGAGCCCCTGCCCCTGGTGCTTGCAGAGTAGGGGAAGCTGCCCTGGAACCTAACCCCCCATTTACATTAATTCTTATGGGGAAATTGGATTCACTTAACATCGTTTCACTTAAAGTCGCATTTTTCAGGAACAGAACTACAATGTTAAGGGAGGAGTTACTGTATTATGGACATCTTAGTGGATTTGAAAGTCTCAGCCTTTTCTAGTCTTACGTCAAGGGTATCTATCACTTCAGCATATCATCTGCCAGTGGACAGCTCTGTTTTCATGCATCTGTGGTGGGATGACTGTAGAGGTCTAGTCTTCCCACTGGTCAAATAATCTGATATACAATGGGACCCCAGCTGGTGCTGACAAGGTTGATGGGTGCCAGTTTAGGTGTTTACCTTGTAGGTGAATATTTATCATTCTACTTATATTTTTATTTGCACTTACAGCTGAGAAGAATGAGTTGCAGACTTTCCTCATCCCTGATTTATGCCAAATGTGGTGTTTGAATTCTGTCTAGGCACTCATTGTTCTCACAACACTCCTTTTGAAGTGGTCCGGTACTATTACCCCTATTTTACCGATGATGAACTGAAGCACAGGTTAAATGACTTGTTCAAGGTCACACAGTCTGTGGTAGAGCTGAGGAGGCCAAGTTCAATTCACAGTCCCAGGATAGTGCCTCAGTGACCATCCTTGCTTTATGAAATAACCTGAATCAGACCATTAATCATATGGAGTTGTTTCCAAAATTTCATTCTCATGTGAAGGAAATGACTCTATGTATGCCCTAGATGTCAAAAGGTCTTTGAGTTTTTATTTGACTAAGTCAGGTAGGAAATCCGCAAGACTTTGTGTGTATAAAGGGCACAGTGTAAAGAAAACTGCTTCATTCAATCAGTGCCTGTATAGGACTTTATGCTTTGGGCTTGGGTGTCTACCTCATGACATTCGAATTTACACTTCTAGGGCAAGGCAGTATTGAATGTCCACCTCATAACATGTCTATCATAGCAGTCTGCTGGGCTGTTACCTATTCTGTACACACTTACACAGCATTACTCTCCTGACGTGGGCACCTAGAGCCCACTTTCAGAGAGCGGTTCTACTATCTTTATGTAAACTAGAAGTTGTCAGCACACCTTCCTGAATTGCTAGAATTGTACTCTGTGCTAGACTTCCTATGGGGAAAGTAAAGGCTCCTTCAAAGAATCTGTTCATAATTAGTGGCTCTCTGAGAGTGTGGCCTCTATCTAGTCCCATCATGTCTTCTGTATTCTTTAGTCTTGCTAGAGTGATTGGAGCAATACAACCATTACATAATCTTACCCCAGCTGCTCAGTGCTATGAGAGGGCACTTGTGCAGACACCACAGGTTTGTCAGGGGCGGAGTTGGGGCCATATCCCACCACTGTGAACCCACAGAAGCAAAATTCTTTAAGAACCACCATTACCGTGGTAAATAAGTGATTTCTCCATTGTTCTTCCCCCCCCCCCCCCCCCCCCAAATTTTTTTTTACTTGGATGTTTTGCAAGGAGCCTTCACAAGTCCATCTTAAGAGTTGGAGGATCCCTGATCCTACAAGACGCTGAGTACTTTCAGTTGTCATCAAAACCAGTAGGGAATTCAGCACTATAGATCCCTTATTTATTTGTAGCACCTGTAGGCCCCAACTAAGGCCAGAACTCCTGGCAGTAGGCACTATACACACATAAGGAAAAGCCCTATCCCAAAGAGCTTACAAACTAAAATCTTGGATAAAACCCTTTGGCCCAATGCATTTTTGGCTCGTACTGAAAGTACTCAAATATAAGGCCAAAGTCCAAAAGAGCGGACATTGATGCGTTATAAAAAGGAAACAACTAAGCATGACTAAATTATAATGAAAGTGTTGTAAATAGCTATGCAAAGAATGAATCAGTATAGAAATGTTCCACAGGTCAGTAAAAGGACTCCAGATAATGCAGTGTAATTAAGTTACCACTGCAATCAGAATTAAGTGTTTAATGAGCGGAAGGACCAGAATGTCATCTTTATCAAGTTACTTTAACTTTTTTAACATGTGAGACCCACACATTGTCTTTCTCCCACTTGGAAAAGTCCCTCCAGAGCTCCACTTCCTCTTTTTTTGTACCTTTCAATAACTTACTTTCCTCTAGTATTGTTTGCCTTTATGGTAGAGCTCTGCAATGGGACTGGGGTACCATAGAACCCACTGCCATGGGGAGCAGGATAAAAATTCAAGAAACAATGTGGGAGCCGGTGGGAGTGGATATTGCAGGGCAGGATGGAAGCGAGATTAAAAAATAATCCCCTGCAGGGCTCTGCTTTGTGGTACTATTGTATTTGCAACTAGAAGTAAAAGAGGAGGCATCTCCTGTTTCTGTAGCCACCTCTCTCAAAAACAGGCTGAACCTAATTTCACCTCAAACTTGGTGGCAAAGGGATCCATATGTCTACCTTGACATCACACATTTTGAAAATAAATTACTCAAGAACTGCTTCCATGAGTCGTGAAAACCCCCATTGCAACAAGCTTGGAACCATCTAGAAGAGCACTGCCAGTTGGGGCTGTGTGAGTCGTGACTGTGGGCTCAAACATTCAGAGGAAAGTTATGAAAGAGACTGCCGACATGGGTGATGGTGTGAAACTGACAAAGTTAAAAGGACTGACCATTTGTCTGCAGCGTCGTCTTAAGTCACTACCTACCAGGAATCAACAGTGTAGATGATAGCATAAAGGAAAACAAGATAGGCAGATATCTGATCCTTCAAATTTGTCAACATCTGCACCATCTTTAAAGCATCACATGTGAGAGGAGGCCTGAGAGTCCGTCTGTTTTTCCCCCTTCTTTTGAGTACCGTCTGATCCATATGGAATGAAGTGCAATTGCTATGGCTCATTGCAGTTTAGAATTTAGAGGCTGACAATGCAGTCCAATCAAGGGGCAGCATGGTACAGAAAGAGGTCGCTGCCTGGGACACAGGAGGCACCCTGGGATCTGGTCTCAATTCTGGGACAAACTGCTGTGAACTTGAGCACGTCATTTCACCTCTCTGTGCCTCTCTCCCTTCCTGCCTTTTGTCTGGTCTGATTAGATTGTGAGATTTTCAGTAACCTTACTATGCGATTGTATAGTCCCTAGTACAGTGGTTCCCAAACTTTAACAACCTGTGAACCCCTTTCACTAAAATGTCAAGTCTCACGAACCCCCCTCCTAAAAATGAATATTTCCAGGGATTTTCTCCTACACCTGAGTATAAATTATAAAAGCAGTGATCTTGGAAATATAAAATTTGTTTTTATGACATGCTTATTACACACTATTATTAATTATTATTGATCATTACAGTATTTTTATTACATTATGAAAACGGCAACACTCTTCCAAGATCTCACTTTCGTAGCTTGTATCAGTTTGAATAAGCTTGTTATAAGACAAGGCTCCTATGTTTCATCAGATGTGAAACAGCATGAAGGTATTTAAGGAGCCAATTCAGAGTTCCTCCTACACAGGCATTCAGGGCTTGAGCAGTCCAGGCAAACAACGCACGTTACAACAAAGCTTAAACTTGTTCTTCGTAATCCATTTAAAAACAATACTAGCTGCCTATTTAATTTTAAAAACAGCAAAAAATATCCATCTCCCTTTCCATTTCTTATAAGGAGTCTTGAAGTTTAAATCTCCTCAGTGTGATAGATAGGCTTGCTTTGATTTGCTTAGCTCTTGGAAGTCAGGGGCTCCAGGCTGCTGGCCCTTATGCTGCTCAGAGTCCCTAGGGACAGTTGTGTCTGCCATTAGGGAATTTTTTCCTGAGAACCCCCTGTAACATTTCATCGAACCCCAGTTTGGGAACCACTGCCCTAGTACAATGGAAGCCCCAGTTTTTGAGGTCTGTAGGTGCTACTGCAGGAGCGGGCAAACTTTTTTTGGCCTGAGGGCCGCATTGAGTTTTAGAAATTGTATGGAGGGCTGGTTAGGGGAGGGGGGGGGCGTGGCCTGCCTCCCCTCCCCCCCCCCGCTTCTCACCCCCTGATGGCCCATCCCTGGGACCCTTGGCCCATCCAACCACCCCTTTTCCCTGTCCCTTGACCACCACCCTGAACTTCCCTGCCCTCTATCCAACCCCCCCCCCCCCCCCCTTTACCGCGCCGCCTGGAGCACCGACCGGTGGCTGACGGCGCTACAGCCACACACCGCGCAGCACAGAGCACTGGGTCAGGCCGGGCTCTGCAGCGGCGCTGCCCCAGGAGCTTGCAGCCCAGCCGCCCAGAGCATTGTGCCGGCTGCGGGGGAGGGGGAACAGCAGGGGAGGGGCAGGGGGCTAGCCTCCTGGGCCAGGAGCTCAGGGTCCCAGGGGCCGTAGTTTGCCCACCTCTGTGCTACTGTAATCTAAACAAAGTTCACTCCGTGCTGCTTATCTTTACTTGGAAAATTGTTTAAAAGTAGCTGCTACAACCAGTGCCAAGCCTGCTCTTTGTGTGCTTCTAAGTCTTCTGGGACTTGAAGCGACTGATCACTTTTCTGCCTCAGGGTGTCTCAAGGACACTCCCTGTCTGATTCCTTTCTATGGCAATGAGACCCTGAAGTCCAGCTGCCTAGATCCTGAAACAAATGCGTCTGCCGTCCTGACTCCCCTCTCCCCCTAGCTGCTTAGACATGTTCCCCTCCAGAGTCCACCTGCCTGCAGGAGCTCTGGTTTTCTGGGAACACCCCGGCACAGTGTGGCAGGAGAGTAAAGCAAGAAACCATTTAGCAAAAGAATTTAATATACATACAAACTCTTTAATAGTAAAGAGTATGGGAAAACAACACCACTCCTGAATGCAGTCCTCTGTGACCTTATTGCCTCCGTGAATTCTTTAGATCTTGCAACTCTTCCAGCCTTCTTGCCTCGTCCATGGCCTTCTGGCAGTGAAATGGCCCGCTTTGCATAGAGAACATTCCAGCCTCTGACTCCTTTCTGTGCTTCTGTTTGGGGAATTTCCAGGCTGCAACCCCCTCAGATTCTGGGCAGAGTTCTTCAGCATCCATGGCCCTGCTGCCATACTCACTGTTCCACTGAGGTAGAGCCATTCAAGTTTGATGCCCCTTGATTGCGCTGTAACAGTTTCCCAGACACATTGGGTAGGAAGTTCCTGCGGCACAATCAATGCTCACAGCCACCATACAGTTCCATTGAAAATGGAAGTTGTAATACAACATGGCTTTCACAAAGCAAAAATGGAATTTCAGTTGACACAGATACATCCACCAAACTGTCACGGTAGCTGTTTCTTTAAATGGGAAATGTAGAAGAACCTCAGTAGTCTGGGGGGAGGGGAAGGAGGAAGAGGTTCTAATCAATATTTTTTTGGAGTGAGAAAAATAAGGAGACTTAAACTATGTCTACACTACAGACCTTACAGCAGCACAACTGTACCGCTCTAGCAGTGCGTCTGTAAGGTCTCATGTGTAGCCGCTCTATGCCGCCAAGTGGGAGAGAGCTCTCCCCCTGGCATAATTAAACCATCCCCAATGAGCGGCGGTAACTGTCGGTGGGAAACGCTCTCCCACCGACATAGCGCTGTCCACACCAGCGCTTTTGTTGGTCGAGGTGGTTTGTTTGGTTTTCATAACCCTGACCAACAAAAGGTTGGCTAACAAAAGTGCTAGTGTAGACATAACTTTAGGTTGCGCCGATCTCAAGACCTCTAGACAGACTTATGTGAAGTTCTGGGGAAGAGCCGGTGGTTCTGGTATGCAGATACCAATAATATAGGGAAAGATATGAGAGCGGTCCTGGAGGCCAAAATTAGGCTGCTATGTAAGAGATTAAAGTTCAGGATTCACATGGTAGCATTCTTTGAAATGCTTCCAGTTCCACACACGAGGCCAGTTAGACAGGCAGAACTTCAGGGTCTCAATGCATGGAAAAGATGATGGTATAGGGAAGGAGGGTTTTAGGTTTATTAGGAACTGGAGAACCTTTTGGGGAAAAAGGGAATTTATACAGGAAGGATGGGCTCCACCTAAGCCAAAATGGAACCAGATTGCTGGCGTGTAAAATTTTAAAAAGTTGTAGAGGATTTTTTTTCTTTTAATTTTTTTCTTTTTTAAACTAAGGGAAAGCCAACAGATGCAAAGGAGCACACTGTTTGGGCAGAGACATCCCTGAGGGTAGATGTTAATAAAGTACAGGTAGGAATTGAGGGGAAACAGTCAAATGAAAGAGTCGCATTCAATTAAATCACATGAAGGCACACAACTTAATGTTGACAAATTGTATAAATGCTTGTATACAAATGCTAGAAGTCTAAATACTAAACTGGGTGAATTGTAGTAAGTGCCTGGTGTTAAATGCGAATATTGATATAGGCATCACAGAAACTTGGTGGAATGATGATGATCAGTGGGACTTGGCAGTACCGGGGTACAAAATATATAGGAATGACAGAGTAGGTTGTGTGGGGTACGGGGGAAGGAGCAATGGAGTGGCTGAAATAAATGTGTTAGTCTCTGAGGTGCCACAAGTACTCCTGTTCTTTTTTTAGTAAAAATCTTGACTCAAACTATGGGTAGAAATTCTGTGCATGAATAATAAGAGTATAGCAGTAGGAATATACTGCCAACCACTTTACCAGGTTGGTGGTGATAGTTGTGAAATGCTCAAGGAGATTAGAGAGGCTATAAAAATAGAAAATTCAATAATGTGGGATTTCAGCTGTCCCTTTATTGACTGGGTACATGTCGCCTAAGGATGGGATGCTGAGATGAAAATTTCTACATACCTTTGTTGCTTTTTACAGATCCAGACTAACGCGGCTACCCCTCTGATACTTAACTAATCTGTTAGAATTTTTTGAGGGAGTCAACAAGCATGTGGACAAGGGTGATCCAGTCAATCAGTGTACATGGGTTTGAATAATAAGAGTATCTGGATTTTTAGAAAGCCTTTCACAAGGTCCTTCACCAAAGTAAGCAGTCATGGGATAAGAGGGGAGATCCTCTCATGGATCAGTAGCTGGTTAAAAGACAGGAAACAACGGGTAGGAATAAATGTTCAGTTTTCATAATTGAGAGAGTTAAATAGCAGGGTCCCCTAGGGGTCTGTAGTGAGGCCAATGCTGCTCAGCATATTCATCAGTGATTTGGTTAAAGGTGTAAACGGGGGTGGCAAAGTTTGCAGAGGATACAAAATTACTCAAGAAAGTTACAGCCAAAGCAGACTGTGAGGAGTTACAGAGGGATTTCATACAACTGGGTGACTGGGCAACGAAATAGCAGATGAAATTCATTGTTGATAAATGCAAAGTAAGGCACATTGGAAAACATAATGCCAATTGTACAGATACAATGACAGGTTCTAAATTAGCCATTACAACCCAAGAAAGATCTTTGAATCACCGTGGATAGTTGTTGTTGTTGTTGTTGTTGTTTTTTTTTTAAATCCACTCAATGTGCAGTATCAGTCAAAAAAGATGACAATATTGGGAACTGTTAGGAAAGGGGTATAGACAGACAGAAAATATTATAACGACACTATATAAAACCATGATATGCCCACACCTTGAATACTGTTTGCATTTCTGGTTGCCCCATCTCAGAAAAGATATATTAAAATTGGGAAAGTTACAAGAAGGGCAACAAGAATGATTAGGGGTATGGAACAGCTTCCATATGAGAAGAAATTAAAAATACTAGGACTGTTCAGCTTTATAGACTTCTGTCAGATCCCCTGTTGGGTGGAGCGGGTCTATAAAATCATGAATGGTCTGGCGAAAGTGAATAAAGAAGTGTTTTACCCCTTCACATAACACAAGAACCAGGGGTCACCCAATTAAATTAATAGGCATCAGGTTTTAAACAAACCTACGAAAGTACTTCTTCACACAACGCAGAGTCAACCTGTGGAACTCCTTGCTAGAGGATGTTGTGAAGGCCAAAAGTATAACTGGGTTCAGAAAAGAATTAGATAATTTAATGGAGGATAGGTCAATCAATGACTATTAGCAAGGATTGGCAGGGATGTAACCCATGTTCTGAGTGTCCCTAAGCTTCTGACTGCCGGATACTGGGATTGAACAACAGGGAATGGATCACTTGATAATTGCCCTGTTCTGTTCAGTCCCTCTGAAGCAGCTAGCATTGGCCACTGTTGGAAGGCAGGATATTGGCCTAGATGGACCATTGGTCTGGCCCAGTATGGCCATTTTTATGTTCACCTCACAACTGGGTAGTGACTGCTTGTTAACCACCCATCATTGGGGATGTTCTGAGACCATTTGGAAGGAGAGAAGGATTACTTAACAGTAAGTGTTCTTTGACTATATTGCCTCTGCAGATCCATGCCGGATTTCCCACTTCTGAAGAATCACTTTGGAGGAGTCACTTCAATTTTAGTGGAAGGAAATAATTGAGGGAGATTGGGACTGGAGTTCCTTCCTTAATGTTTACGGGTGTGTCTACACTAGAGCAGCATAGCAATGGCACTGCGGTGCTCTAGTGTAGACCTGTGGTCACCAACTGGTTGATCGTGATTAACTGGTTGATCCTGGAGACTCTCCCAGTCGATCGCAATCTCTGGTCGCTAAAAGTCTGGTGCAGCAGGTCTGTCGCTAAGGCAGGCTCCTTGCCTGCCCCAGCCCCATGCCGCTCCCAGAAGCGGCCATCACGCCTCCGGGGGAGGGGAGGCAGGGGTCTCCGTGCACTGCTCCTACCTGCAAACACCACCCATGCAGTTCCCATTGGCCAGGAATGGGGAACTCTGGCCAATGGGAGCTGCAGGGGTGGTGCCTGCAGAGAGGGGCGTTGGCCCCTTCTGTGAGCAGCGTGGGGCCGGGGCAGGCAGGAGCCTTCTTTAGCCCCGCTGCATCACCAACCGGGAGCCACCTCAAATAACTGCAGCCTGGCAGAACCCCAATCCCCTGCCCCTCACAGAGCCAGCACCCCAATCCCCCTCCTGCACCCAAGCCTCAGCCCCCTCCTGGAGTCTGCACCCTGAACCCCCTCCTGCACTCCAGCCCTGAGGGGCCCCCAAGCCTGCACCCTGAACCCCTGTCCCAGCCCTGAGCCCCCTCCCAGAGCCAGCACCCCATACCCCCTCCTGAACCCCATATCCTTGCCCTGAGCCCCTCCGTGAGCCAGCATCCTGTACCTTCTGTCCCAGCCCGGAGCCCCCTCCTGCACCCAAACTCCCTCCCAGAGCTTGCATCCCTCACCTCCTCCTGCACCCCAACCCCCTGCCCCAGGCTTAGCCCGGAGCCCCCTTCCACAATGCAAACCTCTCAGCCCAGAGCCCACACCCCGTCCTGAACCCCAACCCCTGACCCAGCCTGGTGAAAGTGAGTGAGGGTGGGGGGGAGCGAGTGACTCGGGGGAGGAGGGGTGGAAGGGGTGGGGCCTCGAGGAAGGGGCGGATAGATCCTGGGTTGCCCTTAAATTCAAAAAGTGATCTTGTGCGTAAAAAGGTTGGAGACCACTGGTGTAGACACTTCCTACATTGAAGGAAGCTGTTTTTCCGTCAGGAGAGTTAATCCACCTTTTCAATAGGCGGTAGCTAGGTCAACCTAGCTGTGTCTACACCAGGGTTTAGGTTGACCCAATTACAGAGCTGAGGGCACATCCATTTTTCACAGCTGTGAGCAACATAGGTAGGTCGATCTCTTTTTAAGTGTAGACCAGGCCTCAGTGTTGGGCTGCATGAGAAGGGGCTCCAGTAGTCGTTGCTTTTCAAGATGGTTCTTTTATCAAGTCATTTTGACATTTCCCCTTCCAAATCTTGGTGCATGAAACTTGTTATCTTAACAGTTTGTCTCATCTGGTTTATGATGTCGAAGTCCATAAGAACATGATGATTATTGACTATTAACAAAAGATTAGAACTGTCTAGAGCAGTGGTGCCCAAGCTTTTCCTGCCCCGCCCCCCATACCAGTAATTGAATGTGTCCATACACACACACCTTCCATTGCCACACAGTTGGCAGCAGAGGCGCTTGGGCTGGGGGAGGAGCTGGGGCTAGAGGTGGAGAGGGAATGAGGGCAGGGCTGGGGGCAAAGCAGAGGGCAGAACTCGGCTAAGTGGTGCTCCCTCCCTGCCCCCCATGGGGCTGGCCTGGGCCCTGCTGTGTGCACACCCTCAAATGTTCCTCTGCACCCACTTACGGGGGCACACCCCATAGTTTGGGGGCCACTGGTAGGGCATTAGTATTACCATTTCAGCTGCTACATTTAGGAACATCAGTGTTTTCTCCTCAACTATTTGGTGTTGGTTTTTTTTGTTTGTTTTTTATTATGTTTTTTTTTAAATACTTGAAGCCAAAAGTTGAAATTTAATAGATATTTTAAAATTTGTTTGGCTGTCCTGCAGGGCTTTGGAGCGGAGCCCGGAGCTGGAGCGTGGAGCAGCTCCGGAGCAGTGGAGCTGCAGGTTTTTGCCTGGAGCTGGAGCACAGCTCCAAAGCCCTGCTCCTGTGCTCCTCATAGGCATCACTGTAGCTATAGTACAGTTGAGACATCTCCACTCCACACCCATATTTTGAGATTCCGATTTGAACAAATAAAAGCTCAGTAAAATTGCTAGGTACATACATCAGTTCTGAATCTGGAGTTGCCCTATCTACAGTGGCAGAACTTGGTAGAAACAAACACAGAACATCTTGGAAGGAGCTATTACTATAAAATAATTCTTGCCCTTTAAAAAGACTTAATAAATGATTGCATGGGGTAAATAAGGACATTCTTAGTGTAATCCTGACAGGCTTATTTATCACAAATCATCTTCCCTTCCCCTTTATGAACTGAGCCCTCTTCCTAAATGCCCTGGGTTGTGTATTGTAAATATATGTACATTTTAAATACGAAAAACTAACTAGATCAGGCAGCTAGCTAAGGCCTTTTACCTGGGCAATATTGTCCTAAAATATTACCCCTCCAGTGCCTCTGTGTATTGTATAAGGCTGAGCATGCCATCAGCACTTGTATGATAAATATTTGTCTAATGCAGTATGCTACCTCACTTGAAGCCATTAGTTAGCCATGTTTTCGACACTATTTTTTTTCTTAAACTCATGATTTGTAATAGCCACCCAGCCCTAGCTGATTAACGAACACACATGCCAAATCTGTTTTTAGGCTTTAAGACAGTTTATGTTGCCAAAGACCTATTTTGTCCTTTAGATATTTATTTGAGCCTAAACACATGTTTATTTGAGAGCTAAGACCTGCTCTAAAGGAGGAAATTGCGTTTCTTGGGGAAGTATAATATTTATAGCTTGTAAAATTCCTGGTCAGACAAGTCTGTCTTAAGAAAAAGGGGAGGAGGTTTGAGAAAGATAAGCCAAACCAAGTGTTCTCGTTTTCCTTGGAGTATCAACTTCAGGCTTAACGTACTTCTTCGTATATGACCAGCACAAATCAACCAGCAAATAGTTAAGGCCCCAATCCTTCAAAGACTTAGGTGTTGTCTACGCCTGTTAAATATGACAGCAAAAGGAGGGGGGGGAATCTTAGCGCTTCTCTATGCTTTATAACAATGTACACACTGGGGTGTGATTTCTAAAGTGCATCAACGTGTTTCCCATTAATTGGTCTGTGTTGACCATGCTAGTGCACGCTAAAAGTTTTCTAGCGCAGTTTAACATAGCGTAACAGCAGTGTGTTGAGGTGCACTACAGAACATTTAGTGCACACCAGCAGGTCTACATGGATCAATTAAAGTGCAGCGTGTTCGTGCACTTTAGAAATCATACCCTTATAATGTGCATTATCCCACTGTGTAGACAAGCCTTCAATTACACACATATATATAAAAGGTCTTATACAGTAACTCCTCACTTAATGCGATTTTTATGCAAAACGATGTTAAGTGAATTCAGTTTCCCCATAAGAATTAATGTAAATAGGGGGGGTTAGGTTCCAGGGAAACTTTTTTCGCCAGACAAAAAACATTATATGCATATACAGTATAAGTTTTAAACCGTTTAATATTGTACACAGCAATGAATGACTGTGAAGCTTGGTTGAGGTGGTGGAGTCAGAGGGAGGGATATTTCTCAGGGAATGCCTTGCTGCTAAATGATGAACTAGCACTCCGTTGAGCCCTCAAGGGTTAATACGTTGTTGTTAATGTAGCCTCACTCTACAAGGCAGCATGGACTGAGGCAGGAGGGAGGAAACACAATAGACGCAGGGCAGTAGCTGCAAACACTTCCCTGCAAAAACTGAACATGATGATGAACCCACGCCATCCAGCTGGAGCGCACCACTCCCTCTCCCTGACAGCATATGCACGGCTGCCCAAGTGCTGACTTTCCAAAGTGCTGGGGGGTGCGTGCATGAGAGAGAGACGTGCATTGCGCCTTTAAGTACGCTGACCCCACTTCAAGTATGTTGCCCTTTTAAGCAGATCAAACAGGAAGCAACAGCTTCCAGCAAGCTCCCTCCTTTCTGTCCCTCTGCCCTGTCCTCCTCTTCCGGTTTGTGGAGAGGGGGGACAGGAGCAGGGGGACATGCTGATATCAGCACCCCTCTCTCCCCCTCCCCCAGGAAGCTCCCGGGAGCAGCTCCAAGGCAGTGGGCAGGGCAGGAGCAGCATGGCAGTGGTCGGAGGGCCACCTGAACTACTGCTGGGCAGCTGTCAAGCCATGTACCTTACAGGGAATTTAGGGGAGCTGATGGGGGGGGGGAGGGGGAGACTGCTCCCCCCCATTTCTAATCCCCACAAGGAGGGGCTGCTCTTCCAGAGAATCCTCCAAACAGTGGACAAAGCAGGCAGCTGCCAAACAACGTTATAGGGGAACATTGCGCAACTTTAAACAAGCTTGTTCCCTAATAGATCAGCAACGTAACAACATTAAGTGAGACGTTACTGTACTGGTATAACTTTATTCACGTTCAGCAAAGCAAAATAAACTATACCAGTATAAAACCCCCTTATCTGGTGTAACCACATCTGCAAGAGGCTTTTAATGGCATAACTATATCAGTTTAAACAAAACAAAACAAAATCTCACCCCTTGCCGACAGCTATGCCAGTCTACACTTAACTTTACCACTGAGTAAGGCACGATAAAACTAAGCACAGTTGTAGGCCCATTTAAAATCAGTGGAACGACTCAAGTTACGGATATATTTACACTACAGTATCAATACAAGGGTTTTTTTGGTCGATATAGTTAGTCCACCTCTCCAAGAGGTGGTAGCTAGGTCAGTGGAAGAATTCTTCCATCAACCTAGCTGTGTCTACAACATGGGTTAGGTCAACCTTACTACCGTTCTCAGGATGAGAAATTTTTCATGGCACCACGTTGGGGACCCCTGTTCTGCATTATCTTGCATCAGAATTTCTATTCAATTCAAGAATTAGGAGACACCAGGGCGGAGGAGGGTTGGGGGATTTTTTCTTCATATGCATGCGTTTTTGTCCCTGACTCAACAGGCTGAGAAACCTCTTGATTTGTACAGTGGCCATATGACTCTTAATAGCTTAATGATTCCATGTCAGACTGAAAGCAACGTGCTCAGATGCAGCGTACTGTACAAGGAAATGGAATCGGCCAAGCTGTGCATCATCACCTCTGCAGTGACTAATAGAGGAGGGTAGGGAACCAGAACAGCCAAGTAAAAACAAATAGAAAAATCTTTCTAATAGAACTATATAATGAGGTTTAACGACCTTGTTATGACACAGTTGCCTTTTACAATAGTCTATTATGGGTGTCTTCCAGCTTTCCTAGCAAACTAAACTGAGTTGGTATTGATTGATGCATTCATAGGTCTCTGGTGTTGTACATGATGATTAGGGTCCTACCAAATTCACAGCCATGAACGCATCACAGATCATGAAATCTGATCTCCCCTGTGAAATCTGGTTATTGTAGGGGAGGGACAAGGTCGGGGGTGGTCCTGGCCAGGGCCAGGGAAAGACGGGACTTCCTCTTCCCCAGCAGGGGCCACTCAAGGAGCCAGGTCAGACCCACCTCTGGGAACCTAGAACTAGATAAATTCATGGAGGATAGGTCCATCAGTGGCTATTAGCCAGGATGGGCAGGGATGGTGTCCCTAGCCTCTGTTTGCCAGAAGCTGTGAATGGGTGATGGGATGGATCACTTGATGATTACCTATTCTGTTCATTCCCTCTGGGGCACTTGGTATTGGACGCTGTCGGAAGACAGGGTATTGGGCTAGATGGACCTTTGGTCTGACCCAGTATGGCTGTTCTTATGTTCTAACTTCACCTGGCTGCAAGAAGCTCTGCGGCTGCTGGCTGGGACAGCCTCCGATCCAGGCGGGAGGCTTCTGGGAAAACTTGGACATATGGTAACCCACCCCACCCATACTCTGTGAACCTCACTTCTTTGCTGCTGCTGGCGGTGGCACTGGCTTTAAAGGCTGGTTCACTAGAGGGGTGGTGAAGCACTGGAATGGGTTACCTAGGGAGGTGGTGGAACCTCCATCCTTAGAGGTTTTTAAGGCCCGGCTTGAGAAAGCCCTGGCTGGGATGATTTAGTTCAGGGGTCTCAAACTCAGATGACCCAGAGGGCCGCATGAGGACTAGTGCATTGGCCCGAGGGCCGCATCACTGACACCCCCCCCCGCTGCCTCTGGCCCTGCCCCCACTCCACCCCTTCCAATTAGGCCCCTTCCCTGCCCCATTCCAATCCCTGCCCTGAAGTCCCTGCCCCCAGGGGGTGCAGAAAGGGTGCAGGGTGCAGCAGGGGCTGAGGGCAGGGAGTTGAGGTGCAGGAGGTGTGCAGGGTGCTCAGGGCAGGGAGTTGGTGTGTGGGGTACAAGAGGGGTGTGGCAGGGGGTCGGGGTGCGGGGTGCAGCAGGTGGCTCAGGGCAGGGAGTGCAGGAGGGGTGTGGGATGTGGCAGGGGGCTCAGGGCAGGGAGTTGGGGTGTGGGATGTGGCAGGGGCTCAGGGCAAGGATTTGGGGTGTGGGATGTGGCAGGGGGCTCAGGGCAGGGAGTTGGGGTGTGGGGTACAAGAGGGGTGTGGCAGGGGGTCGGGGTGCGGGGTGCAGCAGGTGGCTCAGGGCAGGGAGTGCAGGAGGGGTGCAGGATGCGGCAGGGGGCTCAGGGCAAGGATTTGGGGGGCAGGAGGGGTGTGGGATGTGGCAGGGGGCTCAGGGCAGGGAGTTGGGGGGTGGGATGTGGCAGGGGGCTCAGGGCAGGGTGTTGGGGGTGCAGGAGGGATTCAGGGTGAGAGCTCCAGCCTGGTGCCGCTTACCTAGAGCGGCTCCGGGGTGGCAGCGGCGCTCACTGGGGCCGGGGTAGGTTCCCTGCCTGCCTTGGCCCCGGCTCCATGCTGCTCTGTTCCAGGAAGCAGCTGGAACCGTGTCCCTGCAGCCCCTGGGGGACAGGGAGGGGAAGGGGCTCAGGCTTCCCTGCTTGTGCAGCTCTTGCTGCTCTTCTAGGTACCTCCCATGAAGCTCCCATTGGCTGCGGTTCCCTGTTTCCGGCCAATGGGAGCTGTGGGGGGCGGTGCCTGGCAGGAGGCAATTCCAGAGCCCTCTGCCTCCTTCCCCCTCCCCCCGGCCCAAAGGGGCGTGCTGCCGGCTGCTTCAGAGAGCCGCGCGGCGCTTGCAGCATCAGGAGGCAATCCCATGGGTAGGCAGAGGGGCAGGGGAGCACGGGGAGCTTGGCGGGCCACACACAAGAGCCCCGCAGGCAGCGTGTTTGAGACCCCTGATTTAGTTGGTCCTGCTTTAAGCGGGGAGTTGGACTAGATGACCTCCTGAGGTCTCTTCCAAACCTAAACTTGTATGTATGTATGTATGTATATATGGTACCCAGCCAGCAGCCACTGCTCTCCAGCTGCCCAGCTCTGAAGGCAGCGCCCCTGCCTGCAGCAGTGCAGAAGTGAGGGTGGCAATCCCATGACCCCTCTACAATAACCTTGCAACCCCCATGACCCTCTTTGGGTCAGGACCCCCCCGTCCCCAGTTACACCCCCATGAAATCATAAAATAGATTATTTTTAAAATCCAATGACCGTGAAATTGGTCAAAACGGACTATGAATTTGGTAGGGCCCTAATGATTTCCTTCAGTGGCAGTTCTTTCTACCCTTTAGATGAAGTTTGAGAGTATACCTTGGATTTGGTGGAAAACACTTTCTTGTGAAGCCAATTTTTTAAATGTCCGAGGTATTGTTCTGCCACCTTTTGGCAAGACTCAGATCTGGGGCTTTGCTTTTTCGAGGCTGATGAGTCATATCTTAAAAGAAAGCCATGCTCCTCTTGGTCAGTGCACCATTCAGAATGCTGACATGTTATTAAACCTTCTTATCAATGTGAATTGTACTGGGGCTGAAGTTTATTAAAAGCAACATTTTTATGAGTTTTCAGCTGATGTGACAAGTCCCTGCAGGTTGCGAGGATTGGGTGTTGGAGACAGAAGACTAGCTACCAGGGAAACTTGTTTTGAATGTGTAACTTACTCAGATTGGTAAAGCACCATGGAAACTAGTATTCAATAGGCTCAAATCTGCTATTTTAAATCACATTTTGTGCCAAATCTACTCTAAAGTGTTTAAGGCTTTCTTTAAATGTTCATGTTTCATACCCTCTATGAAATAAAGACATATAGTATCAGTTATCCAAGTGGAATGAAGGAAATTAAAGTAATTCTTGCTAGTGTGTGTTGTGTGGGGGGGGGGATAGTTGGTGCACATGCAGAGGATATGACTTCAATTTGGGGGCATTCGGATAAACAAGACTTTACTGGATTGAAAAGTTTAGCAGCAGCATATTGGACTCTCAGTGGGTTAGTTTATCCCCAGAGGCAAATTTCATGTTGCTTTGTCAACTTAGTGTTTGTGGTGACATCCAAAACCAAGGGGAGGCTGGGCACTTATTCAGAGTGGGAAGCCCACAACACAATCTAGGGTGTACAGGGAGAAGAGGAAATTACCTAAATTAGGAGCTATATTGTACATTAATGTTGTTAGCAGAGAAATTGACCCTTTCTCCAAAAGTTGATCCCTACAACCTCCCATAATGCTTGTGACATCTGACTTTTTCTGAGTCCTCCCATTCAATTGCAGGTGTGGCAGTTGTCCTGCTAGATGGATTTGAATATTGGCAGACTCCACTCCCCAGTCACTTGCATAAAATCTTTCTTTACAAAGTAAATGGAAGGGACACATCGTCGCTTTTTGGCGGGTTTGTTTTTTTTACTAAATTTAATTTAAAATTTCCCTTTCTGCAAGCATCCTTGAACATAGTATAGCCTGGATATTTGATAGGAAATCCTTAATTTTTTTTAAAGAGCCTTTTCTAAGGGTTTCTGGTTTCTGGTTGACAGTAAGGGGCCTGCTCAGCAAAGGAGAGCAGTTGGGCACAGACCCAGTGCCACCCACACCATTTGTACCTGTTTCTTCTTCTCACCTGCCTGCTTTCTGGCCTTGACAGCAGCATTGCAACGTAGGGCTTCTTAGGGCACATCTACGTGAGGATAAAAGAGCCAGGGCATGAGCCGCTAAACGTTGCTGGGTAGATGTTCTGGCTTGGGCTGGGACCCTCCACCCTTGTAGGCAACCTAAGCCCAAACGCCTGCACACCAATTTTTTGGCTCAAGGCCCACAAGCCTAAGTCAGCTGACCTGACCTCCCCTGGGCTTCTAAACTCCTAGAAAGGATCTGCAGAGGAGCCCCAAGAGGTAATGATCTCCCCCCCCCCCCCGCCCCTTCCAACACACACACACACTCACTCCTGATTCTAATCATCAGAAGTGTTACTTGAAACAGTAGTAGGTAATGTTTTGAGACTGAAATGTTTGGGGAGCTTAAATTCATAGTTTCCCTTGCCGAAGTGCCCTTTGAATTGTTTTTCCCCCCTACGGCCGTTAAGCGGCTAATGTTAAAGTTGGCCTCTTTGGGTATGTTTACACTGCAGCTGGAAGCAAGTTTCCCAACCGAGGTAGACAGACTTACACGAGTGGGGCTGAAACTAGCGCAGTGTGACCATTGTGGCTTGGGCTTTCAAGCCTAGGGAATCGGAGCTGCAGCCCGAGTAGCAGTATCCATGCTGCTACTTTTTATCTGCTAGCTGGAGTCTGTCTACCTGGGCTAGGAGGCTTGCTCCCAGCTCAGTGTAGACATCCCTCGTGTCCTAAAGAACTTCTGCAGCTCACTGACCGACTCTGTTGGCTACTTCTGGGTCCTGATGATGTGCAGCGGGAATTCAAGTTGCTTGTGTGTGCAACATGCTAAAAATCCTCACGTATTTTTGGAAGAGGCCTGCCTGCCATTTTGTCCTCAAACTTTGAATTATACAAGTGTAAAGCTTCTTTAACTATTCATTTCTACTCCTCCAGCATTCATTGTGTAAATACAGCCTGAAAATCCCAGCAAGCGCCTAATGGACAAAGATTATACCAATTTATGTATAAGGAGAAAACTGGCAAACTCTTACTCAACAGGCTGGGAGGGAAGTCTCCACTTATCAAATGAGGCAAGAGTAAAGCATAAATGATACCAGTACTCACTGGTAACAATGACCCTTCTTGGGAAATGTCATGTTTTACTCATAGACTCATAGACTTTAAGGTCAGAAGGGACCAATATGGTCATCTAGTCTGACCCCCCGCATGATGCAGGCCACAAAAGCTGACCCCCTCACTTTCCCTTAGCTCTGCTGTTGAAGTCTCCAGATCGTGATCTAAAGACTTCAAGACGCAGAGAATCTTCCAGCTTGCGACCCCTGCCCTATGCTGCGGAGGAAGGCGAAAAACCTCCAGGGCCACTGCCAATCCACCCTGGAGGAAAATTCCTTCCCGACCCCAAATATGGCGATCAGCAGAACCCCGAGCATACAGGCAAGAATCTCTAGCCAGACCCTCATTTTACCAGCGATGGCCGTTATTGCCTAATTGATTAGAATCATGTAATCCCATCAAACCATTCCCTCCATAAACTTATCTAGCCTAATCTTGAAGCCAGAGAGGTCTTTCGCCCCCACCATTTCCCTCGGAAGGCTGTTCCAAAATTTCACCCCTCTGACGGTTAGAAACCTTCGTCTAATTTCAAGCCTAAATTTCCCCACGGCCAGTTTATATCCATTCGTTCTCGTGTCCACATTAGCACTGAGCTGAAATAATTTCTCCCCCTCCCTGGTATTTATCCCTTTGATATATTTGAAGAGAGCAATCATATCCCCCCTCAGCCTTCTTTTGGTTAGGCTAAACAAACCAAGCTCCTCTAGTCTCCTTTCATAGGAAAGGTTTTCCATTCCTCGGATCATCCTAGTTGCCCTTCTCTGTACCCGTTCCAGTTTCAGTTCATCCCTTTTAAACATAGGAGACCAGAACTGCACACAGTACTCCAAGTGAGGTCTCACCAGCTCCTTGTATAACGGAAGCAGCACCTCCCTGTCCCTACTAGAAATACCTCGCCTTATGCATCCCAAGATCGCATTAGCTTTTTTCGCAGCCACGTCGCATTGCCGACTCATAGTCATCCTGCGATCAACCAGGACTCCGAGGTCCTTCTCCTCCTCAGTCACTTCTAACCTATGCGTCCCTAGCTTATAACTGAAATTCTTATTAGTCATCCCTAAATGCATCACCTTACACTTCTCACTATTAAATCTCATCCTATTACTAATACTCCAATTTACAAGGTCATCCAAGTCTCCCTGCAGAATATCCCGATCCTTCTCCGAGTTGGCAACGCCTCCCAACTTTGTGTCATCCGCAAACTTTATCAGCCCACTCCTACATTTGGTTCCGAGGTCAGTAACGAATAGATTAAATAAAATCGGACCCAGAACCGAACCTTGAGGAACCCCACTGGTGACCTCCCTCCAATCTGACAGTTCACCTTTCAGTACTACCCTCTGCAGTCTCCCCTTTAACCAGTTCCTTATCCACCTCTGGATTTTCCCATCGATCCCCATCTTATTCAATTTAACCAATAATTCCTCATGCGGAACCGTATCAAACGCTTTACTAAAATCGAGGTATATTAGATCCACCGCATTTCCTTTATCTAGAAGGTCTGTTACTTTCTCAAAGAAGGAGATCAGGTTGGTTTGGCACGACCTGCCTTTCGTAAACCCATGTTGTAATTTGTCCCAATTGCCATTCACCTCAAGGTCCTTAACTACTTTCTCCTTCAAGATTTTCTCCAAGATCTTACATACTACAGAAGTTAAACTAACAGGCCTGTAGTTACCCGGGTCACTTTTTTTCCCCTTCTTGAAAATAGGAACCACATTAGCTATTCTCCAGTCCAACGGTACCACCCCCGAGTTTACAGATTCATTAAAAATTGTCGCCAAGGGGCTCGCAATTTCTCGCGCCAGTTCCTTCAGTATTCTAGGATGAAGATCATCCGGTCCGCCCGATTTAGTCCCGTTTAGCTGGTCAAGTTTGGCTTCCACCTCTGATACTGTAATGTCTATCCCCCCTCCTCTATTCCCCTCTGTCCTACTCCCTCTATTCCTAAACCCTTCATCGTTTTGAGGATGTTGATTTAAGTACCTAGTACGTGTGTGCATTGTCTGTTCCCTAACTCCTGTCAGTGTTGGATTTCTCTGTACTGAACACTTCTGATGGGCGGGGGGGGGGGCAGGAGAAGTCAGTGGACTGTGTGTTAATGCAAGCTGGTGTGCCTTGTTTGTTTGTTTTTTGTTTTTCGAGGGTTTAGCTTGTTCTTGTAGGTGTTCAGCATGCATCTTGAAATGATTGAGGAAATATACCACAAACCCAGAAACGCACAGAATTCTAGTTAATTTCCACAGTGCCTGTAAATGTAATAAGTGCCATGTGGTGGTGGTGGAGCCGTGTATACCTGACTTTTGCTCTGTAATGTGAGGGCATTTATCCAGAGTGTGTTTTTTGTTTGTTTTTAACAACTCATGGAGCACGAGTGTAGACAAGGCTACAGGTACGTAGGCCTAATTGACACGGCGTTGAAAGGCTGCCAGCACCTTGCCTGGTGTTCCCACTGTTACTACAACTCGTGGAGGTCTACAAGTGCTAACATTGAAAATTCATCACAAAGTAACTGATGTAGACGAGGCTGAAAAGAGTTGAATTGAACAGCTGAGTAGCAAAATTTCTACCCCCTCTCCCTCCCCCCCAACGTTGTCACAGGTAAACCCTTAGCATGCACCTAAGCCAGTGAATTTCTTTTCATCTTAAACGTTGACATCTATTAGAAGATTGCTTTTGTCAGTAGAACTGACATTCCATAAAATTCTCGATGGTGCGGTAAACGCTGTGCTCGAGGAGATGAAAACTTTTATTGCATCACTTACAACTCTGATATCTCAGTGAGTTTAATTTCACTTTCTTCTCTGGGAAACATTGGAAAGGTGCTATCTTTAATAATGTGTTTTTATAAAAAAAAAAAAAAAAAAAAACTATAGAAATAACACAGCCTCATCGAATAGGCCAAGCACTAGGGCAGTGGTTCCCAAACTTTAAGAACCTGTGAACCCCTTTCGCTAAAATGTCAAGTCTCGTGAACCCCCTCCTAAAAAATGAATATTTCCAGGGATTTTCTCCTTTACCTGAATATAAATTATAAAAGCCGTGATCTTAGTAATATAAAATTTGTTTTTATGAGACACTTTATTACACACTATTCATTATTATTATTAATCATTACAGTTTTTTTATTATATTATGAAAATGGCAACACGCTTCCAAGATCTCACTTTCATAGCCTGTATCACTTTGAATAAGCCTGTTATAGGACAAGGCTCCTATGTTTCATCAAGGAGTATCAGATGTGAAACAGCATGAAGGTATTTAAGAAGCCAACTCAAAGAGTTCCTCCTACACAATCTTTCAGGTCTTGAGCAGTCCAGGCAAACAACACACGTTACAACAAAGCTTAAACTTGTTCTTCATAATAATTTAAAAAAACAATACTATTGTTTAATTTTTAATGCCTATTTAATTTTAAAAATATCAAAAAATATCCACCTCCCTTTCCATTTCTTATAAGGAGTCTTGAAGTTTAAATCTCCTCAGTGTGATAGATAGGCTTGCTTTGAGCTGCTTAGCTCTTGGAAGTCCAGGGGCTCTGGGCTGCTGGCCCTGTGCTGCCCAAGATCCCTAGGGACAGTTCTGTCCGCCATTAGGGAATTTTTTCCTGAGAACCCCCTGTAACATTTCGCGAACCCCCAGGGGTTCACGAACCCCAGTTTGGGAACCACTGCACTAGGGGAATTGCCTTCAGAATAGATTGTAGTATTAAGGAATAATGTAAAAACACTTTTTTAAAGTGATTAAGAAAAATCAATTGAATAATGTTACTGCACAGTGTGTTAGTCTCACCCTTGTGGTCACCACAGATCAGCATGGAAATAATTGAGAGAGAAGTTTTTGCTGCTTTCACTGACGTTACTTGTGAGAAGACCAGATGGCTTCAGGTTTCACCCTTGCAGTTCCTTGGAGCTTGCAAGCGTTTTAAAACAGTAGATTGTTTTCTTGTGGTTTTTTTAAAATCATTCTTTACTAAATATGTGTTTCTTTCCTCTAAACAGGTTGCAAAATAAAAGCATTAAGGGCCAAGACGAATACCTACATTAAGACCCCTGTTCGTGGAGAAGAACCCATTTTTGTCGTCACTGGACGAAAAGAGGATGTAGCCATGGCTAAAAGGGAAATTCTCTCAGCAGCTGAACACTTCTCCATGATCAGAGCATCACGCAACAAAAATGGTCCTGCTCTGGGCGGGTTGCCATGTACTCCCAACCTGCCAGGTCAGACTACAGTCCAAGTCAGGGTGCCTTACCGTGTAGTTGGGCTAGTGGTTGGACCCAAAGGAGCTACAATCAAAAGAATTCAGCAGCAGACACACACATACATTGTTACTCCCAGCAGAGACAAGGAGCCAGTCTTTGAGGTTACAGGGATGCCCGAAAATGTAGACCGTGCACGTGAAGAAATAGAAATGCATATTGCCATGCGCACTGGAAACTACATTGAGCTGAATGAAGAAAATGATTTCCATTACAATGGTACAGATGTGAGCTTTGAAGGTGGCACTCTTGGATCTGCTTGGCTTACTTCCAATCCTGTCCCTCCTAGCCGCACCAGAATGATTTCTAATTATAGAAATGACAGCTCCAGCTCCTTAGGAAGTGGCTCCACTGATTCCTATTTTGGAAGCAATAGATTGGCTGACTTCAGCCCAACAAGTCCATTCAGCACAGGAAACTTTTGGTTTGGAGAAACGTTGCCTTCAGTGGGCACAGAAGATCTTGCAGTTGACTCTCCTGCGTATGACTCCTTACCAACGCCTTCCCAAACTATCTGGACCCCTTTTGAACCAGTAAACCCGCTATCTGGCTTTGGTAGCGACCCTACTGGTAACATGAAGACTCAGCGTCGAGGGAGTCAGCCATCCACTCCTCGTCTGTCACCTACATTTCCTGAAACTTTGGAACATCCGCTTGCTAGGAGAGTGAGAAGTGATCCACCCAGTACATGCAACCAGGTTGGCCTTCCAATATACATCCCTGCTTTTTCTAATGGTACCAACAGCTACTCCTCTTCCAATGGCGGTTCTACATCCAGTTCGCCACCCGAGTCTAGACGAAAGCATGACTGTGTGATATGCTTTGAGAATGAAGTTATTGCTGCCCTAGTTCCTTGTGGCCACAATCTCTTCTGTATGGAATGTGCCAACAAGATCTGTGAAAAAGAAACTCCATCATGTCCAGTTTGCCAGACCGCTGTTACTCAGGCAATCCAAATTCACTCTTAAATATATATAGATATTATATATGGACTTTTTAAACTCTTAAAGGCATGGGTGTAATGGTACCCCCCCCCCAGTAAACTTCCTAATTAATTCTGACTGTTATTGGGCTTTCTTGGGATTAGGCTAAAGTTGTTAGTAAATTTATACTTTCTAAAAGGCTGCTACGGTAACACTAAACCTAGATGGTCTCTGTCCGGTTTGGTTTAAACAGATGGCATGTTTATCAGAGATACATCTGGTATAAGGCTAAGGCACAGTAGGGGGGAAACTTTAGATCAATTTCATAACCAAGAAAACAAATGAATTTTACAGGTTTTCTTAGTGATCTGTATTAGTGTTGGTAATGTCTATGTTCCGGAGGCAATGAACCCCATAGCCTAAACAGAGAATTAGTCTGCACAGGAGGGTTCATGGTATTATTGATGTATCAAAAAACACTTCCAATGCTGCCTTCTTTACACTGCCAGTTTTGAAATAGGTTTTGGGTTTTGTTTAGTTTTATTTTACAACAACTTACGCCTAATTCTTCAGTATTGCAAATAACTTTTTAATGCACAGTTTGATTTTTTTTTTTTTTTTTTTTTTTTGGAATGGGTAAGGTTGTTGGCAGTTTTAAATAGATCACTGTTAATTGGGGGGAGGGGGGGAGAACGGGACGGACTGCCAAATTGACCTTCATCTCACCCAGTTTGTGAACAATGGTATGTTCAGAGGATCAGGAACGATTTGGTCTCCTTCATTGTGAATTCCTACCCATTGCTTTTCTTAATGGAATGTGGAGTAGCCTGACTGTGGCTTGATCCCATTTCAGTAAGGGCTTTGGGGTGCACATACTTTGGCTAATAGTGAGGATGCTAACATTCCATTCACTAGTCTGATCAAGGTGTTCTTAAATTACATTTTAGAGATTATATAGTTCAAAATGTGAAGCATTTTTATGTTCAATCCATACTTGTCTTGCACATTATATAAATATATATATATATATTTTATTTTAGTAAGGTAAAGGAAAATAGGGGAGGCGTGTATGTGCTCTTGTATAATTCCTGAAAGCAGCTGTGACCATGGCCCTTCAATTGTTTTACGTCATTTCAAAACTGTTTCCAATCACAACAAAAAATGTCTTTTGAATGTGCTGCTTACATTTCAACCTGTGGATGTCTCTAGCTTCTTCATCCTCAGTATGTTCCAAAATCTGTGCTGGCATATGAAAAAATGAAAACCCCCCACACACACAAAGTGGAATTTTCTATTATTTTTTTAAGCGTTATTTTCCCAAGACACACACAAGCTTTTTTCCTCAGTATAGCAAAACAAATTCTATGTATTGAACTAGTAAATATACAGAAATTTTATTTTTTATTTCCACTTGAAGAGTTACATTTCGTATAAAAGTTTACAAATAATGGTTTTTATTTGACGATTTTTTCAGTATAAGAGTTGCCTTGATGGCATATTATGTAATGCATAACTTTAATGCTAATTGCTTGTAGAATAGTTAAATGTCAGTATTGAAACCTAATCTTTAGCTGCAGTCTTGTAGATATGAACAAATGTTCACCAAGCATGTATTTTGTATTTTATTGCATTGTACACTGCAACTAATAAGCCAAGGAATCGACAGATATTAGGTGCGTGTACCATTTCTATAAACCACAAACTAACAATGACAAACTATCAATATAGTTTAGTATTTGCTAATTTTACTACACTCTTTTTGTTATGTATATGTAGGGAGGTCATAGGGATTATAAATTCAATTTGAGTAAAGTTTAAAAACCATATATTTTATGATAAAGGGCCTTTAACTTATGATGGCCAAAGCACTGATATTATATATTTGCTGTAAAGAGAATTATAAGAGTTTTATTTTTCTGATATTAAAAGTTACTTAATAAAGACTTGTTTCCATTAACTTGAATGTTTTCTGATTTTTGCTGTCTTCATGGTTCTCATTTCAAGCCACGTTTGGGAAACTATAATCTGACTTGGCTCCTTTTCCCTCCCTTAAAACTTGGGGGTTGTATTGCTTAAGTGCTTTGCAAGTGAATAGTTTTTAATTTTACACATAATCTTTAAAAAAAAAAAAATAGCAATGACTGACCAAATTTCAGAAAAGTTAGTTGTAGGACTGGTAATATCTGAGAGCAAATAGTCAAAATAATTTAGAAATTTTCTGTTCCAAGCCCATCTAAGATAAATTTATTTCCCTTCTTAGATACACACAAATGCAGCAGAAGAGAATTATCACATATTTGTTTGAACTAGTGTTTTACTTTCATTATTTCAGCAGTGTCAGTTCCTTGCTGATTTCAAGTTGCAGGTATAATTTTTTTTGCCTTTCCCATTTAATTGAAATTTTTAAACCATATCAGGTGCATTGCATTTGGTGTTAAACTGAATGTGAACACAGATGCGTTGAGGTCTCAAGCATGGTATCTGTTCTACTTACTAAGGGTCAGATTCTGTTGCTCACCCTCATTTTGATCCATAACTCGCTCTGCAAGCCACCCAGTTCTGATCCATTTTAGGAGTTTATAGCTCCCATTACTGTAGTGTTTGAGCATCTCAAACTTTAATGCATTTATCCTCTCAACGCCCCTGAGAGGTAGGGAAGTGCTATGATCCTGATTTGACACATGGGGACCTGAGGCACAGAGCAATTCAACTACTTGTCAAGGGTCACACAGGAATCCTGAGGCAGTGTGAGTTATTGAATCCCAGGCTGCTGCTCTAACCACTGGGCTACCCTTCCTCTGATTTCAGTGAGCTATAACTCAGCATGAGTAAGAGTGCAGAACTTGGCCCTAAATTGCCTTCAGAAACTGTCCAGAACTAGAAGGCGTGTGTATGTGTGTTAAAAATAGGTATAATCTAACTGGGGGCAGTAAAGGATTTCTACCACCCGGCCAGATTCTGATGCCTCTGGTGCAGGCTGCTGCTGCTCAGGGTATCAATCTGCTGCCTTAGGATTAAAAGGGAAGAGTGAAGACAAATGTCCCTGTAAAGAAAAGGAGTTCTCTGTTGACCTCTCCATTTGAAGGGCCTGGAATCTGCAGCACTGGGTTGTTTGAGCACCACGATGTACTTCAGTCCAAGCTCTTATGAAATGATGATGTAGCTCTTATAGTAATCACTATCCAGTAGGCATTGTTGAAGTGATTGCTCTCTGCCAGCAGCAATAACAAGTGTATTGAATAAAAGTCATGCTATTTATCTTCAAGCCTCTAAACATGCTGGGCCCTGATTATTTTAGAGACAGCCTGCCACTCTCTAATCATCGCCTACCCTGACTTCCGTATTCCTCGGCGTCTCTATAGATGCTCAAGCCTCTTGGGCAGTAGGCCCCCTGCTATGAAACACCCAGAAGATGTTGCTGTCCACCTTCAGATTGGAATGAAAGAGTCCTCTTTTTTCTCATTCACTTTTTTTCTTGATAGAACCCTGAAGAGGACAAATAAAACTTGACTTCACCCCATGCTCTCTTTTAGTGTGTCATATGGCAAGGGAATAATTTACCTTTCAGGCTTTGAGAAGATGCCACAATTAGGCATGTTTTATAATATCCAAATACACCGCTGATTTTCCAATAAAATCTGTTTCTTAACCAGTTAGCGTTCCAGCTATGTTAGATTGCGCAAGGCTGGAATTAGCTTAAAAGACTAATTTTGATTTTCTTATTATTGTATTACACTTTATTTTCCCTGCATCAGAAACACTTCTGATCAGTGACTAAAGTTCAGAATTTTAGCTTCTGTTCAGATAGAGGTGAAACAATTTCCATGAATCTTTAATTCATTGGCAAGTCAGTGTTTGACAGTTTTTTAAAATCCCATAGCTTTTGTTTACCGATGTAATAAAATGGTTATTAAAACTAAACACTTCTTTTAATCTACTTGTTTCAGTTCAGCTTGGGCAATAGACAGTCAAATCCATTTTACTTTCAGATTTTGGTGTTAAATAATAAAATTGCAAACACTAGGAGTGTCAGTTTAAAAAAAAAATGGTAGATTTTAAATGTGTCCTAAGTTTAACACAAACATCTACAAAAGTCATGCAAATTTTAAGCCAAATTTGAGTTGGTCATGTCATTTGAGTGCCACAAATGTGCCCAGCTGCAACATGTGTGTTGTAACTTGATTAAACATGTGAGTGTTACTTCCATTCCTCTGTGTGGAGGAGGTAGAGGGGGTGAAAAAGGATAGTTTTGTCTTAAGTTTTGATAAACGCATTCAATTTTGAACTCTCATTGGTAACTGCAGTATTAACCTTTCAAAAATCTGCTGGTCTGGAAATCATTTGTGGCACAAAAAATGAATCCTGTACCACGGAACTCAGAGCCAGAAGTTCCAGAGTTCAAACCCTGGCACAGATGCCTCTTCCTTTTAAACCTCTGGTCTCGTTTTCCTCATCTGCATAATGGATCTAATACTTGCCTCACAGGGGTGTGGAGGATTAATTTAGTGGTTTTTAAAGTGATCTAAAGTGCCATCAGTACATATATTTCAGCGCTGCCATCAAACAACTTTTATGAATTGCCAATGAAAGACCTGAATGAGTTTCTGTACTTACATAAGTGTTTTATAGTCAGAACTTTTATGATTGACACTTTTATTTTCCCTTCTGAAAATAGCAAAGGGAAACTTGGGGAGGAGGGGCAAGGGATAGTGTTTCTGATATGTCTTCATTTAGCTTTCATGAAACCATAATGTAAGCTGCTCCCTAAACATGAAGAATTATATCGGGCTACTCGGTGGTTATGGCAGAGGTAAGCAAAAGTGATAGTAAAGATTATAATTCACTTACACAAAGAGCCAAGACTTGATATGCAAGAACACTTAGTCTGCCTGGTAGTGGGATGATCTTAAGTACGATTTCAGTTAGCACATGGTCGGGTGGAGGCTTAGCAAATACGAGCACTCGATGAACGGAGCATTCCATTGCCTACCCCCATCTGAGCACCTTGCTCCTACGTAACTTTTTGATCAAGATTTTTAAAAAGCCTAAAATTAGGCTTCTAAATAAGTGGGCTGATTTTCCCAAAAGTGCTAAGCACTCAGCAATTCTTAATGAAGTCAAGAGGGAGCTGCTTGTGCACTGAACTTCTGAAAATCAGGCTGCTTAGGCAGGAGTCTATCCTTTAGGAACTTGTGCTTGTGGTACCCTGTTGTGGCTTGTAGATAAGCTGCTACATTCCCCACCAGTCAGCATTACCTATGATTGAAGACAGTCACTCTGAGACCAGTTGCAATGTTCAGCCCAAGGTCTCATGAAGACTTGGCTCACGACGGCCAGGTTTGAATCCAATAGGCTGAGGCATGGTATTCTTGCCAGATGCAGGTGGAAATGAGCATTTGTCATGGCCATCCTGTCATCCAATAGTAAGAAGTCCAATTGAGCCCCGAAACAGCAAGCAGCTACTGTCTCCTTCCCTAACATCCCCCTGTGCTGACAAGTTCTTTAATATGATTCCGCTTCCTCCAGGTGTTGACCTTGACTGGCCCCCAAGAAAGCTCTGTGGGTGTAATATAGAGCTAAGTGTCATGTAAATACTGATGGCTCTGCCATTGGTGGTCTCTCACCTGATCCCCTTCATACGGATGCTGACTAATACAGAGGAGATGATAGAGCTTGGTGGCTTATTATGACAGAGTCCAAAGATGAATATGGAAATATGACCATTGTCTATGGAGAGGAGGAGGTCATCCACCAGTGTTATTTACCAGGCCCTGGGTATTGACAGGGAACATTGGAAATGTTTTGGCTAAGCTTCATTTAGCTTGGAGGGGGTGGCAGGATAGGAGGCTGCAGTTTGCCCATTACTGTGGTATTTATGCACTGTAGACCTTGGGTGGTAGCTTGAGGTTGCTAGTATTGAGAGAGATCGTTAATACTAGCTGGACTCCAGGATGTTTGAGGGGTTAGTACATTTCACCTTTACCAGGTGCTGCCAATCATTGCTTAGTTGCAATTCCAAATATTTTCTCTCAACACCCAGGGAACAGATTTGGGGAGGGGCATAGGAGGCAAAATGCCAGTTCATTACCCTGAGCTAGGCTGCTGGATCACCTATCTCAGACACAGTGTTTGGGAGCAAATAAACCACTGGCTGATCTTCTTTGGCAAAGAAACAGAGCAACACCAAACAGAGTTTAAGTTTCAGGAGCTAACTCTGAGCTAATATCCTACTAGCTTAATTTTCTGATGCATCTACTTCCACAAGGGCAGTAATTCCTTTTTTTAAATCAGGTAAGTGGCAAAATTATCCACTGTTCAAAGCATTCAGCTGTAGTGTCTGTAAGTACCAAGTAGAGTTGGCCTAAAACGGGCATATTTTTCTCACACAAAATTGCAAAGAATTTCAGAACTTTTCAACCAGCTCCTTACCCTCAAGTAGGTTAAGAATTAAAATCTCTCTGCATGAACAAAGGGGGGTGGGGGCATGGTGTGAGGATGGAAAATAAAACAGCTTATGGGGTTCTGAAGTGTCAGGGCAGGGTGTAAAAGTGTTACATTTGCCTTTTTCATTCCAAAGTGCTACACAAACAGGATAGAGCAAGTGCTGCTGAAATGCATCTGGCAACCAACCAGTCCACAGCACACTGTTGTGTTAACCCTGCGTGCAAATGAATCTGTGGTTCCAGAATCTTTAGGTAGGTTCAGCCTGATGCCTTTTATATCCCATTATTTTAAAAAACACAACAAAACAAAGCTGCTCACATTTTGAAAAACAAAAAATGTGTTTGTTCCAAAGAGGCACTTAAAATGTTTTCAGTTTTTATGTACACTACCAGCTCTCGTTTAATGTACTAACTGCCTGTCCTGGGTTCTATTCCACATCCCCTGTGAAGGGAAGAACACCGGACACCGAAACTTCTCCGTTTTGAACATGTAGGAGCCCAAAGCAGTATTATGCTGGGATTGAATGTGGCTGAATTAGAACCACCTAGCTGTTTCTCCCAGGGAATGGCTTCAGAAGAACTCTAGACGGCATCATCCATCTGACGGTCACTCTAGTCAGGTAGGTGGAGGGAGGATTTCTTGGACTGAGCTTCCATTCAGTAGATGCCGTCTCTTGCTTGCAGAGGCTAAATAAACAGCCTTAAATATGCTACACATAATAGGTCAGACCTTCGACTTCTGCCAACTGTCCTAGCGCAATAGAAGGGCAAAGGAGCTCTGAAGAATTGACACTAGCTGAGAAGCTGGTCAGTTGTGTAGTGTATTTTGTGGATTATTCATGCACAATCGCCTAGCAGAAGGGGGGTGTAGTCAGTCTCTGAGTGGAGCTCACTTTACCAGCTAGCCAACGGAAACCACTTGCTCCAATAGCAGCAGGTGAAAAAAGACTCCATAAACTGCCTTTGCACTCAGAGAGGAGGGGCTAGGGCAGAAATGAATAAAATTAGCGGGGCCAAAGATGCATAATTAATTTGGAGGCGGTGGGTCAATACACACCAGAGGTTTTTACCCAACAACCTGTGTAGAGAATCTTCCTGGTGAGTGTGAGCACCAAGCAGGTTAGAGCTGACACGGGCCACACGGTAGCTGCAGGGAGCATATTGGATACATACTTTAAGGCATTCAAGAGTGATTGGTGGTTTGTGAGTGGGAAAAAATGAGTGAGTTGAGCCTTGGCTTTCTGCCAGAGAGGAATGAAGCTTTGCCTGTAGCTCAGAGAGAACAGCAGGGAAGCAACTGTAGTTCAGCGTGATCTATGTCTCCTGTGTTGCCGTGGGTTAGATTTGAGACCTATTGGCTCAGTAATCTCAGGGGAAAGGGTCCACGTTTCTGATGACACTCGCCGTCTCGCTACAATGAGGAGACTCCTCTGAGCCTGCCGAGTAGGGGTAAGCATGTGGTTTAATGTAGATTTCATCTTCAAGGTTTTATTGTAGGGTATTTCTAGTTCCTCATTAATGCTTGAATAAACTGGACTAAATTAGTTTACCTTATGGTACCCGGGGGGGTGTTGCTTCTAATGTGAAGATAATAAAGAGACTATGAACTAATTTTCTTTGCTTTCAAGACAAACTAAGCAATAAAATGAGTACGTACAGGCAGCAGGGTGAGGGGAATTATCTTCCCTAATGGGGCGATACAAATAGCTGCATAGAACGTTAAACCTCAAGCAGCCAATGTGGACTAAACCGATGCTCGTGCGTGAGAGACGTCCATCAGTGTAAATTAGAAAGGGAGCTGGTAGTTAGACTCCTTGTGCTGAAGTGGGAATTTTCTGTACTATTTTTGAGAGTCCTATGCATGTCCGTGAGTTATTTGATGAAGGATTGCTGCCCACGGTGTGCAAAAGGGTTAAAAAGCGGCGCTCAGGGTAGAGCCAGAGGCATGAGGGGTTTGTGTCATGTAACTATTTGGGGTAGTCTGAATGGGTTGTTAATCGACTGGCTGAAGCCCACCCGCATCAATGGGGGATCCAGAAAGATCATGGGAACCCCAGTGACTGAACAACTGACCCCTGTGAACAGGAAACTCCAGCAGGTAGAACATGTCAACTCTACAAGTGGAAGATAAGGGACCAAGAGGTGACAGGAGGCTAGAATAAGAGCTGGCTTGTGTAGAGACATGGGACCTCCCCTGGGACTGGGAGACAAAGGAACAGAGACAGAGAGAAGAACCCAAGATGTTTCCTTCAGCAGCACGGCTCAAGAGAACTGGCTTGGCCACCATGGACTATGTCTTAGCTTTTGCTTCTCTGTGCTAAGCTAAGAACTGCCTGATGCCTTGTTCCAGCTGACTAATAAATCCTCCTCTGTTTTGAAAAGGCTGCCTGGGGTCACTGCAAATACTTACTGAGGTGCATTGGTCCCTGGAGCGTGTAAAAGTCTCTGAACAGGAGACGATCCCAGCGGGACTTGCTGGGCAGCGTTCACAGTGAAACGAGTGCTACAGTCCAGAGACTCACTCATGGAGGCAGTGTAGCCATGTGGCCTATCCTTAAGGAAAAGTGGGGCCCCCTCAGGGGTCTGGCACACTGAAGGTGTTTCTCCAACGGACTGTTTAAAAGCTGGGATGCAGCACAGATCCTATGGATCTGCGACACCCCTCTATTAAGGTTGCCCAATGCTTCCATTATGTTTTTCAACCTTTTTTTGTGTGAAGCTTTAACATCTCCATGGTTTGCAGTAGGTTTTTGAAATCTGGAGAAAACACTCAGGGATAAGAAATCCAATGAAATTTCATTAAAGTTTAGCCAACTGTTAAAAATCGCCATTTTCCCCCCTCTCTCATTTGCGTTGCCCAGCAAAACTTTGGCAACAGGCCTAAATAACTCAACCTAACATTCAACACAACATTGGGCAGGTTGCTCAATCTCTGTGATGTGGTTCCTCGTATGTAAAAGAGAGAGAGTGCTTCCTGGTCTTACAGGCATGTTGTGAAGATAATACTTGTGAGGTGTTCTGATACTTTGGTGCTGGGTGCGTATAAGTACCTAGATCAGTGAATGAAGCACAGAGAAGCTAAGTGACTTATCCAAGATTATACAGTAAGTCTGTGGCAGATCACACAATAGGACCTAGGAGTCCTGTGTTCTAATCATTAGACAACACTGCCAATGATTCCTGAAAGTGTAATACTTTTTTCCAACAGAATCCTATCATGTGCTGCTAACGTGCTGGTAACTGTTCATAGACATTGCAACTTCTCATTCCTTGCATATTCATCAACGTCTATCTCAGATTTGGTTTGTATCATTTCTTGTATCAAAAATAACTTCAAGCAAAGATCGTGCTAGTCAAACTCCTGTCCCGGGCCGTATTGGTTTTTTTTAAATAAGCCAGCATGGGGCTTCCCTTAGTTCTTGTTGTACGGGCTTTAACACATTCCAGGGCGTGGTGCAGCCTCAGAAAGGACAATATGCTGGGCAGAAGACTGAAACCTGGGTGTCTGCGGGGGAAGCATTTTGGAGTCAGCAGTTTCACCAGTGACTCACCTATGCTGCATAAGCAATTGCCCAAAGAGGCTTTTTGCTAAGTAGTTGATGTTGTATTGCAGTACCTGGAGGAGTTTCTTTCTCAACTGCTAAAATGGGCAGCAACCACCTAATGGCAACTATAAAGGAAGTGACAGGATGGTCAGTGCTGAGTAAGGTGACTCATCTGTGTGTCAGGCAGACAAAGAACAACTTTATGGGAAACATAAAGGATAACTGGGCCAGGGAGGGACATGGGGCAAAAGGCATTTTTAGGGAACAGTTACAATGTTTTATTCATGACCAAACCATATGCAGGCGTGATTGTTGCCTCAATGTATTTTATCTGATGAACACTCCTTATTAAAAGCAGCATGATTCAATGGTCAGGGCACTTGACTTGGATTGAGGAGACGTGGTTTCTATTCCTTGGCCCTGCCACTGACCCGGGGGGTCACCTGCTGGACAAGTCACTTCACTTCTCCTCCCTGTGCCCCTTTGCTCATCTGTAAAACGGGGACAATGCTTCGTCTGCAAAATACATTGAGATCTACAGCTGAAAAACCATCAGAGCTGCATGTTGTGAATACTATTGGACTGGGGAGGGGGACAGCTTCCAGTTCAGGATGGCTGGTTGACTGACCACAGTGGAATCTTAAAGGTCCAGGTTTTCATGAACATTCCCAGACTGTTGTATCTGCAGAATGTGGTATCCTCCTTGGGGAGAAGGAGTTGTGCATGGCTATGTCGGTCTTTAAGATGCTGCTATGTGTGGGATGGGATGCAACAGTTATTTCATGCAAGGAGGGATGGCTACGGTGGTAACCTTCAGTATATGCTAATAGACAGTAATATTAGTGTAATGACACGCACACTCTGCCGCTTGGTCTGGAAGCTCTGAACCTAGGCACACATCACCTATTTCCTTAAACATGGGAAGATTCTTTGCTCCCTACGGGCAAGAGGACTGCACCTGTAAAGTGGTGCTGTAGGCCTTGTCTACACTGGGGGAGGCTTGCATCAGTCTGGCTACACTGGTACAAATCCCAGTACAGCTGCACTGCAATGCAAACTGATTTCCACTGGTGCAGCTTACCCCAGTGTAGCACGTGCCGGTGCAAAACTCTCTCCATGTGGGGGTTAACCTACATGAAAAGCAGCAGGCAGACAGTTCACACAGCTTTTTATGTAACAAAGAAACCTTTATTCCACTCTTGCTGTCACCATAGAATACAGGTGTCTGCTCTGCTCAGTGCCAGAGAATCTGCAGAGCTTTCAAGTCAACATATTTTTGTCTTCTGGCAATCAGTCTACGCAGGCAATCTGTTCTGAGCCAACTCCTTGTCCTCACAACCCGCAAAATGGAGCCATCTTTCACAAACGCGAGCACGCTCACGCGGTGCTGCAAGGCCATGGACGTTATGCGAATCTCACAGCCGAGAAACATCAATTCACGTTTCACCCAGCTCCAGTGTAATGTCTGGCTGCAGCTCCCAAGTGGTTAATGAAGACAGCTGTTCTTCACTGTAAGGGACTGTTTCTTTCCAGAATCTTAACAGAACACTGGACTTAAGAACAAAATTTAGATAAGATAATTATCTGAAATATGCAGGGCTGGGATCTCCTGCAAAATGGACTCAAACTTAAGGTGAAGGACCACAAATGACACTTCACCTGTGTGGGTCTCCTGTTTGTTTTAAGCACCTGCAACATTGACCCACATTCATTAAATATCTCATCTTTTGAATGTTTACAGGGGACCCAGTAAGGCAGTTGTAGTGTTTGCTGCAATTTCATCTGCATCTTTAGCAGTTCTGTGTCCCTGTTACTTTGTTCCATTTGGTTTCAGATCTGTATGACCTGCCTATATTTAAAATGAGCCTAGGAACAGATGATAAATTCTGTTACCCCACACAGCTGAAGTTTTATTCAGATTCAAGATGGTTAATTTGTACCCAGATTGTAGTAGTGGTGTTTTGGGTTCACTGCTCTTCAGCCAATGGGTTTACAAGGCATAGGTTTCTAGAGGAGACTTGGTCTAGTGATTAGATCATAGGAGTAGAAGGACTGCTGAATTTTGCTTCTAGCTCTGTCTTCCTGTGAGAGCTGGGGCAAGTTATTGAATCCCTCTCTGTCTCAGTTTACTCATCTGTAAAATGGGAATAAGAGTTAAATCTCACCTCTGGGCAATACTTAATTAATGTTTATAGAGTGAGCTGGGTGGACTGTCCAGCATGGAAAGTTTTAATTTTGTTAGGTTTGGTGGAGGGGAGGAGGTGTGGGGGTTTTTTTTGTTTCTGTTTTTTTTAAATGTCCCTGCTTGAGTTCACAAAACTTCTGTGAAACTGGAGCAATATTAAAAGACATTGGGAAAATTTCTGTGAAACTTGACACATGCTATTTTTTACTACTTAGATGTTGGCAAAAGCTCAAACTTGGAAATACAGCACAGGGATACGATGCAGAAGAGCCCAAGTTCCATTCCTTGATGCTGTTTTGCACGTTTATACAGCACTTCAGTTAATTAACGAGCTTCAGTTAATTAGGCTTTGCTACCATTGGCCAGACAGGGAATGTCAGGCTCCAGGGAGTCAGGATCTGTCATCTAGCGGATTAGCTACAGGACAGGCCACCAAGAGAGGTTCTAATCCTGGCTGTGACTGGAGCTAGTCAGAAAAAATTGGACTAAACCTTTGTTTCATCTGAATGTGCCGATTAGTCAAAATTGAAACATGCCTGGGACTGTCGATTTCGACAAACTTCCAATACAAACAAGGGATGCTTCTAATGGACCCCTGCCTGGTTTGCGGCCAGCTTGCCCGCCCAGCTTCTCAGCAGCCTGCATCATGGGTTGATGGAGCTGAGACCCTGAAGCCCTGGGAGTTCTGGCTTACATGATCCTTGCTCCTTAGCAGTCTGGGCTCCCAGGGTCCCCCAGTCTGGGGTAGCACCTCCCTAGGCAGACTGCCCCAGAGCAGGGACTCACCATACAGCTGGCTGGAGGACAGTATTTCCATTTAACCAAAGATTTCAACATTCTCCATTTTCATTCTCCATTGGAATGAAACCAAATCTCAACCTCCTCCATGAAATGGAGTTCCATTCTCCACCAAGCTCTGACTGCAACATTGGCTTGCATTATGATCACAGGTACATCACTCAGCCAGGGTTCCCCTAGCTATCGTAGAGGACTAGGTATGGGACAGGGAGGCGAGACGGGTTCTAACCTCGTAGTGACATTGGCTTGCAGTCTGATCATAAACACATCCCTTAACTTTAGCCTGGGTTTCCCTGTCTATAAATGAAAACAGTGATATTTCACTTAGTTCATAGGTGTGTTGTAAAGCCAGCCAGGGACAGGTGTGAATTAGACCTCTCCCAGTTAATCTTCTGATTGATAACTTTTGAATAGCACTTTCTCCTGATTCTTCAACTATCACAAGTATGAATGTGGGGGCAAAAATGTCCCCATGTCCTGCGCTGAGGTAGAAATCCAGACCTTTGGGAGAGGGCAAAATCATACAAAACAGGCAACAATCAATGCATGAATTTTTGTGGACACTTCTTGCCGTAGTCAGCCAGCTCTACGCTGCAGTCCTCGAATGGAAAGCGGTGCCACGTCACTGCAGAGAAACTGCAGCCATTGTCCAAGATGAGGTGCTGTGATGGGAGCCACTGCTAGCTTGGAGGAGTATGATGGGACAGAGGGATCTTAGATAAAATAAGCACATACATGGATGCATGGGGCCTGCTGCCAAAAAAAAAAAAAATGATTTAGAGTTAATTAGAATTTCCAGCAGCCATAAAGATAATCAGATTAGCCCTCAGATGCCTATAAATTATTGTATTCCTGAAGAAGCAGCAGCTTCATAATCTATCTCTGTAATTGAAGTAATACTTACTACACTTTGCATTCGCCACTGTGTGCTAGCGTTTAAAGTAAGCAAGTCCCCGTGAAGTCTATATTCTCATGCTGGACCAAGCCATGAGCTTGAGCATTTGAGTTTAATTAGGTCTAAATAATAGCATAGCATAGCAACCTCTCCGTTTCCCGAGTCCAGATTTATAAGCATGCGCGTTCATGCTGAAAGTGCTGCTCTCATTTTCTAACTTGTGAACGGCAATAGCGTTACTATTTATTCCTTGTGTGGGTGTGGATGTTTGTGTAGTGCGGTGGGAACAAACAAAAGCCTGGGTATGATTTAAAATGTTGGTCTTCACTGTTCGGTCTCCGGTTCTGGTTTGCTAATTGGAGTTAGTTCACGTGAAAGTAGCATTTGTCTGTAGGCCAGATAAAGCCGGGACTGTGTACTATGAGCAGGTAAAATTAGAGACAGCGGGAGAGATGTTTTTCAAAGGGTCTAAAAATGACTTAGGAGCACAAGTCTCATGGAAAATCAGTGGGATGTGTGCTCCGAAGGCCTGACCTACACACATTTTTTGTACTAATAGCACTGGTGGGTAGGAGGGGCTTTTTTTATTTATTTATTTTTTTAAAACCAATATAGTTATGCAAGTACAACCTGTAGCATGGCTGCAATTATATCAGAATAAAGGTACCTTATACTGGTATGATGATGATGATACCTAGTGCTTATATAGCACTTTTCATCAGTAGATCTCCAAGCACTTTACAAAAGAGGTCAGTATCATCATCCCCATTTTACAGAGGGGGAAACTGAGGCACAAGGAGGGGAAATGACTTGCCCAAGGTCACGCAGCAGATTGGTGGCAGATTGGTAGCAGAGCTGGGAAAATATATTGGTATAAGCACATTTATACGGATATAACTGCAGCTACAGTCAGAGGCAGATTAAGATTCTTCAGGGCCCTGGGTACCAAGAACTTTTGCACCCACCCCCACACCCCTTGCCACAGGGCCCTGCTCCTTCTCTACCCCCGCATCCCCTGAGCCCCTACCCTCAGTCAGGCCGGAAGCTGGAGCCAGACCATGTTAAGAGCTACTCAGGGCCGGCCTTAGGGGAAATGGTACCCTGGGAAAACTTGTATTTTGGTACCCCAGCCCTCATGGGCACAGTGGCCCCCATTGGCCCTGACCCTCATGTGTGCCCCCCATCACCCCTGGCCCCTGTGGGCTCACCACCCTCCTTCAGCCCTGGCTCCCAGAGGCTCCCACGAACCCCTCAGGGCCCTGCTGCCTCCCCCACCCCCGCAGCGCTTAATTTGTATGGAAAGAGGGGCTGGGGCTAAGCCCCAGTGCAAATTAAGCAGTGGCTGGGCAGCCAGAGAAGGATGTGAACAAACTGGAGAGTCCAAAGGAGAGCAACAAAAAGAAGAGCTTTAGAAAACAGGACCCACGAGGAAAAGTTGAAAGACTTTGGCACGTTTAGTCTTGAGACAAGAAGCCGGAGGGGCAGAGGCAGCAGGTATAAGAGGCCAGAGGAGGCTAAGCCTCCTCAAACAGCCTCCCTGCTGCCTTTGGAGCATGCCGCTGCCGAAAGGGTGGGCCCCCTGGCTGCGGCCCTACCCACGCTTCGCCCCGAGGCCCATCCTGCTTGTCCTCTTCAGCCCGAGGCTTCTGCCTGTCCTCCCCCATAGGAGCCTTGCGGGAGGGGATGAGGAGGCACACCGAACAGTGAGCGGCTGGCGGGCGGCCTGGGGAAGAGGCATGTGAGCAGCTGGCTGGCCAACAGGCAGGTTGGGGGGGGCCTGGGGGAGGGAGCAAAGAGGTGCGATTGGCAGGTGGGCAGGGGTCCAGGGGAGGGGGTCGAGTGGGGCATGGTTGGGGCTTTGGGGGGAGGAGGCTGAGCTGGGAGCAGGCCTCGGAGCGGGGCCACAGTCCAGGCCCAGGTGGCCTCCCCAAATGGAGTAGTCATGTGCTGCTCATGCTGAGGGGGGAACCGGATAGCAGTCTTCAAATATGTAAGAGGCTGTTACAAAGAGGATGGTGCTCGGTTGTTCTCCATGTCCACTGCGGGCAGGACAAGACGTAATTGACGTAGTTTGCAGCAAGGGAGTTTTAGGTTGGAGTGTTAGGAAAATCTTTCCAACTCTCAGGATAGTTAAGAACTAAAACAGGACAGGGATGCTGGGAAATCCCTGTCACTGGAGGTTTTTAAGACCAGGGTAGACAGCCACCTATCAGGGATGGTCTAGGTATCCTGCCTCAGCGTGGGGGGATGGATTAGCTAACCTCCTTGAGGTCCCTTCCATCCCAGCATTCATAAGAAGCTATGGGTCTATAATAATCAAACAAGTGCCCCTGTCCCATCCCCAGATCTAGACCCACACATCTGGCAGCCGAAGGATTAAGTAAGATGCTCATAGAAATCTTAGCAATATCCTGAGATGGGCTGACTTGTACAGACGTGCTATTATGAGACAAGCGGTGAAGGTTGGGTCTGGCATGGAACTGTTCCAAAGTTCAGTGTGTTCTGAGCTGGAGCATTAGTTTGAGTCCATCGCTACTTAGTATACGAAGATCCTTCCCTCCTCTCAGCTCAGCCTGTTCCCTTCCAAACTGTATCTACACACCAACACAACAGTGCTGCCTTCTTATTGCAATGTAAGCAGCTGTTCTTGTTGTTCACATGAGCACTATGGAGCCACTCACAGTGTACACACGTAAGTGCTTACTGTATATGGCCCAGGTCAGAAAAATGCATGTTGTTGCAGACATCTTTTGCCCAACTCCTCAAAGATGTTTAGGTGCCTGACTCCAGTTGTTTTCATCAATCCCAATGGGATTAAACACCTTTGAGGATCCCGGCCTTTGTTCTTTGATTTCATTCAAAATCTTTACCTTTCTTATTAATGAACTGGTAACTTCCTCTAGGCCAGGGGTCTCAAACTCAAATGACCACGAGGGCCGCATGAGGACTAGTGCATTGGCCCGATGGCTGCATCACTGACACACACCCCTTGCTGCCCCCGGCCCCAACCCCACGCCACCCCTTCCATGAGGCCCCGCCCCTTCCCTGCCCCCCTTCCCCGAAGTCCTCACCCCAACTCTGCCCCTCCCTGCTCCCAGGGGGTGCAGGAGGGCTGTGATGGGGGCTCAGGGCAGGGAGTTGAGGTGCAGGAGATGTGCAGGGTATGGCAGGGGGCTCAGGGCAGGGAGTTGGGGTGTGGGGTACAGGAAGGGGTTGGGGTGCAGGGTGTGGCAGGGGGCTCTGGACAGGGGTTTGGGGTACAAGAGGGGTGCGGGTGTGATGGGGGCTCAGGGCAGGGAGTTGAGGTGCAGGAGGTGTGCAGGGTGTGGCAGGGGGCTCAGGGCAGGGAATTGGGGTGTGGATGCAGGAGGGGTGAGGGGTGTGACAGGGAGTTGGGGTGTGGGATGTGGCCGGGGGCTCTGGATAGGGGGTTGAGGTGCGGGGTGTGGGCTCCGGCCCGGCACTGCTTACCTAGAGCACCTCCGGGGTGGCAGCACCGTGCACCCAGGCCAGGGCAGGCTCCCTGCCTGTCTGCCCTGGCCTCAGCCCTGCTCCGCTCTGCTCTGCTCCGCTCGGTTCCAGAAAACAGCCGGAGGCCTGGGGGGCAGGGGGAAACGGTACCATGTGCTGCTCTTGCTCCTCCAGGTACCTCCTCCAAAGCTCCCATTGGCCGCGGTTCCCCGTTCCCAGCCAATGGGAGCTGCAGGGGGCAGTGCCTGGAAGCGAGAGCACGGAGCCCTCTACTCCCTCCCGCCCGCGGCTGCAGGGACATAGTTCCAGCCGCTTCAGGGAGCGGTGCGAGGCTTGCGGCGCCACGGGGTAGGCAGAGGGGCGGAGGGAGCTTGGCGGGCCGAATGAAAGAACCCCACGGGGCCGTGTATTTGAGACCCCTGCTCTAGGCCATGAATCTATATCTAATATCGGCCTAAACCCTGTCACCCTCTTGGGGAACGCCACTTTATTTTTAATCCAAATGATTTGGTTGCTGACACTGCGCTGGCATTGAATGATGGCTTGCGTTAATCAGTGACTGAATGAAGCACTCATGGATATGCTCATGTACTTATGCCATGTGTTACATTATATTGAGGGACTGATAGGGCAATGGAAAAACATTCCTGAGAGTAACTACTGCAAATGGCTGTAGTGTTTTCCCGGAGTGAAGGGCTTAGATGCAGCTTGACACACACACAGACCACTGAAAATCAGGCCCAAGGAGTTTGTCTTCTTTTCCCCCTACTCTCTGATATCAAACTGGTTGAAGTAAATCTACACCAAGACCTAGTTGCCTGTAACTTCATGGCCAACTCAATCTTCACAGCAGCAACAAGCATAGAAGGCACAGCCTCCTCCTGGAGCAGCAGAAACTCCAACTACTTGTGCTACAGTAGATATCATTAGCTGTTACCAAGACAACCCCATTTTGCAAAGGTACGTAGGGGCTTACATCCCATCAGACCTCAACCTCTGGATGCTGAAATGAGGGTCAGTGAGGGGCAACAGGCCTTCAAATGAGGAACCTCAACTTTTTTATTGAACAGCCCACAGGTGCTAACTTGTATTTCCCTGATGGGTGCTCCACCCCCATTCTGCCCCTTCCCCTGAGACCCCACCCTTGCCCCGCCTCTTCCTCGCCATCTCTTCCAGTCCCCCCTTCCCGCCCTGCTCCAGCCCCTTCCCCTGGGGAGGCTGGCCTGCCAGTCTCTCCTCTCTGCCCCTTCTCCCTGGAGCACCTCCCACCTGCCGAACAGCTGATCAGCAGCCAGACTTGGGGCTGGAATCAGTGTGGCTGGAGGGTGCTAAGCACCCCCTATTCATTTTCCTTGGGGGCTTGAGCCCCAGCGCACCCATAGACTCAGCGCCTATGGAACAGACAGTTTTATTAAATATATATATATGTACAAGCATAGCACTAGCCTGGCATCTATTATAATATGTGGGTCCATGCACTGAAAGCAGACTTTATAGAGGAAGCCACTATTTACAATAACATTTAAAAAATGAATTTACGCTAATGCTCATAGTGACTGTGTTTTGTGTCATAGATCTCCTGCCCACAGTCCATGTCAGTTACTCCCCCCAGCCTCCCCTTCTCCATGTCAGAGATGCTGCCCCTGCCCTGCACGTCCCTCCCCCCACCATGTCAGGGACCCCCCCAGCCGCCCTTTCCCCCATCCAGCCACTTCTTAAACACACCCCCCTCCCCCACCTGCAGCCATTGGAGCACTTTCTAAGGCCTTGGCTACACTGGTGCTGTACAGCGCTGCAACTTGCTGCGCTCAGGGGTGTGAAAACGCCCCCTCCCCGAGCGCAGCGAGTGCGGCGCTGTAACGCGCCAGTGTAATCAGCGCCTGCAGCGCTGCACACTCGCTTGCAGTGCTGCAAGCTATTCCCCTCGGAGAGGTGGAGTACATACAGCGCTGTGAGAGAGAGCTCGCGCAGCGCTGGCGGCGCGACTGCGGCAGCGCTGTGAATTCTCAAGTGTAGCCAAGGCCTAAGCTGCACACTGCCCCAGAAGGGAACAGCACAGTGGTGGTGCCGCATGCAGGGGGAGGCACAGGTAACCGCTGGTGCCACCGGATGTCATTGTGTCTGGGTGCTGGAGCCATAGGCGCCGACTCCGTGGGTTCTCCAGGGTTGGAGCACCCATGGGAAAAAAATTGGTGGGTGCTCTGCACCCACCGGCAGCTCCCCGCCCCCCCCCCCCCCCCAGCCCCCCCCCCCCCCCCCCCCCCAGCTCACCTCCACCTCCTCCCCTGAGCGTGTCGCGTGCCCGCTTTTTCCCCTAGCTCCCAGCACTTGCGCCGCGAAACAGCTGTTTCACGCAGCTGGGAGGGAGGGGGGATGAGGGGGAACGTGGCGTGCTCGGGGAAGAGGTGAGGCCGGGATTTGGGGAAGGGGTCCAATAGGGGCAGAGAGGGGGCAGGGACTTTGGGGAAGGGGTTGGAATTGGGGCGGGGCAGAGGGGCGTGAGCACCCATCAGTGCTGGGGAAAGTTGTCGCCTATGGCTGGAGTGGGGACGTTCCAATGGCAAGGTGGGAGCAGGGAACAAGTTTACAAAGCAGGGCCAAAGGTGGGACATATGCGTGGTATACAGCCCGTTGATTTCAATGGGTGTTAGGCACCTAAATCCCTTTGAGAAGCTGAGCCACACAGCTTTTGACACACACCTAAGCTGTTCTGAGGCCAGCCAGTGCATGTGCACGTGACATTCAGTTTTTAATTTTCAAAAAAGAATTGCCTCTGCGGTCGCATCCCTGGGCCAAAATTTTCAAACGTGGATTTAAAGTTAGGCAACTAATTCTGCAGTTAAGCACCTAAATACATGGCCTGGTTCTATTCCCCGCCCTCCCTTCTCCAACCTTTGAAAATTAGGTGCCTAGCAATGGATTTAGGCACCTAACGTTAGGTGCTTATGGTGGAAAGCTTTAGACTAAATTTTAGCCCAAAGCTGAGCAGTTTCACTGACTGTAGCGATGACACAGCCTGTGGTAATACGGGCGCAGGCATGCTGGGTAAAAAGATGTAATAAAATCCAAAGGCCTTTTCTGTTGAATTCAAAGAAAGGGAACTTGCGCCAAGACCCTGTTCTGGAACGTGACATGAGTGTGGTGGAATGAACAGCTTTTGCTTATGCAGTAACTTACCTGCTCTGGGTTAAAAGCCAGCCCTTCCGGCAGCGGCTCACTATCAGCGCTGAAGGAGCAAGCTACGCTAGTACTACTTTCAAAAGAAGCCAATGTGCAGCGGAGACGTGGGGTGATGGGCAGCAGCGGGCAGGTGGTGGTACCTCAGCTGAATACAGTAACTCCTCACTTAACATTGTAGTTATGTTCCGGAAAAATGCGACTTTAAGCAAAATGATGTTAAGCGAATCCAATTTCCCCATAAGAATTAATGTAAATATGCGGCGGCAGCGGGGTGTGTGTGTGTGTGTGTGTGTGTGGTGTGTGTGTTAGGTCCCAGGGCACTTTTTTCGCCAGACAAAAGACATTATATACATATATAGTATAAGTGTTAAATAATTGTAAACAATTTAATATTGTAACCACCAATGATGATTGTGAAGCTTGGTTGAGGCAGGGGCGTAGCGGGGTTGGGAGATGGGGACTTGCCCCACTCCACCCCCCCTCCCCTCCCCGGCGCTCCTGCCAGGGAGTGGGGTCAGGAGCTTGTACGCTCCCTGGCCGGAAAGGGGCAAGCGCCCAGTGCCCCAGCCCTGCTCCCTGGCTGGAACGCCGGGTGGACAGAGTGATGCAAGCCCCCACTCCCCGGCAGGAGCCCTGGGCAGGCAGAATGGGGCAAGGCCCCGTGCCCTAACCCCGCGCCCCGGCAGGAGCCCCGAGCCAGCGGAGCAGGGTGAGCCAAACAACCTTATAATGGAACATTGTGCGACTTTAAACATGTTCCCTAATAGAGCAGCAGCCTAATACCGAAACAATGTTAACCGGGATGACTTTAAGGAGTTACTGTATTTCTGCACGCGCAAGCTGAGGGTTTTTTGTAAAAAAACCATTTTCATTTCTTGATGGTCAGCCCTTTGGCTTTGCTCCCTCCTGCCAACTTTCCCCAATTCTTGCTGAAGAGCAAGGTGAGTGGGGAGCCCCTCTGGACCCAATGTGACCATAAAGGCTTCAGGAGGACTGGGAAGCGGGGGATGTGAGGCATGGTTAGAGATTCATGCCAGAACAACTGGATTCCGCCCACTCCCCATCCCATTTCTGACGGGGCTGTGACAGGCTCAGCAGTGGCATTATAATAAACACTGCCGGCGGGACTGCTGGCACCACTGGAACATGGCATTGCCTAATGCTAAAGTGTGACACAACAGGCACTAGAATAGCTGCCAGGCAAAGCTTTAGCAAGCCAGCCCCAAGGTTACAAATAGGAATCTAATTAGGCGCCCTGTCTGAACTCAGCTGAGTCACTGCCACCCTCCAGTGCCTCAGTGTCCCACCTTCACCTAGTTTTGCTTTTTGCGTGTAAGTTCCTCACGACCGGGCCCATCTCTGACCACACGTATATTCAGCATCCAACACAACGACACTCGTACAACAACTGCTGCTTGAAGACAAGCTTTGTGTGAGCTGGGAAAGCTTGTCGCGTTCACCAACAAACGGGCCAATAAAAGCTATTGCCTCATCCACCGTGTCATGCTTTCCACACAGGCCATACCCCTGTGGTGACCCCTTGCCAGTGCTTTAAACTAGGTTCACCGGGGGAAGGAGCCCAAAGCCCTGAGGTAAGTGGGGAAGTGGGATACCGGGAGGAAGCGCGAGCAGGAGAATGCAAGCGGGGAGGACTCCTGTCTCATACTGAGAAAGTGGGACGATCAGCGAGTTATCTTAACTGCCTATACACAAATGCAAGAAGCCTGGGAAACAAGCAGGGAGAACTGGAAGTCCTGGCACAGTCAAGGAACTGTGACGTGACTGGAATAACAGACTTGGTGGGATAACTTACATGACTGGAGTACTATCATGGCTGGATATAAACTGTTCAGGAAGGACAGGCAGAGCAGAAAAGATGGGGGTGTTGCATTGTATGTAAGAGAGGAGTATGACTGCTCAGAGCTCCGGTATGAAACTGCAGAAAAATCTGAGAGTCTCTGGATTAAGTTTAGAAGTGTGAGCAACAAGGGTGATGTCGTGATGGGAGTCTGCTATAGACCATCAGACCAGGGGGATGAGGTGGACGAGGCTTTCTTCTGGCAACTAATAGAAGTTACTAGATCACAGGCCCTGGTTCTCATGGGAGACTTCAATCACCCTGATAGCAGCTGGGAGAACAATACAGCGGTGCACAGAAAATCCAGGAAGTTTTTGGAAAGTGTAGGGGACAATTTCTTGGTGCAAGTGCTGGAGGAACCAACTAGGGGCAGAGCTTTTCTTGACCTGCTGCTCACAAACCGGGAAGAATTACTAGGGGAAGCAAAAGTGGATGGGAACCTGGGAAGCAGTGACCATGAGATGGTCGAGTTCAGGATCCTGACACAAGGAAGAAAGGAGAGCAGCAGAATACGGACCCTGGACTTCAGAAAAGCAGACTTTGACTCCCTCAGGGAACTGATGGGCAGGATCCCCCGGGAGAATAACATGAGGGGGAAAGGAGTCCAGGAGAGCTGGCTGTATTTTAAAGAGTCCTTATTGAGGTTGCAGGAACAAACCATCCTGATGTGTAGAAAGAACAGTAAATATGGCAAGCGACCAGCTTGCTTTAACAGTGAAATCCTTGCTGACCTTAAACACAAAAAAGAAGCTTACAAGAAGTGGAAGATTGGACAAATGACCAGGGAGGAGTATAACAATATTGCTCAGGCATGCAGGAGTGAAATCAGGGAGGCCAAATCACATTTGGAGTTGCAGGTAGCAAGGGGTGTTAAGAGTAACAAGAAGGGTTTCTTCAGGTATGTTAGCAACAAGAAAGTCAAGGAAAGCGTGGGCCCCTTACTGAATGAGGGAGGCAACCTAGTGACCGAGGATGTGGAAAAAGCTAATGTACTCAATGGTTTTTTTGCCTCTGTCTTCACGAACAAGGTCAGCTCCCAGACTGCTGCACCAGGCAGCTGAGCATGGGGAGGAGATGACCAGCCCTCTGTGGAGAAAGAAGTGGTTCGGGACTATTTAGAAAAGCTGGACGAGCACAAGTCCATGGGGCTGGATGTGTTGCATCCGAGGGTGCTAAAGTAGTTGGTGGAGGTGATTGCAGCGCCATTGGCCATTATCTTTGACAACTCATGGCGCTCCAGGGAGGTCCCAGATGACTGGAAAAAGGCTAATGGACGAGGGGAAAGCAGTGGATGTGTTATTCCTTCTCTTTAGCAAAGCTTTTGATACGGTCTCCCACAATATTCTTGCCAGCAAGTTAAGTATGGGCTGGATGAATGGACTATAAGGTGGATAGAAAGCTGGCTAGATCGTCGGGCTCAACGGGTAGTGATCAATGGCTCGATGTCTAGTTGGCAGCTGGTATCAAGCGGAGTGCCCCAAGGGTCGGTCCTGGGGCTGATTTTGTTCAATATCTTCATTAATGATCTGGAGGATGGCGTGGACTGCACCCTCAGCAAGTTTGCAGATGACACTAAACTGGGAGGAGTGGTAGATACGCTGGAGGGTAGGGATAGGATACAGCGGGACCTAGACAAATTAGAGGATTGGGCCAAAAGAAATCTGATGAGGTTCAACAAGGACAAGTGCAGAGTCCTGCACTTAGGACGGAAGAATCCCATACACTGCTACAGACTAGGGACCGAGTGGCTAGGCAGTAGTTCTGCAGAAAAGGACCTAGGGGTTACAGTGGACGAGAAGCTGGATATGAGTCGACAGTGTGCCCTTGTTGCCAAGAAGGCTAACGGCATTTTGGGCTGTATAAGTAGGGGCATTGCCAGCAGATCGAGGGATGTGATCATTCCCCTCTATTCGACATTGGTGAGGCCTCATCTGGAGTACTGTGTTCAGTTTGGGGCCCCACACTACAAGAAGGATGTGGAAAAATTGGAGAGAGTCCAGCGGAGGGCAACAAAAATGATTAGGGGGCTGGAGCACATGACTTATGAGGAGAGGCTGAGGGAACTGGGATTGTTTAGTCTGCAGAAGAGAAGAATGAGGGGGGATTTGATAGCTGCTTTCAACTACCTGAAAGGGGGTTCCAAAGAGGATGGATCTAGACTGCTCTCAGTGGTACCAGATGACAGAACAAGGAGTAATGGTCTCAAGTTGCAGTGGGGGAAGTTTAGGTTGGATATTAGGAAAAACTTTTTCATTAGGAGGGTGGTGAAGCACTGGAATGGGTTACCTAGGGAGGTGGTGGAATCTCCTTCCTTAGAGATTTTTAAGGTCAGGCTTGACAAAGCCCTGGCTGGGATGATTTAGTTGGGGATTGGTCTTGCTTTGAGCAGGGGGTTGGACTAGATGACCTCCCGAGGTCCCTTCCAACCCTGATACTCTATGATTCTATGTATATACACGGACAGCATGCTGATGTCCTGTAAGACTGCCACTCTCCTAGGTGTAACTTTGGAGGGGCCTATCCTACTGTTCTTCAGCTGCTGCTTCAGAAATGGACTTTCTATTTTTTTTCCTACGAGGAAGCTCTTGTAAACCCCTTCACTAACACCCCCCGTCCCATGCTAATGTCTGAGCCACATGGAACGCTGGCACGTGGGTCTGCTACTGCAAAGACACTGCCTTAGCTTTAATGTTTCTACGCTGCCTAGTTTGCACCACTTTTGTCCCAGCGCCTCCTCTCACTTTGTGGCAGACGCGGGCACTTGTCAGCTTGAACTGGAAGTGAAAAATGCCCCTTGTGCCTGCAGCAGCAAGAGCTGGCTGAAAGGTCAGGCTAGATAATTGCCAAATAGATGGGTTTTTCCCCTTTGCGAAACATGAAGCAGCTGTTTTCCTCACAGCAGAAAGTGGCGCAATGGGGACATCTAGTGGCGTGTTGCCTTGGCCACAGGTGTATCAACTTACAGCAAACAAGCAGCAGCTTGTTGAGTTGGACGGTGCCATTTTTAATATAGAAACTTTTCAGAATAGAATCATATTTTGTTTTAAAAGGCTTTTGCTTCAAAATTAACATCCTATTTAACTCACTCAAGGCCGTTCCTAGTTCTCTGGGCTCTACTGTTAGCGACTTCATGGATTTGGTAAGAAAACCTTGCATTGGGTTCCAGTCTCAGAATAATCTGAGCATCAGGAAAAATTTCCTCCCACTGAGACCTGCCTGACTATGGACATGGCTCAAGGGAAATGGTGAAAGCTCCCTTGGTAGGCCCACGTAATACTTGGAATGTGCAACTCAGCAGAACGTACACGGTAAGAAACAATCTGAAGTAGGACTAATGGGGTGCTAAGTCTGTTCCATCTCTGGTTTCCATGCGGTTGCAACAAGGTGAGACACTTTTTTTTTTAAAAAGTCTTATTAGACAAAGGGGATAGGATGAGCAGGGAAGGTGGCATTAGCTCTGGCTCAGACACAGGAGAAATATCAGCCTACCTGGTTTCGGAGATCATAGCTATGTGACTGACAGACAGGATATCTGGCTTCCACTCCTTCAACTGGTACTGATCCATGGCTTGACATCACTTAAACCTTCCTGGCTGTCTCTCTGCTAGGCTTTTTGCTAAGGCCTTTCATACTATTGTAGCTCTAGGGGTAGCAATGATGAGGTGAGGTTAGGTGAGACAGCAGTCCAGGCACTCACCAACACTTTAACCACTAGATCATCTCCACCCACCTGCTCAGAGGAGATCTACACAACACAGTGGTACTAACACCAGCTGGCACACAGAGTTCTGTTCAGATGGGTGAGCTCACTATTGCCACTACCTGTGAGAACGTTGTCAGAACAAAACCCTATTGAAGACAAGGTTTGTTAGTTTCCTCCAGCTGTAAAATAGATTCAGAGATCATGCGGCTGGAAGGGACCATTGTGTTCATCTAGTCTAACCTTTTGCATAACACAGGCCACATGCCCTCCTTGAATTAATTCCTCTTGGAACTGGTCCATATCTTTTATAAATTCCCAGTGATGGAGATTTCACCACAACCCCTGGTAAATTGTTCCAATGCTTCATTACTCGCTGTTGAAAACTTGCACCTTATTTCTGGTCTGAATTTGTCTGGTTTCCAGCCATTGGATCATGTTCTACCTGTATATGTTAGATTAAAGAGCCCATTATCAAAGTTTTGTTCCCCATGTAGGTACTTCTAGACTGTGATCAGTGAAGGATAGTGCTCTTCATCTATGTAGCACTCAGGGGGGGGATTCAATTGTTAATGTCTGTAAAGCACGTTGAAGCTGTGAAATAAAACTCTCTTTTAATCTAAAACGTAACAGCCATCCTGGTTTGGAGATCATTGTTTAAGGCCGATATTTTTGTTTCATTACCGTATTTGCAGAAGCTGAGCAGTAATATTGTCCCAGAGCTGCATCCATCCTGACTAGAACTCTGCAGTGAAATGAGCCATTTCATTTGAAGCAATGACTGCATTCTCCCGAGGGTTGTACTGCTTGATGGCACAGTATTCAACCAGTAGGTGATTAGAGTGCCTGACTTTTTTATTATGGGGCCATCAAACACCGAAGCTGCTGCAGAGCAAGGGGAGCTACATAGGGAGGACTTGTGCTCAGCCTTGGTAGAGCTACAGCAAAATGGATCAAATGGCACAAAAGGATCTTTTGAAAAAGAATGCCAAGGCTGCAAGTGCTGGTTTGTGGCATCTCTGAGTGTCAAAACCCCCACACAAAACCACAGTGAGCTGGTTTGACATTCAAACACTTTTATTGTCACTCATATGCAACTTGTTTCTAAAAATCAGCAAGCAAGGAGGCTTCTCTGGCTCCACCCTCTTGTGTCTCCGGGGTGTGTGGGGGGGAAATCACAAGAGACACCCTCTCCCCTCCACTCTGATAAGTTACAGACAAGAGTCATCCCACTGACTAACGGCACACCAGTATGGGGAAAGCAGCCATAATTTGGCCCTAACCCTTTCCAGCGGCACTCTAAGCAGCCAGCACTAGTCTTACCACAACATGCTGAAGCCTCACCCAGTGTAATGACACTACGTGTATAAGGACTCTTAATGCAAAACTAATTAAACAGCACAGGTCATGAATCATTCAAAGTGAAAGCTCCCATGGCCACAGTCTGTAACTCTGGCATTCCAGAGCTCCACAGTGGAGAAGCTCTCAATGAAAGCAGCAGAAAGATTTGGGGGGGGGTCTTGGGTACCTCCCCCCCCTCATTTAAAAACAAGCAAGCAAACAAAAATAACCAGGCAGACCAAGTGAATGAATGTTAATGTAACAAGACTGGGATATCCTTGGGGCAGAGACTGTCTCTTACTGTGTGGTTTGTACAACAGTTAGCCCCATAGGTGGCACCTAGCTCCATGGGACCCGGGCCTGGCCTGCTTGGGGCCTTTGGGAACTACAGCAATATAATTACATATACAGCAACTGTGTTAAAAGATGGTTACTAAGGTTGCAAAGTCAAGTCCTCAGAAGTTAGGAAATGCCAGCATTAAGATTCGCTGGGCAACCTTAGTTGGGCTTGCTTGTGCGTATGCATTATGATACAATCTTATTACATCATCCCAAACTACGTATATCCGCAGGACCCCTGCCTCATTTAATGCCCAGGCTAGACCTGCTCTGGAGATTAATTAGGGTTGTGTGGTGAAGGAGGCTGTTGTCTATAGGACCCCTGGCTCATTTGTTGTGAAAGAAGAAGGGACTGGTAAGAAGAGAAAGGGTGGTCTCATGGCTAAGGCAGGTGACTGCTACCCCAGAAAAATCAGTTCTATCCCTGCTTTTGCCCCAAAGTTCCTATGGGATGCTGGGCCAGTCACTTCAACCAGACTTTTCATAGGTGGTCACTGTGATCCTCATTTTGAGACCCTGGGGGCTGAGTTGCAGAAATGCAGAGCACTCCCATCTGGAACCAAAGTCAATGGCAATCAGGAAGGATGGTTAGGAAGAGTAAGAACAGGGTGAGGAATTGGGACATCCTGAATTCTAATCCCAGTTCCATCAGACTCCTTGGGCAAGTCTCAGTTTCCCTACATGTAAAATGGAGAAACTACTACTGCTGCCTTGGGGTCTGGTGACTAGTATCTAGTGTAGCATCGTACGTGCCGTCATACTCTGAAAAAAATGAGGCCCTCGGCTTGGTCACTTCAGCATTGAAACTGCCAAAGTTAATGGACACTTGCAAATTTTCGCCACAAACTGTTTTCCTATCTATAAAGTGGAGCTAGACATACTGTGTTCCTCACAGGGAAGTCATGTTCAACAATATTCTGGGGGCATTCAATATTGGCGATGAACACTATAGGAAAGCCCACCACAAAATGAACAATTCCATATTCAGAATTTGAGTGGTGGGCAACAACGAAAGGCCTGGGACCACACATCAAAAGAGGAAAATAAAAAGAAATTAAACAACTGCCTCATTCCCTGAGCACTTTTTATCCCAGGGGTCGGCAACGTTCGGCACGAGAGAGTAAACACCCTGGCGGGCCGGGCCAATTTATTTACCTGCTGACGCGGCAGGTTCGGCCGATCGCGGCCCCCACTGGCCGCGGTTTGCTGTCCCGGGCCAATGGGGGCGACGGGAAGCCGCGGCCAGCACATCCCTCGGCCCGCGCCGCTTCCTGCCACCCCCATTGCCCCAGGACGGCGAACCGTGGGGAGTGGGGGCCGCGATCGGCCGAACCTGCCGCGTCAGCAGGTAAATAAACTGGCCTGGCCCGCCAGGGTCCTTACCCTGGCAAGCCGCATGCCGAATGTTGCTGACCCCTATTCTATCCTGTGCACTGAGGCAGGCCAGGGTGGGGGGGAAAGGGTGTGTGTGTGTGTGTGTGATGGAATTAAGGACTGTCTAATACTGCATATGATGAGGGCCTTAATTCAAATGTTTCCTAACATTTGAGGGCTTGACTTTGCAAGCAAAACAAGGTTCGTTAACATGGTTTGGCTTGGTCTGTAAATTATTAATTTGCCAAACTTGTAAGTCTCAAAAGCTTAATAAAATTTAAACAAATCCCTCTGTCGTTTGACATTTTGTGCCCGTTTGGTGATTTTAATGCACTGCTGGGAAAGCTAGAGTCAGACTGTTAGGGACTAAAAGACCATATTCATCCCCTGCAGCCAATGGAGTCTCACCAGGGAGGAATTTAACTCAGAGTGTTTAACTTGCTTTTTCGCAGCAGCTGCACTATCATTGTCTTGATGTAAAAGCAGCTGCCAAATGCTAAGACTTACCAGCATGCCAGCGAGAGCTTTAAAAATCTAATGGACATGAACATTTCAGACTCAGCTCACTAAAGAATTGCAGAGAGTTTAAGTAAAAGGCTTCAGGGAAATAAGTTCCTAAACATTCAAAATATACCAGCATCCACAGATCACATTCACTGACTCATGCTGTGCTCCTCCCTAGAGGGCTTGAACCCTTGGTCAACAGGTGCTGATGGAGGGCAAGCGGGGAGGGGGTGATATTCACGCCTTTTGAGAGTCTGAGGGAAGGAGGCCAGACTGTACTGGGACAGAACATCCCTTAAAGGATGAGCATGAGCAACATTAGACTTTGTTAGGCCCTTGACTGCAGCAGGGGGGAAAAGGGCAAGTGCTGTTGACAGAGCTGGTGAGGGGCTGGTCTAAAAGAGGCAGAAGCAGGACTTGGACAAAGCAGGAGACAAAAACCCTCTCACCTCACTTGAACCACCTAGTAGCCAGAGCCTCTGGCCTGTGGAAGCAGATAGTGATGCAGCCCTGCTGGGTGACAGAATGCACACACCGCTACCTACGGCCTGTGTACCAGAAAGGCAAACAACCAGCATCCTGTTTTCTTACAGAGACTTTTCTAGAAGATCGTTTTTAGAAGCTAGAGCAGGAGCCTAGAGTCCTGAGTTCTGCTCCCAGCTCGGCAGCTGGCTCCCTCTGTGACCTCGCTCACATCATTTAACCGCTTTGTGCCTGGGAGACTTAGCTGCTATGAAGGGGTGTTGCGGGTCCTAATTAACATCTGTTAAGTCCTTCGGGGTCCTCAGGGGAAGGGCTCTGTACACTTGCAAAGAATTCAGACTGCCCTTACTTAACACAAGATGGGCTGGGCCGGCCTTCAGAAGATGGGCCAAGTTTTTGTGGCGCCATTCTACAGCCATCTTACCTGATGCTGCGCTCCCCACAGATCTAGCGAGCTAAGTGGAGTTAGTGCTGGAATGAGAGAGCTCCAGGAAACGCCTAGGTGCCGCTGGTTCAGTAGGTGGCATAATCAATGCACGAGGTGTAATCCAAACTTGAGGAATGTTATGCTTGTTCTTGATAAAATTAAAATAATCAAAGGTATTTTGTTTCTTTTTTTAACATATGATGTGGTACAGATGGCTTTTTAATTTCTCCTTTATGTACAGAGATGTGAACAGGGAAAAAATGCAGGCATCTCAGGAAAAGATCAAAATAAATGGCTGGTTTAATCAGCACAGGTTACACAAACCAATCTCAACACAACCTCAAATTAGTCAACGTAGCACCTACATCGCTTTTAAACCAAGTTACTCTTCTGTTCTTCCTTCCTCCACTGAAGGCATTTCTGTGCACGTGAAGACATTTTTCTCATTGAATTGCAGGTCACATCCTTCCCTGCAGTCTGTAATCTCTGTTTTTTCCCTCCTCAAACAGCTGATCAACCACAATTCTGTATAATCATTTTATTGATAATGCAACAGCTAGTGGTGAAGATGTATACCTGAATATGTATAGTTTTAATATTTAAAAACACAATGTAAAATAAAAGCAGACAAAATATTCAAGCAAATCCATAAGGCAGAGATCTACACATGGGCTAGAGTCAAAGGGCCAAAATCTGATGTATTTTACACCATTGTAAATCAGGAGGAATGCTACTGGAGTTAGCGAATTTGAACCAATGTAAATGAGTCCAGAATCAGGTGCTATGACTAAGCCTCGAGTTGATCACAGAGGTCACAGATTCTGTGACTTTCCGTTACCTCTGTGACTTCTGCAGTGGTTGGTGCGCCTGGCCTGGGGGCACCTGAGCAGCTCAGGCAGTCTCAGGCCACCATGCCTCCCGTCCCCCCCCCGGCACCCCTGGGGCCACCGCTACCCCCGAGCACCCGCGGCATCCCCACGTTTTAGTCAGGGGTATATAAGCAGAATTGAATTTTTGTTTACTGTCCATAATCTGTCCATGACTTTTACTAAAAATACCCGTGACTAAAACGTTGCCTTACCTATGACTGAGAACCCCTCTAACAAGGTAGAGTTTTCAGACTGCACACCTGACAATGAATAACATGGGATACAGCTACCTGAGTTGCAATCACATCTCTGATCAAAGTGTAGATATACCCATGTTATTCAAGCATGCCACCGGGGCAGAGGTGGCATCCACAGAGCAAGAGATACATAGCTGTACTCTGTATCCTTTCAACATGGATGCTTCATGCTTAGACATTCTTCCTCACAAAGAATCTTCCTGTGTATTTTGAACAGCACAGGAAACAGGACAGAACATTGAGGGACACTGCATTTCAAATCCACCAGCAACAGCACAATTATTCATCCTCACCAACTGATCCCTAATTTCTAGGTATGGCTGAAATACATTGGTGGGCGATTCCAGATGCATCAACAACTGAGGGCAATTCCTGGTGTAACTAACCCTGAAAGCTGCTGAGAGAGCCCAGCATGTCCACAATGGACAGTTGACCCTGAATTATCTCCAGAAGGTCTTTCATTCCCTTCCTCAAGTCCAAAGGAAGGAAACCCTTGGAACATACTCAGGAGGGTCCAGATGTCCCTGGATCTGAATAGCCAGCACACTCTCATCTTCCCTAAAGGATGGGTGACTTGAGACCGGGCAGGAATTAGCAAGCATGCCCATACCAAAGATGGTTTCTTGAGAAAGGGGATGAGCCATTGTATATTAAAGGATAGTTGTACCCTCCTGCCAATAAGCAGGATAATACCTGCCAGCAACAGCACCACAGCTACCCAATTTGCCTTAAATACAACCCAGCTGTTAAGAGCCACTACTGATGGGCCTTGGAGAACCCAAAACCATAGATGTCCTCCTCAGGCACCAGACAGATTCAAACAATGGATCACAGACTGCTGGCAGCAGACAGCTCTTGTAAGAGAGCTGGGGATGCCAGCCTGGAGCCTCCTCCTCACTTGTAAGCTCTCAAAATCCACCATGTCATATGAACTCATCACAGAGTTGATGTTCCAAATGAAGAAACTACCAACAGGACAAGGAGTCCAGAGACTCCATACTGCACATTATCCTGAAGAGTTCAGCTGGACCATTTCTTGTGGTGTATGTAGCTGAACATAGATAACATTTCATATACTTTTTACACACCAGCAGAACCCAGGGACAAGTGATGAGATGATTCTGAAAATAAACGCATCTTCATCTTATGAACAGAAAAGAATCAAAGCAACTGAGGACAATTCGATACTTTAAATGACTGCTTCTTGGAGCAGCTTGTACAGGAACCCACAAGGGGAGAGGCAACTCTCGATTTAGTCCTGAATGAAGCGCAGAATCTGGACCAAGAGGTAACTATAACAGGACCGGGGGGGGAGGGATAGTTCAGTGGTTTGCGCATTCGCCTGCTAAGCCCAGGGTTGTGAGTTCAATCCTTGAGGGGGCCATTTAGGGATCTTGGGCAAAAATCTGTCTGGGGATTGGCCCTGCTTTGAGCAGGGTTGGACTAGATGACCTCCTGAGGTCCCTTCTAACCCTGATATTCTATGATTCTATGACCGCTTGGAAATAGTGACCATAATATAACAACATTTAACATTCCTGTGGTGGGAAGAACACCTCAACAGCCCAACACTGTGGCATTTAATTTCAGAAAGGGGAACTATGCAAAAATGAGGTTAAACAGAAATTAAAAGGTACAGTGACTAGAGAGAAATCCCTGAAAGCTGCATGGACACTTTTCAAAGACAACATAATAGAGGCCCAACTTAAATGTACACCCCAAATTAAAAAATACACAGTAAAAGAACTAAAAAAGAGCCACCGTGGCTTAACAACCATGTTAAAGAAGCAGTGAGAGATAAATAGGCATCTTTTAAAAAGTGGAAGTCAAATCCTAGTGAGGTAAATAGAAGGGAGCATAAACACTGCCAAATTAAGTGTAAAAATGTAATAAGAAAAGCCAAAGAGGAGTTTGAAGAACAGCTACCCAAAAACTCAAAAGGTAATAAAATGTTTTTTAAGTATAGAGTTGTCTTACCACCTGTTCATGCTCTCTGTATGTGTGTATATATATCTCCTCAATATATGTTTCACTCTATATGCATCCGAAGAAGTGGGCTGTAGCCCACAAAAGCTTATGCTCTAATAAATTTGTTAGTCTCTAAGGTGCCACAAGTACTCCTGTTCTTTTTGCGGATACAGACTAACACGGCTGCTACTCTGAAACCTGTCATACTGCAGAGAAACTAAATGAATTCTTTGCTTCAGTCTTCACGGCTGAGGATGTTAGGGAGATTCCCAAACCTGAGCCATCTTTTGTAGGTGACAAATCTGAGGAATTGTCACAGATTGAAGTGTCACTAGAGGAGGTTTTAGAATTAATTGATAAACTTAACAGTAACAAGTCACCAGGACCAGATGGTATTCACCCAAGAGTTCTGAAAAAACTCAAATGTGAAGTTGCAGAACTATTAACTATGGTTTGTAACCTATCCTTTAAATCGGCTGCTGTACCCAATGACTGGAAGATAGCTAATGTAACGCCAATATTTAAAAAGGACTCTAGAGGTGATCCCGGCAATTACAGACCAGTAAGTCTAACATCAGTACCAGGCAAATTAGTTGAAACAATCGTAAAGAATAAAATTGTCAGGCACATAGAAGAATATAAATTGTTGGGCAAAAGTCAACATGGTTTCTGTAAAGGGAAATCATGTCTTACTAATCTAATAGAGTTCTCTGAAGGGGTCAACAAACATGTGCACAAAGGGGATCCAGTGGACATAGTGTACTTAGATTTCCAGAAAGCTTTTGACAAGGTCCCTCACCAAAGGCTCTTACATAAATTAAGTTGTCATGGGATAAGAAGGAAGATCCTATCATGGATTGAGAACTGGTTAAAAGACAGGGAACAAAGGGTAGAAATAAATGGTAAATTTTCAGAATGGAGAGGGGTAACTAGTGGTGTTCCCCAAGGGTCAGTCCTAGGACCAATCCTATTCAACTTATTCATAAATGATCTGGAGAAAGGGGTAAACAGTGAGGTGGCAAAGTTTGCAGACGATACAAAACTGCTCAAGATAGTTAAGACCAAAGCAGGACTGTGAAGAACTTCAAAAAGATCTCACAAAACTAAGTGATTGGGCAACAAAATGGCAAATGAAATTTAATGTGGATAAATGTAAAGTAATGCACATTGGAAAAAAATAACCCCAACTATACATACAATATGATGGGGGCTAATTTAGCTACAACTAATCTGGAAAGAGATCTTGGAGTCATCGTGGATAGTTCTCTGAAGATGTCCATGCAGTGTGCAGCATCAGTCAAAAAAGCAAACAGGATGTTAGGAATCATTCAAAAAGGGATAGAGAATAAGATGGAGAATATCTTATTGCCCTTATATAAATCCATGGTACGCCCACATCTTGAATACTGCGTACAGATGTGGTCTCTTCATCTCAAAAGAGATATACTGGCATTAGAAAAGGTTCAGAGAAGGGCAACTAAAATGATTAGAGATTTGGAATGGGTCCCATATGAGGAGAGATTAAAGAGACTAGGACTTTTCAGCTTGGAAAAGAAGAGACTAAGGGGGGATATGATAGAGGTATATAAAATCATGAGTGGTGTGGAGAAAGTGAATAAGGAAAAGTTATTTACTTGTTCCCATAATATAAGAACTAGGGGCCATACCAAATGTAATTAACGGGCAGCAGATTTAAAACAAGTAAAAGCAAGTTCTTCACACAGCGCACAATCAACCTGTGGAACTCATTGCTTGAGGAGATTGTGAAGGCTAGGACTATAACAAGGTTTAAAAGAGAACTAGATAAATTCATGGAAGTTAAGTCCATTAATGGCTATTAGTCAGGATGGGTAAGGAATGGTGTCCCTAGCCTCTGTTTGTCAGAGGGTGGAGATGGATGGCAGGAGAGAGATCACTTGATCATTACCTGTTAGGTTCACTCCCTCTGGGGCACCTGGCATTGGCCACTGTCGGTAGACAGAATACTGGGCTGGATGGACATTTGGTCTGACCCAGTATGGCCATTCCTATGTTCAACAAAAACCCACACATAGCCACTGCATTCCTATTAACCTGCATGAGTTTGGTGGATCACTCAGAACCAGCCATGCCAAAACTGGGCCTGCAGCATCATCCATGCTAGTCTCAGAGTTAGATCACAACAGAATCATCAACTATATCAGCTTTATTCAGACAGGCCAGACATTGGCCAAAAATCACCAACCTGGGTGTCTTTAATTGATTATCTCGCCAATAGGGGTTTCCTTAATAGATCTTTTCAAAGGGGTGAGTCCTGCTTCTTCACCAATCCCACATCCACCTCACTGCACCAAACACAAAAGTGGTCATAGTGAACAAACAACTCTACAGGTTTCAGAGTAGCAGCCGTGTTAGTCTGTATCCGCAAAAAGAACAGGAGTACTTGTGGCACCTTAGAGACTAACAAATTTATTAGAGCATAAGCTTTCGTGGGCTACAACCCACTTACGAAAGCTTATGCTCTAATAAATTTGTTAGTCTCTAAGGTGCCACAAGTACTCCTGTTCTTTAAACAACTCTACATGAGCTCTAGTACAGGGGTCTCAAACTGGGGGTCTTAACCTCACAACCCCCTGAGGGGTTATTATGTGGCGATCGCGATTAGCCAAAGACAAGCTGTAGTCAGTGGGTGAAATTTAATGGCTTGTGATACAGAGGTCAGACTAGATGATCGAATGGTCCCTTCCGGCCTTAAACTCTATGAATGAAAAAACAAAGAAAATCAAAGGGGAGGAGAAACTCACTAATTTTTCATGAAATCAATTAATTGGTGAATACTCTCACCACAGACTCAATCCTGGCAAATTATGTTATTTTAAAAAATGGTAATTAAAACACACACTATTTGAACATATGCTTATTTAAAAAAAATATTTTCTACTGTCTAAGATCCTTAGGCCATGTCTGCATTACAGCTGCTACAGCAGCAAAGCTAAGGCACTGCTGCTGTAGCGTGTACATTTCCTACACAGATAGACGGGTTTTTCCCATCACTGTACTTAATCCACCTCTGCAAGAGGCAGTAGCTAGGTCAGAAGTGGGCAAACCACGGCCCGCGGGACCGTTCTCCCCGGCCCCTGAGTTCCTGGCCCGGGATGCTAGTCCCCAGCCCCTCCCCTGCTGTTCCCCCTCCCCCGCAGCCTCAGCTCACTGCACCACCGGCGCAATGCTCTGGGCGGTGGGGCAGCGCAGCTGCAGAGCCAGGGCCTGACCCGGTGCTCTGTGCTGCGCGGTGTTGTGGCTGGCTCCAGCCCGGTGGCACGGCTGCCTGTCATGGTGCAGCCGCGCCGTCAGCCACCGGTGCTCCAGGCAGCGCGGTAAGGGGGCAGGAAGCAGGGCTGGATAGAGGGCAGGGGAGTTTGGGGGGTGGTCAGGGGCTAGGGGTGTGGATAGGGGTCAGGGCAGTCAGAGGGTGGGGAACAGGGGGGTTGAATGGGGGCAGGGGTTCTGGTGGCGGTCAGGGAGAAGGGATGGTTGGATGGGGCAGAGGTCCCGGAGGGGCAGGGGGGGGGGGGGTGGGGCAGGAGTCCCGGGGGGGCCGTCAGGGGCGAGAGGTGTGGGGGAGTTGAATAGGGGGCGAGGACTGGGCCACACCTGCCTGTTCGGGGAGGCACAGCCTCCCCTAACCAGCCCTCCATACAATTTCTGAAACCCGATGCAGTTCTCAGGCCAAAAAGTTTGCCCGCCCTGAGCTAGGTCGATGGAAGAATTATTCTGTTGATCTAGCCGCATCTACACTGGGGGTTAGGTTGACCTAACCGTGGTGCTCTGCTCAGGGCAGAACATTTTTCACAGCCCTGAGCGATGTAGCTAGGTCAATCTAATTTTTAAATGTAGACCAGGCTTGTTACAGATCATTACAGTATCTGAGCACCTGTCTTTGACGTGCACCCCTGCAAAGTTAACCAGTGTTTTTATCCCCATTTTATACGCAGGGAATGGAGGTAGAGAAAGCTTACCTGACTTGCCCAAGATCACGGAGGACATCCATGGTACAGCAGGAATTGAACTGGGTCTCCCATACCCCAGGTTAATGCTCTAATCAGTGGGCCATCTTTCAGCTCATTGATCTGAGGTAGCGTGACTGGCAATGAATGTTCAACACATTTAGTTGCATTATTTCCTAATATTTTGTTTTTAAATCACTGCTCAGGCATTTCAGAATTCCTGTAATTTTAAAAATGGCAACAGACAAATCAAATGATTGCATCTCAAATCTGTTTGTAGTATCATAAAAACAACCTTTAGATTGTGAAATATAGAAGAGGTATTAGCTAAATTGGATCTCCAACAGTTTGCTCTAGAATATAGCAAGACTTGCTCCTAAACACTTCCTATTCCATCTTGACTAGATGGTGCTGAGCCATCTTACTGAAGAAAAGTACAGCACATACTATTTACTTGAGACCCCTCCGTTTGCAATCAAATGGATCTAGAGATATTTAGAAACCAGTCCTGATCTGGAGAGAAGACAGTCACATACTGATTCAGAAACAGATATTTGAGAGGTTTGACAATTATTCTTGGAACCTTCATCGATATCGGTTCTCAATGGAGCATGTTGCCCTTTACCCCAGAATGATGCCACATGCTTCATTAATCAAGACTATTCTGTGTTGGTAAGGCTGGGGGTCAGACTGATGAGTGGAATTTTTTTTTCAGTCTGGAAAAGCACTGTCAAGCATGAGGGGTTTGTTCTGATAGGTGGGAAAGTTACTTCTATCAATATTTTTCCTCCTCTTTCTCAGTCCATTCTAGATACTTGTGAAACTTCAGATAATCACTCGTAGAAGCCAATCATCGCTTTTCAAGTGGACCATAGACGTGTGAAGTTATTGGAAATGCATAACTGGACAATACTTTTTAAAGAGTCATTAAGTTTAACATTTCTGAATGGGAACTCTCAAATTCTTCTTAAACGACTAGTGCTTCCAAAGAGTGGATTCATGTAATAGCATATCATTCTAGTGCAAAGGAAAGAGCACAGCTCCTAGTCTTTAGTTAATGATACTCACTGTGAAGCAACGATTAGGATACCCTGGAGTAAAGATAATTAAGTGGAAGTGTGACATCGGTAATAAACCTAATTCTGCATGCCTTGCCCATTCAATCAGATGTGCCAACTGGCACAAGTAAGACACTAATAGCAATAACAGTATAGTGATATTAGTAGGAGAGTAATAACACTTCACATTTGTTTCATGATTTACATATACAAAGCCACTACACAATTAATTAATCCCTACAACACCCTTGGGAGATAGTTAGGTAGGTACGTTTCCCATTTTGGGAATGAAGAAACTGAGGCGGGGGGGGGGGGAGGGAGAGGGACTTGCACAAAGCCACAGTGTGATTTGGTGATAAAACCAGAATTAGAACTCAGATCCTAGCCCAGGTCCCATTCTTCCAGATCATAATGCTTTAGAGCTCTCTGCTTGATGTTTGGGTACACTAATTAGTAGGGAATTCTTTCCAAATACACATGTATTTACGAGGAAACAGAGGGATTGGAGGTAAATGTATATAACGTACTCGATTAAGATCCTCCAACTGCTGTTGCATTCAGCAACACATGGTTAAAACAGTAACAAATGTGCAACAGAAGGACAAAGCTCCAGTTTCAAATGTCAATCCAAATATCAATTTTCCACTTCACCATTTTTAATCACTTTTTTCCTGCTGCTGCTATTATAGAAATAGGATTTAATTTCTTACCGTGGCTTAAAAGACTGGGTTTCTATTAACATCAGTATGTATCTATCATATAAACTGATTTTATTGAAAATAAAAGGCAGCTGGCAATTTTGTTTCTCAGAAGGAGCCATGAGTATGCTAAGTTTAGATAACTAGAAATTTAAAAACCTAATACAATACCCATTGAAGTGAAGTCTATGGAAAGACTCCCATTCATTTCAATTGGCTTTGGATCTAGGGCTACGTGAACAGCTGGTTAAAGACAGTTCCAAAATTGATAGTTGGAATTATACACCATCCCTTTAAAATTAAGTGATGCAGACTGCTTTAAGAGAATCCAATTTCCTACTACCCAGTCAGAATTAAAAATAACGGACACAGCTTGGATATGTAAATCAGAGATTGAAGCAGTGATATAGGAAGCAAGAGCTCAGCGTCCGCCTTCAGTGGGGAAAGAAGAATCCATTACCAGTTATGAGAAGTCTAATCAACCTGGATGATGTCATTCAATTTGCCCTTTTCAGACTAGGAAATAGGGGATGGGTGACTTCTTGCAAAGGAATAAGCCCTATAGTAAGGGCTAAACACTGACCCATGGGGATAGAAAGAGAATAGCTATTGGTGACCCTTTAGGTAGTTCACAGCACAAGAGAAATGATAAAAGGAGCAACAGATGGGATGTATGGAAAAAGGATACCTTTCCCTGTGTAATAAAGGACAAATTAGAATTAGAAATGCTGGAGGAAAAATACCTTGTGACAATTGCAGACGTTAGGGATGACTTGTTCTGGAATGATAACTAGATGCACTGCACAGACAGAAAAAAGACAGATGGTTTTTATTAGGTTTTATATTATTTATACATTGTATATAAGCTTCTTTATTATGTGTATATATACACACACACACTATGTAAAAATACACGTACAAACCACAGTTTAGATAGTCAGATTATATATTAATGGTATGTACACAGAGGGGAAAGATAAAGGATATTTACAGCGGAGTCCTATAGACTTTTAGTATGTAAAAGACAAGAATGAATTGTTGCAAAGGACTTGAGGCAGTGAGTAAAGGCAAAGTTGAACATACTCATGGGACTCTGCTGCCGTTCATGAACTGTTTAAATGTCAGTGGCGCCCTCAAATCAATTACAGCCTTGAATACACTCTGTCCATCTGTTATCCTCTTATTGTCAAAACAGTTGAGTGCTAACATCATTAGCATATCAGTTCAAGTGTTACCAGCCCAATAAGAGCTGAGAATGGAATTATAGGTTTCTGGATTTCATCTGCTTAATAAGAATGATAGCTTCACTCATTTAAGCAGCAGTCACTGTGGTCTGGGGAATACACAGATGACAATCAGTTATGTCACTCAAGAAAACATCACTCATTACAATGGATTTCAGTCTGGATGTGTTTCAATACTGACAATCAGCCATAGAAAAAGTACTTCAGATCGGAATGATAAACAGTTTACTGGCTGGAACTGGGGGAAATAAGTTCCAAGCAAAACAGCCAAAGGACATCTTAATTGTTGTAAAATGGATTACAAACTTGCATTAGCGTTCTGGCCTGTCATCCACTAACATACTGCATTACGCATGAAGCGTCCTTCCATCTCTTTAGAGAACAATGTATTTGCATTAATATGACCTTTATTTTTAAAAGGTATTTGGCTTCCTCAGTTAATGCAGGTCTTTCTTCAAGAGCAACAAGTCTATGCTACAATTCTTTATTCCATATAAATGCTGTTGACTTATTACTGGTAACTTAATAGGACAATATTTATTTTGAACACCAAACTGTACATACTTACACTTATGTGGTATTAGATGTGTTTTTAAAAGTTCCAACATCTAAAACATAACACTGCTGTCTGCCATTCTGTTGTATGGTAGCCCCACTGCTGCTATTCTGGAACTTGTACACATCTATTGGTCTTGACAGAAAAACATTCCTTCCATTTATAATCTGCGTGTGGAAGCAAGTAGTTGTGTTTTCTTGAGTTATATAAAGAACAACAGTGAGAGGACTAAAGCTAAAAGCATTGACTATTATAATATAAAACTTTACAGGGAAAGTTCTTTGCCCTTCCCATTAAACTGTTCCATAGCTTTAAGTCTTCAAACATCTGTTCAGTTCAATTCCAAATATTTAAAATTCTAAGCTTTCCAAACTTTTATTCGGTTTTGAAAATGCATCTAATCTCTTCCCCATAACAATTACCCTTTTCCATGACTGTCTTTTGCAAGCAAAAGGAAGGTCATCTACCCCAGAATAAGGCATTTAAAAATGATGCCACAACTGAGATGTCCCCTGCACAACTTTTCCATCCCAGGAAATACTCCTATTAAATGCTACATATACATTATGCCCCTTAATTTTCTAGGGATGGAAGTCCTCATGGAGGACGCCAAGCCAAAGATGAGGGAGGAATGGCAAGCCAGGAAAGCATTTTGCAAAGAGAATAAAAAGAGCACACAGTTTAAAGTTCTTCTCACACACAAAATAATTCAGAAATTGCCATGGTTTTAGATTATGGAATTATCCTTGACCTTGTGTGCAGATTCAAGGTACAATGTTAACAAAAAATTATATCAGGAGAATTATACTGATATAATTAAAGGTGGGATTTTATACCAATTTAAACTGGTGCAACTTGTGTACACACTCTAAAGCTGGTTTACACTCAATTTACATATATTCAGCTTGTGTCAGAAACTTTATAGGCATAATCTAAACCAATAAAACAAGTTCTAATCCAATATAAGTGTGTCCACACACACAAGAGACCCAGCAGTTTAAACTAATTTAAGTTAAACTGGTCCAACTTCTGTGCTTATACAGGCCCTAGTTGTCCTCATGTACAGGCAGTGCCTACCACACTGTGAACCATACTAGAATGCAAATAGTATGAAATAATAGTTCGCAGAAATATATTGCTAAACTACATGCACTCCAAGCCAGGATTCTTTAATGTGATGCAGCCTAAAATGGCTACCTTAGCTAAATGGTGCTCCCTCACTGCTTCAATTTTCAGTATTGACAGCCAATTAAAAAAAAATGCATAGAAGCTGTCCACTGAACAAAATAACGAAGAAGCCAAAGATTTGAATCTTTACCTTTTTTTTTTTTTTTTTTTAATCAAAAACATACTCGGTTACAGAATTTTCAGGAAAATTAACTACAGTATATTATCCACAAACTGTCTAGCGAAAAACGTACAATAAGCTACAAAGGAACTACTCGGAATTCTGTTGACCGTTTATCAAAAAGGCAATGGCTACACGTATTACTGTTCACTAGGCTTTCGTGCTCAAAAGAAAACTTCCATGGTGCATTTTGGGCTCTGTATGCTTTACAGTAATCAATCCAGTTGTGTCTTGGCTTAGTAGAGCTACCAAACTCATCAAACACGAGGGATAAAGGTACTGGAGCCAGAAAGTACTAGATGAATTCATCAACCTTCAAAATGTTGAGTCCTGTAATTCCAGAGTGATGAAGCACTCTCACATGTGCATAAGGTAACTAGCAGCCAACAGTATCCAATCTCTCAGCATTTTCCAGACTATATTCCTACTGTTAGCAGGGCTCCGCAAATTAAGTTTTCAGACAACTCAAAAGCAGAGTCAAAATCCCTGTGAAACTCAGCAGGAACATACACAGTAAAAATATTGACAGAATAAAATGGGATATCCCAGATCGGATCTTCAGAAATGTGGGGTAGATTAACTCTTTGATAGTGTTTGCAAAGTGCTTTGAATAGGTAACACCCTATGAAAGGGCAAAGTATTCTTTCTACAACCTCACTGTCCACAAGTCTAGATCTTGGAGCATCTGGGTAGAGGTGTCTCATGGAGAATGTCAAGGAAGGTACCATGTTCAGTGACAACGTGCTGACTAGCTGCATCAGAGGTAGAGGAATCCTGCAGATGGTGCCTTAGAAGAATGCAAAAGTGATCAGATGGCCACCTTGTAAGTCTCTGCCCCTAGAAGAGTGGCAATCTCCTAGAAGAGACCTTAACTGTCACCAGACACAGAAACCACCAGATACATACACCACAGAAACAAGCATGGTCAAACAAAACAACTCTTCTTAGCGACTGTTTTTCTTCAAAGTCTTGTTTATAAAATAAAACATACCCAAATGAATAGAATTCCTTTGGATGTTGAGAGTACTTTACGCCCAAGGTGCTCCCTCTCACAGTGTGAAGGAATAGGAATTAAGTAGCACAGGAGAAGGAGTGGAAATTTCTTGACTCCAGTAAAGTCTGGATGCCATCTAAAGAAAGAACTATCTTGGGTGTTTTTTTAATTAATTGTATTACAGTAGTGCCTAGAAGTCCCACTCAGAAAATGGACCTCACTGTATGGGATACTGTAGAAATGCCAAGTAAGAGACCAGTCCATGCCAAAGGGCATGCCATCTAATTTGCCAGGAGAAACAAAGCATTTTCCAAAAAACAAAAACAAACAAAAAAAAACACCACCAGGAAGTACATAAGAATTGAAGGGTTCAAAGAAGAGGCAAAGACCCCATTCATACTGGCACTGAAAGTTTTACAAAATGTCCTGGTAATACAATTTAAATAATATTTGCCTAGCCAGTTTGGACAAAGCATAGACATCTTATAAATTGTTAAGGAAGTACAGTCTTGCAGTTAAGGTGAGTGCACAACTCAGACATAGGTTCAATACCTGCCTCTGCTACAGACTTCCTTGTGACCTCAGACATTTCATCTCTCAGTACCTCATATCCCTATCTGTAAAAAGGGAAATAGTACTTCCCAACCTTAGAGGGGTGTTCAGAGGATAAAGCCACGAGGTAGTGCTGTGATGGGGGCCATGCAAGGAGCTAAATGGATAGATCATTCTTAGAAACTTTTTCCAATCAAGTCTAGAAGAATCATTTGAAGCCTAAGCCTAGTAAATGATTTCGCAGGGTATGTCTACACTATGAGCGAGAGGTGTGACTCTCCTGCTCATGCTCACACACTTGTGCTAGCTCTCATCAAGCTAGTGCGACTAAATACCTGTGTAGCGTGGCAGCAGAAGCATGGTTTGGTCACGCTGAATAAACATGCCTGAAACTGGTGGGTATGTACTCAACACGGCTCAGCTGGGCCTGCACTGCCACTACTTATGCTATCTAATGGCTACACTGCTATTTATACTCACACTCCCTCAATAGGAGCTAACGTATGTGTACACAAGCAAAGGAATCACTCCCCTTGTTCACAGCGCAGACAAAGCCTAAATAGGAGTTCAAAGGGGATCGTGTCCCCAGTTTACACTGGCAAAGAAAATTGTTAAACAGTTTTTTGAACCATTTAAAAATCATTTCATTGGCAGTTTATCTCCAAATCCTCTAACTTTGGCATCTAAATGCCACCATTTTAATGCCAGTGGGAACGAGGGCGAAGTAAACTAAACTTCAATTTTAAGCTTCATGGAGAAGCAGTCCAAATATGGTGGAAATAATCCCAACCATTCTACTTTAAAGGCAATTGAGTGCCAAGCCTTCTAGTATCAGTGCTTTTCTGAAAAGAATCCAGGATAAGAGCCAACAACTGCTGCTCTCCAGCCCCCCCCCCCCCCCCCCCGCCGCAACTCCCTTTAGGGTCAGGATCCCCAAATTGAGAAACATTGGTCTCCCCCCGTGAAATCTGTATAGTATAGGGTAAAAGCACACAAAAGACCAGATTTCACAAGGGGAGACCAGATTTCACGGTCCGTGATGTGTTTTTTCATGGCCGTGAATTTAGTAGGGCCCTAGTTATCAGGGGATGTGAGGACCTGACTGTCCTCTCACTATCTGCAGCTCCTGCTCTGAGGCCGGAAGAACGAGGAGGGAGGGATGAGAAGTAATGGGGCATGGCCTCTCCCTGCACAGGAGGTGGAGGCATATTTCAGCCTGCGCATCTCTCCAGAGGCCGATGTCCATGCACCCCTTTGGGAGGTAGTTCCACCTGCCCATTGAGGCTCTTCCACATGCATGCTGGGAATCGTGCCACGACCAGAAGAGCCTGCAGCCTGAGAGTGATTCTAGGAGATTGCAGGGATAGAGGTAGGAGAGGGGTTCAGCCCAGCTGTGTGTCCTGTTGAGACTGCCCCCCCCCCGGCACATATCCTGGGCAGAAGATGCTCACTGGCCTAGGAGTTGCAGGGTGCCCCAGCTGGAATGGGCTTCTAAACTCCAGGCATCAACAGAAATACTGTCTTTTAGAAAGAGGAGAGTACACATGGGACATGAATCTCTGAAAGGGAGTTGGAGCCAAAAGAGTTTGGGAACTGCTGCTCTAGTCCATCCCCATGCCAGCTCAAGATTGTTATTTGTTTTAAGTGTCTCCAGGATGAGGCATCCACCCACAGTTTCACTCTCTCACACACCTGGCAGGAAATTTTTCCTGATTATAAATCTGGAATTTGTACTTTTGGTTAATCCCTTAGTCATCTGAGTTTGTTGCTCTAATCTGAATACTCTCCGGTTTGCCTGAATCGGAACACAGTATTCCAGATGCTGTTTACAAGAATTGAAGGAAGAGATCATTGCTCCTGTTTGTGATGCCTCTGAATATACAGCCTAATCTGTTGATTCCTTTCAGGCCACAATAAAGTATTTGATTTGGTTTATTTTAAATCAGGTAGAGGGAATCTTGCAGTACACCATCAAGCTGGCAAAAAGCTTGGGGACTCGAGTATATGTAAAGTTCTGGAGTATTTCTTCAATGTATCTGTGCAAAGATCAACAATTATAAACTGAAATGAGGAGTGCCTTTACGAGATGCATAATTCTTCATAGGGAAGCCACACGGAATCCAGTTCATGCAAACTGCCCCCAACAATTAACTTGTCAAAAGTTTGTACATTTCCCAAGTGGTTAGGAACCAAGAATCCAGGATTAAGAGCACAGCAGATAATTCAACAGCCAGATGGGTAAGAAGAGCCTGTGGTCAGGCTTCACTAGTTCCACCCACAGAAAAAAAAAATGGTCTCTGGGAGAAAGTTTTGGTTTGTTTGTTTTTTGGATGAGTCAGGATCTTTGACTAAGTGGTTAGAAGCATCCAACCACCTAAGAAAAACACCCCAGCTGTCACTAATTTGGGCAAGTCATTTGACTTGTGTGCTCATCTATAAAATGGGAATGACAACCGCTGACCTCTTTTCTAAAGCAGTGTGAGATCTATGGATGAAAAGAGCTCTATCTAAATGCTATTACAGTCCTCTGCAGATTCTTGATTTGATGCAAGGAATTTGGCAAAAAACAAACCAAAAAACCCTTGAATAATCTGTTTCAAGACTGTTTCTTATTGTGTTACCTGCTGAAACTGTTCTATCAGATTGGCTCAACACAACAATGCAGGCAGACTGAATTAACAGTGTTTGAATGCAGCACTGGATTTGCACTCAGTAGTTCTGGGCCATTTCTTCAAGTTCCAATTCCCCGCACAAATGCCATACCCAGTCGCTAAGAAGCAACTCCTCTTGCTACATCTCAACAAGTACAGAAAAGAAAGAAAAACTAGAAGAGCCCTGATGAAAAAAAAATCAAAATTTAGGGTGGAAGTTACATAAATCGTAATGCTATTGGCTGATGATGATGATCTTTCAAGGGAAAGTGACCAATCACTCTAGATTAGTGGACTCAAAGAGAAGAAAAAATATTTAATATAAGCAAACAAAATACAATTGTATAAATTGGGGTTTTCAGAATTTTATTTATACTATTCACTAGAGAGAAAGCATACATATTGTAACTGTCGTACAGTCAATACATTTGCAAGTTTTTCTACTTTAAATTCTCTATACAAAGTCATTGCCAATTGATGAGGTCATTGATGGCATCAGGCTTAAAATAACCAAGAGGTATAAAAACAAGTTTGTCATCTTGCCCTGAGTGGAAATGGTGAACAGATACAAAAACTGGATCCTAAATACTGATGTCATAATATACGTGATTTAATGGTATATGCAAGTTATCACTTTTCAAATTAAGTATAAACAATCAAGCTACCCATGTTAGACAAATGCCAAGTCTGACTTTTTTTCCTTGGTATTTAGATCACAGAAGTCAGCAGTAGTTATGAAAATATGTTCCTGCCATTAGGATATTCATTATGTCATTTAATTGGCAATTTTACAGATTGGCTATTTCATGTTATATTTAAACTGAGTGCCAGCACTGAAAGTATCCACTCCTGTTAGTGTTTTAAAAATTGTGTGCCTATATAAATAAAAATTTAAGATATCCTTTTAAAATATAGTAAAGGAAAAGAAACATTTCTTTTTCCAGGCTATTTTTAATTATTACCAACAACAACATATTCCTCATTTTTGGCGGTTTGTACCCTTCAATCTGGAAAATCACAGCAAGATATTCATCGAGATAAAGCAATCTCTGTTGCTAACAATTTGTTCCCTAAAAGAATTAAATGCAAGATTTCAGTAACTTTAAAAGTTGTTTTAAGGTAAATGTTTATGGTGATTAGAAAGAATTTTCAGATATAAATATATATAATATATACGTATTCTGCATACAAAAGGGTCTCATGAGGCTTATCAGCAAGTTGCCATAATAGAGTTACCAGTACTGTGTTCAATCCCTTTGAAAGTATCCATATGAGCTTTACTTTAAGCCCGGAGCCACCTGTTGTGACCGTAAAGTTCTGAAAAAGTAACCTGAAATCCAATTTCTGCATGTTCAGTTTCTTTCTGCTAAGAGCAAGAAGGCAAACACATTTTTAAAACCTGGTTTTAAAAGATTAAGCAGAACAAAAGTAAAATATCTCTTCAGGTTATAAACAGAATTGTATTTTACAATCCACCATCCCGACAATATAATGGCCCACAGCAGTGCGCAGAGGGATCTCAGTCCAGAGGTTGGGGGTCTGCAATAGGCATGGTATGAAGTACTTCATCTAGAAGCTGGAGGGCCCGGTGTAAATGAATTTCAATCCAACAGGGTGTTTCTTTGATGCTCTGTCTTGGGTAATCAGGTCCCCAACCTTTCACAAAACTCATCCTGAGTATGCATAAGCGGCGAAGATCATCTACGCCGATTCCAGCAGCAGCTGACAAACCTAAATAAGAGGTTTTGAGTGTATTTAGTTGCCTCAGACATGCCAGTTTTACACAACACCTAGCCAATTCTACATAGTAACCCGTTTGCTCAGCTGTTCCTCCATGTACAGTTCTCCCTCTCCACAAACCATGCCAATCAACATTTATAGATTTGCGCTACAGATACATAGGTTTTCCAACTCGACTTTTTGATTTATGTGACTATGTATCCTTGTAAACCTGTATAAGCGATCAGATACAGCCAATTAGCCTGAAAACAGTTACGTGATGCAAGCCAGTCTTAAAAGCCTATTTCAGAAAGTTAAGTACAGCTAGAAATACTTATGTCTGGAATTAAGTGAACAGTAGACTGGTCAGCCTTATGAGAAAGTACTGACAATCCAACATATAGCTGTGCCATCTTGATTCAAAATGGCCCAAAACACGAATCCAAATTAAACAAAAATGACTTCCAATTTTGTGTATGTAATTTATCCAGATGAACCTTCTATGTACAAGCATATGTATGGAGCCAATCTCAGTTTTCCACTTCAACGTGGTAACCTAATAGGACTGTACAAATGATGTTGGGAAACCTCCAACATCTACTGCAGTTTATTTGCTGCTAACATGATTTCTTTAAAATATTTGAGAGGGGCCTAAAGCCATAATTGTCATTTGAAATGTGCTATTAATGAGAACGGTTTGTATTTCCATTTTAAACCCCTATTTCAGTGAATTTAGCGTCGCAATAAACATTTCCCAACAGTGTAAAGTTGGTACAGACTACAGGTTGCCTTCTCAAGGAAGATTTTTTCTGTTTTAAAGCAGACAAAAAATGTACTCCATATTTAAAAAAAACAAAAAAAAAAACAAAAAACACCTTACCCAAATTATTCTGTTTATTTTTATATTGTTTTGTTCATGTTTAATGAAACAGAAGAAATGATGAATATGGCAAGTGATCATTAAATAGGACTGGTGCTTTCCGTTAATATTAACAAGTTAAATTATTTTGGCCACAACATTTTCAATGTTCTGTGAAATGGCTTGAAATATCTACTTGCCAACAGCAAGACAGAAGCTAGAGAAGACTGATGTGCTTAAGTAAGCGTCCAGCATTTTCAAAAGTCTGGCTACTTATTTAGGTGCCTAAATATGGACTTAGGAGCCTAAACTTGGGCACCTATTTTAAAATAAAAATCTTTCCTCTTAACAAAATTCAGGGCAAGCTCAGTGACAGATCCCAGCACCTTCCTCCAGAACAAGCTTCTTAAATGGCGGTTTCCCCTAGACCTCAGTGATGGGCCCCAGTCTCACAGCCCTTCCCCATTTTTTTGCAGCTGACAAGTACATTTAGTTCTCTCTGGGAAATTTTTCAAGCTCTCTTTTAGGAGGTGGAGATACAACTTCGTTTCGAGGAAAGTAGTTATACTGTTTGACCTTTGTGCTTCAGAAGCAGCATACTTTGTCACACTCCTTTTACAGAGACAAATTCTGCAGCCACGTTCACACCCGGAATTCCCAGACTTCACAATGGGAGCTTCGTGTGCAGAGAAGCTACAGAAATAGGTGCTTTATTTACTTGACAAAGAAGAGTAAGTCTGAAGTGTGAATAAGCATAGATATAATATGGTCCCCATTCACTGTAGGGTGTTTTTCCTTAAAAAGAGCAAAGAAATTACTTAAGGTACTTACTGATAGCTGGGGCTATTCCACCTACTGATCCTGGTCCAGGGATGTTTCCAGCTACTGCTGCAGCCTGGGCAGCAGCTGCAGCTTGTGCAGTGGCAGCCTGCTGCTGCATCTGACGATGACATTGGCGTAAATCAAACACCTTAAAAAAAAAAAATAAGTCCTGCATTACATAGATTTATCTTAACCACTGAGGGAAAGAGTTCATAAGAGCCAATGCTATCATTGCTGTTACGTATAAGAGAAATTAAAAATCGTAACGCCACAGAGTTAGTCTCCCTAGACACAGGTAAGCTTTTACCAACTGATCTTTTATTTCTAGAACACATAGGGGTCAAAAATTCTATCCATTGTTTTTACAGACTCTTCTAAGATTTGAGCACTAGTAGCTATACAAAAAGGCCAAACACATTAAGGCCTTGATTGAATTTATGTGCGCTAAATAGGCTACTTGTGTGAATCAAATGGCAGGATCAGGGCCTAAGATTGTCACAAGCTGACAAAATCCAGGAGAAGGTCATAGCTTAATAGTTAATTTCAAAAAGCGAGGCATATAAATGAAAAATTAGAGATGTGTCCTCCTAAACTTTGAGAGTCCCTGTCTGCTTTTGTCACAGCCTTGTTAAAATATGGCAATTTACTTACGCAGAATACTGACAGCTGGTAGGCCTCAAATTAGAACAGCTAGGTTTCAGTTTGTGGGCACACTGCTTTTTTATGATCAGACAGGGTACTGAAATACACAAGAATTCTGCTCTCAGAGACTGAGGGTTTTTACAGTGAGCGAAAGAAATCCAGTGCCCTGGGTATGCTGCTCAGCAAAGGAGTTTGGTTTTAAAACTCATTTTACCCTGAGATGTACGTAAAGCAAATGATCATTTTAATGTAGGTTAAATCTGAAATGTCAGAAAAAAATGTATGATTTTGTATAAAAAGTTTGACTTTTGGTGGGTTCATTGGTTCAATATTTCCATGCCGATGCTTTTATTAAAAAATTAGCTATTTTTTCAAGATTTTAATATTTACATTTCAAAATATTTTTTTTCCCAAAATGAGAAAAACAATTGGACCATATTATAAGCTTGAGTAACCAACTTTTTGTACTAACTCGTTTAAACAAAAACGGTTAAAATGCAATACCACTGCTAAGATTGCTTGTGACAGAATTATGAAACGGCTGGTTGCTTCCATAACATCTAAATAAACACTGCCAATTTAAAAAGCCATTCATCAACAATAAAATAAACAAAACTTCATTGGGCACCAGTTAGCCTAATAGAGGCTAAAACAGTTTTTGTTTTAGTGGGAAAAAATAATTTAGGTTATTTGGTTTACATTTCTTTCAACACTTCATAAAACAATTTCTTTGCCAGTTACAAGGAACAAATTCATTTGTTATTTCCTACAATTGTCATCCAGGATATTCAAACCAACCTTTATATATGCACTTGGGTAAATCTTGTGAACTGCATCTCCTGGTGCACGCCCTGCTTCTCTATCCAAGTAGTAACTCTGGACGAAGACTGCATGGTCACTGAGGCACCTAACCCACACGTCGCCTTCACCTTTACATTCCAACTGCACCCCTTTACCTATGTGCAACCTTAAAAAGGGAAAAAGGTCCAATGTACTTATGTTGACAAGCTACACATTAGAACCTTGTTAAATGAACCATACACAAATCTTAAGAGTTCTCAGCAGTCCACTACACCATAGTCTAAATTCTAGGTTGTAAAATAGTTTACCTAGAATGTGAATAATTTACTATTTTTCAAAGAATTGGGATTGTTGAAGTCTTAGCAGCAGCAGTCTACTGCAAGCTATGCAACAAAACATGAAGGTATATCACTGTATAATGAGCACACTGCATTGTACATGTAACATTAACTTTATGGGAGTAGCAGCATGGATAGGCAATGTAGGTCAAGGAACATTTAAAGTAATTTGAGACATAGATCCTGCATTCCAAAACTGTATCTGATCAAACACAACACTTGGGCCTATTATTTCAGCAGAATAAGAATCCACACTGACAAGTGTCCTAAACTGTTTGCAGCATTGCTGTAGCCGTGCTGTATTAAAACATGAGAGAAACAAAATGAGTGAGGTAGAATCTTTTCCTGGCCCACCTTCTGTTGGTGAAAGAGACCACACAGAGCTCTTCTAAAGTCATCCAAGTGTACAGTCCTGCATTAGAGAATAGCATTCTACACATCTTTTAAAGCAATGCTCCAAAACGGCAACATGACCTCTTGGTGATGTCACAAACATGCACCATATTTTAAGATAATTAACTATTACCACTTGGAATTATTTTAGTCCTGTTGTATTCCTGTTTGTTTCGTGGGGAAAGGAGTTTAATCACTATCAAAAGAGTTCCTGAAGTCCTTTTTCTGCTCCTTCACCAAAACTTAAGTGTGAGGTGAGAATGAAAAAAGATATCTTTTTTCAATTTGCCGATGATGCTCTAAAGAACCTGTGTGCTTCACTTAGTCTAATCTTTGCCCTTACCCTCAATAAATTAAATTTTCTCTCCCCAAGCACAAGGACACAAACTGTTCTTAAAATTATGACAACTTTCAAACACAATTATATAAACCAATAAATGCAATATGCCACATCAAGGGGCACACTCCTAGGCCATTGATGCACTGCTCAGATGCATGAACATACCTGAAGTGTGAACCCAAAGGCCCACGAAGATACATGCTGTAGTAGCTTAATCAATCAGAATGTACATAACGGCACTTATACCTTCAAAAGAAAGGTATATACCAAAAGCTTGAACAATAAATATAAAATACAACCAAAGTCTGGTGTTCCAGAAGACATGCAAAATACCTTGCTCTTTCAATGGCTTCTGTTCTGTGTACATTAGAAAGCTGGCCCAGGCAAAAGCGGTCTCCTCCAGAAGGGTCTACATATCCATCAACAGTAACAACTGGACAACTTGAAGGGACTTTAAATGTCTCCCCAACCTGCACATCCATTTCAAAGTAAGCAATTGAACACCAGTACTCCGGAGCTAGAGAAGAAAACAAAGAACTGACTGAAATGTGCCAGTAAAAATCCTGCAAAACCCTGAGAGACAAGGGTTTAGAACTTTTGCCATTTGTACTTGGAATTTAATTTTCAACAATGTGTGCATGTATTTTTTATATATCTGTAAGAAGTCAGTAGTGAGCTTAAATGAGCACAAAATTGCCTCCGCTTTCAAATTTTTATGTAGCATTTACTAGTAAAGGTTTTGCACATTAGAGATGGAACAGAACACCTGGGCAGGAATGAGGTCATGGTAACTTAAGCTTGCAATTGCACTTAATTATTCTAACTGCACATCAATATCAATGAATTTGCATATTAATTATACTTTTTATATACAGATAGATAATTTCCTAAAAATCAACCTGTACTAAGACAGAATCACTGCAAATACTAGGAGAAATACTGTTTTTACCATAATAGGACAGACACAAAGGTTTCCAGTTTTTACAAAAACCCTTAAGGAAAAAGTATTTCAGACTTATGTTTATGAAACAATACTTAATTATGAAGAGTGTAGATTATATAAAAAATCATATTTTTATAATTAACATTGCTGTCTTATCACCAGTTAAATTCAGCTTTCAATCATTGCCAGTTTTCCTTTCAGTGGTAATGGCCAATGAATGAAAAAATAAATTACTGTTTAAATCATACAAATGATGTAACCTGTGTGATGGAACAAACTGTATTATTGTAACGTTAGCATACAACCTTGCATCTGCAAGTTGGCTAGTTTTCTAGGTTTCACACCAAAACTGTACCTGCTTAGATTCCACCAATTGCTTAAACTTAGAAAAATTAAAAGAGAAAAAAATGATTTTTATATCTCAAAATGTATTATTTCTTCCTAACATATGCTTGGCACAGCTTTTGAAGTAGGTGATACACGGCTTTGGATCAGGCCCACATGGAATAAATTTAATTTTCCATTATACTTTGAACAACTCTTCAGAAGCATGCACTTACCAGGATGATTTGATATAGGAGGCTGGAATGCAAGTTCATTGTGAACTGGCCCTTTTAAAAAAAAAAAAAAAAAAAAGCATGAAGTTTATTTTACATGAAAATACAGATTTCTGAGTATTTTGTTTTGGTAGAGTCCACAATGTGCTAGGCACTTTCCAAACAGAGAAGAAGGTATGGTCCTAGCCCTGACAAGTTCATTCTAAAAACAGAGGTCAGCAGAGAGCTTAGTCTTGGCAAAGCATAGTTAACTTAATTTGTTTTAATTTTTATTATAAATTAGCTATGCTCCTCAAAGGCAGCACAGCAGAAGTACATTTTTAGAAGGGATTAAATGTGCCATCTTACAGATGAGTTCGGGATATGCATCATGGACAAAGGCACAGTGGCTTCTGGGAGAAGATGACAAAGTTAGTAGATGTCTATGGATGAGGTTTCCCAAAGTGAGAGGAGCAGGAGGCCAAGGAGAGAGCCCAGGAGTACCACCATCCATTTTTAGAAAAGTCAAAGTATTAAATTAGAAAGCCAAGTAAATATTGAAAACATTTATGAGTAACTTGAGCACCAGAAATATTTTTGAATTCCAGTACTTCAGATAAATAAGATGGAGTATGAGTGGGAACCAGGTAGAAGGGAGTAATATAAAACTTAATAACAGTCTAAAATACGTTTTGTTGATACAGGAAAACTGCCAAAGTAATTTATTGCAATAATTGATTTTATCTCCCCCTCAGGAATAAAAGTGCAGAGCATAACCACTGCAAATAGAATAATTTATAAATACAATAATAAGAAATCCAAAATGATTCCAATGTTTAGAGATTACTGAATTCCATAATAAAAAAGGACAGGCAAAATTAATTTTAATTTTTGTTCTTTTCTTACCACACTCCTTGCTCTTAGATAGTTTATCTAATCTGCTATACTTTTAGGTTCCACTGATCTCATTCAAACCTACTAGATTACAACATGGAAAAACAAAAATCAATCTATTTTGCCTTGAGACCAAGAGCTAACGAGGAATCTTTAAAAATATCCATTTTCAGGTTTGTTTTGTAGTAAGTGCAAATGTATGTGCCAAATATTCCCATGAATTGGGTTGTAGTGGGACTAGTCAGCAATTATTTTTAACTTTTACAATATTTGTAAATTTTAATGCACATAAATTACACTTTAAAAGAAATGCCTAAGTACTGTAAGTTATTAAGAAAATGAGACTTTACTCTAAATATGTTTCTAAAGGATCTGAAACAGGAACTTGAACCAAAAAAGGCCAAATATTATTTCAAAATCTACTTTTGGACAAACACTCTTAAGGTCAAATGAAGTATTTACAGCCAAGTTATAAAGTTCTATAAACAGAGGCTGAAGAGGGAAATACAGACAGGTTTTTAACTGCAAAACTGGATGGTGCCATTATAACACAACTAAAATTTTAATCTGCTCGTCTGTTTTGATGCAGCGCCAAGTACAGTGCACCAACTCTCATGGAGCTTTTGTATTTAATTGTCAGAATACAATACACAGTAAGTATAGTTTTATAATTAACAGAATTTACACTTGTGGGGGGAAGGTCACAAGAGAGATTCTGCCATTATCCTACAATGACAGCATAAAAAGTATAGCTATTTGAAAATCCACAAATGCTTACAGTAATGTCCAGGATGGGGCATAGGTGGGTGATGTTGAAGATGTCCATTCTGGTGGTGAGGTATAGTAGGTGTGTAGGCTGCCGTTCGACTTCCAGTCCAAGTTGTTGTACTATCTAAAAATCAAAAAAAAGGACTGGGCTACTTCGCATTTAAGGGAGCTTACCCATCTCATTTCTATTTTTTTTTTTAATTTCTCCTGAATATTTATTAATGGATTTAAAAAAAAAACTAAAAAGAATGCATTGATCTGTATACTCACTGTGATGGTAAGTAGCTGGCTGAGCTGTAAACCCATTCTGCTGCGTTCCTGGCTGAGGCCCTGAAGCAATCTGTAAGAGTCCATCACTATGGCTACCTGTCAATATACTGGTTGGCTGACCTGGTAAAAGAACATATTTCCCATTCATAAATATTCCACAATTTTATTATAAGAAGGAAACTGCACAATCCTACTGAGGAAAACACATCCCAGTTATCAAGGCTATGATAATAAAGCTGCTATAATTTAAGGATATATTTCTTGCAGGAAAGAACCTTAGAAAGCTGCAAGTAAGATACTTTTAGCATCAGCTAATTTTGCTTCTATTCTGACAAAATACTTTGTTTAATATCTTATGACTGGGATTGCTCTGCACATTTTTATTTGCTGACACAAAAACATATCTTTGTTTTACTCATGTTTTGTTTTGGATATTTTCGATATAGGGAAAAGAGAGAAGCTAAAGGCTTCACTTGAAAGATACAGAAAAAGCAACATGCTTCATTCAGACCCAGAAACACTTATTTTCAATAAGATTTCCACGGACTTACTAGAGGCATCAAAGATTGAAAGAAAATGGAGACTAAATTATCTTCACACCCTTAGAGCAATATGATACTATGGTGATGGGAGCGATACAAAACCCAAAATACAAATGGTTTCTCCAGGCAAGGAATGAGGGATGTTGCCGAGGTAGCATGAGGATCTTTGCATACTGCTACTCCCTGATCTGAACACAGAGGATTTCATTTTCTAGGGCTATGGGATAACTGATTGAATTGAGCACTTCCACACGGCTAAATACACAAAAAATGTTTAAGAAAAATTAGATATGGCATCCCAACGTGTTAATGAGGATTTTAAGAGAGTCTGCAATTTTTACAGGCTTATTTTTCAAGTGGTCCAATTATTTTTTTCAAAAAAGTTACAAGAGGTGGTGTTCTCTCAGCTTCAGAAAGTCTAAGAACTACTGTTCTGTACACGGGTTGATAATACTTCTTCATATATCCAGTTTTATCATCCCTCCTGCTGATTTAATGGGATACTGAAATTTTCCATTCCCACGCCAGTTGTTCAATACTGGGGTCAATAACTTAAACACCACAACAATGAACAGTGTTTGTAAGGGTTTCTCAAGAAGTGTGTATCAGTTTTTTATAGTTTAGAAAACTCAGTAAGCGTAACAGTTGAGGGGAAGAGGGGTTAATAGAAAAAACTGATTCAAATTCTAGGCTCCAAGTAAAATCTCATTTTAACATCTGAGATCAACAGGCCACCTGGATTTGGAATACACTAGTACTTCACTTTATGTTATTTACTTTGATAAAGTAAAAGCAAGTTTCCTATGCAATGTCCACTTTAGAGAAGATCAAATGGTTGTGCCATTCAAGTATTCGGATTTTATATTCCAGATAATTTAAGTTCCTTACTTGTGGAAGCCACCGGAATGTTGGGAAAGTTAGTGGTGCTGGTAGTGCTAGACTCAGTAGGAGCTAACATAGCTGGGGTGCTGTAAGTCTCAGTAGAAGCCCTGTTACTTGGTGGATGCTGGATGGTCTGGACCGAATGGCCTTCAGCTGTAGATAATGACTGTCCCTCGAAGTCATGAACATATTCATCTTTCACCAACATACTTGATGGAGCTATGAAGAAATAAAGCATGCATGTGCATTTTACTAATTTATAAGTAAATACATGGAACAGCTCCATTTCCAAACAATTACAACACTATTAAAGCTGCATTCTTGGACCTACACAGACCGTGTTACAACATTGTGTGACATGTTCTCTAGTTTACAAATAAATAAACAATTCATCCAGTAGCTGAGAAGTGTAAAGAGTAACTGCATAGCACACCAAAGAACGGTGAGCTCCATTTGCTGCCTCTGAAATAGCAATTTAGAATATGCATAATTTAGGAACTAACACCATGCTGGTTTCTGTTCATTAGAGTATGGCTGGAGGGGGTGAGAAAGTGGAAATGCACTATCCGTCAAGCGCTTTAACTTACATTAATGCAATATTGATGTTACAACTTTAAACACGCAATATCTCATAATAAACTTAATTCACCAACACTGCACATAAGAAAAAGCCTTGCTCTCGAGCTACTTCTATGCAACTCCCATTGGAAGTGTGCATGTGCATGCAAGGCACTACCGATTTAACTTCATATTGAACAACTACTAGTCCAAAATATTCTCTGTGGCTAGTGTGGGTGAGTTACAATAATACAAATACTAACTTTTGCATTCTGTATTGAATGTTTTAAACTAAAATTTTTACATTGCATTAATTCCATGTTTGTTTTTGGTTTAGGAAATGTCAAAGGATATTAAAATATTTTCCTTTTGTTCTCTATCAGTTGCATATCCGTAGTGAGATAGCAGCACAAAAATATACTTATGTAACCAATACATATCATGTATTTAGTAACTGTACTAGAAACTTTGGTACAAACTTGATACTGTGCACATAAATCATTTTCAATTGCTTCTACTCCTGCAGTAGAAAGCAAACTGGCCTGGACTCTAGTCTATTGAAAGTTGAAATTTGTAAAGTTTAGCAATTTGATTTGATTTTTTTTCTTTTTAAAGTTTATACCCAAGACTTCCAGGCATCTGAACCAACAAAAAAATCCCACCACATCTGTTCTTTCAGAGGAAAGAAAAACCCTAGTTTCCGTGCATCAGTTGCATACACAATACAGTTACAGAAGTAACGAAAACCCTGTCATGTTCCTTCTCTGAGTATACCTGGAAGTAAATGTTTCCAAGTTTTCAATATACCCCCCCCCCCCATTTTACCAATTTGGATTATTCTCCAGCACACTTGCCACAAGTCTGAAGTTAGAGTTCAGATGTTTGAATTAGTTGTGCAGTCTTAGTTTTTAATACTATTTTACACAGGAAAAGTCTATTTTCCTCCTATCATCTAACTCAGGTGGTAAATATATTATACTGCCAGACTTATTCTGTTCAAACAAAAACCAAAAACTTTTTGGCTTGTAACTTTCCATGCTTGCTCTGATCCCAAATCAGAGTCTTTGGAAAGTTACAAATGAGTGAAACTAGAGCAACAATAAAAGGTGAGTTGAAAGCTTAGGCTATAACTTTGATGCACACACCAGATTCCTTCACATACCACTATTTTGAAAGGTCTCCTAACTAGAGAAATAAGTGCATTTCTATCCTTGCTTTCCCTCCCCCTCTCAGCATGTGAGAACATTTGTGAATATGCTATTTAAAATGCAATCTAGTTCTTTTTACTTAGAAATCTTTATTATAAACAATTTACTTACCAGAACTCTGCAATGTCAGTCCTGAAAGATCTTTTAAAAAGAAAAGGAATCTTTTAAAAAGTAAAAATATCTTTAAAAACCATGAAATGCATTTACAAGCTTATGAATTCACTTGAGGCATTGTAAACATATATACAAACTAACAGAAATATCTCACACACTATGCTGAGATATCACAGAAATATGCAATCTAAAATCACTCCCCTACAGTTTACATGAACTAAATACCACTTGATATTCAGTTCCGAAAGGCTGAAACAGCAACTGCAAATTTCATCCCTATGCCTCAAGTTTATTCCAAAGTTAAACTTCAGTAACTATTTCCACTAAATAAAAGGTAAAAGTAATTTCAAATATAGTTAAAGACCAAGTATGTCATTATGCACTCACATTTTTATTTAGGTCTACATTTTCTAGAACATAAGGAAAAAATATTTACACTTTACTTCCACTGTTCCACTTTAAACGACAGGCTACTTACCAATGCCAGGTGACACTACTCGCTCATAATGGTAAGGATTCACACAGACACTGTCACATTTTAGGTCAAAAGCATACTGACAATATTTAACATGCTTGAGTTCATTTTTGTGAAGATCAGGCCATCTCCAAAGACGAGCATAGATCACATGAGGGAACCCTTTACGACCAGCCACCTGAAAGTTAAAAAGACACAAAAGTCAACTGGGAAAGTTGAAAAAAAAAATTTTTTTTTTTTTAAAAAAATGACTTTCGCTCATTTCCTACTAACAGAATAAGGTTGGCTAGAACTGAGCAGGTACCATTCACTAAAAATTTCTCCTGCCATGTTTAGAAAAATACTTATCCTCCAAAACTCTGGATCCAATAGAAAGAATCCAAAAAGACATCCCAATGGATATTTAAACTAATCTGATTATTCCCAGGAGAAAATATAAGAATGTGACAGGCGATATTGGAAATAAAATGGCCAACACAACAAAAGTGGTGAGAATTCACAAGTTATATGAAATTGCAAATCATAGCCTCCCAGAAGTCTGTAGATAAAAATTATGGGAGAAACTGTAGAATTTTATCTCTATATTAAAAAGTTAACACCTTAGCAGGATGTGAAACTGTCTTTCTATGTAACTTGTGGCATGTACATTTGAAAAAACAGAGGTATTTGTAGAAAAATGGTAAATGTTATAGGGGCAAACCCAACAAACTATGTTTGCACATGGGTTTCCATCGCCTCCACGGTGGGGAAAATTATGCCATAGAGCAAATCTTCCTCTTTGGTGCACACCAAGCCTATTACACCCACTTTTGCTACCACTCAACTAGCATACGTAGAAAAAAATATCTGGGTCTGTATTTGGACTAACCTGAAGCCTTCCATCCAATGTTCTCTGTATCGTAACACATTTACTAGGATGAGCTCCATTTGTAGTTATAGCTGTAATCAAAGAATCCAATTCATCTTTTTTCTCCTTTAGCTTTTTAACTAAGCTTTCAATTGCTCGTTTTGCAAATGTTTCACTCTCTCCACCTTGCCGATGGCACATCAAGCTGTGAACAATGCTCAGACAAGCATCATTACTTGTTGGTGTGTTAGTAATAGACATATTGTCCATTTGGAACAGCTTTTTCTGGCAGATCAAATATGTCTGGAATCCTTTTTAAAGCTGTATTTTCAGGCTAGCGAACAAAAGATGATCAAAGAAAATGTCAGGCACATAGGGTCTTGGGCAAACCTAGAGAAGAAAAATACACCTATTGTAGAAGAGTTTTCATAAAGCATTAATACATCACAGCTTGGAGGTGACAAACATGTTATCAAAGCACTAGATAATTTAACAGTGTATCAAAACTAACTTTAACTGAACCAGTACCTTGGCAATATGTTTCAACTTTCTAAAGAAACTTCTATACAAAAAGTTATTAGAAACAAAAAAATCTAATTAATAATCAGTTTTGACAACAAAATGATCATATATTATATATTATTTTATGAGAAAAGGAGCTGAGTAGACAAATAACCCTGGGTGAGTGGGCTCGGATTTGAAAAAAAGAGGGCCAGAAAGACTGATTTGTAGTACCTCATATCAGTAAGATTAAACAAAAGACAGATTGGGTGGGTATAAATGTTGGAGAAATTATTCAGAAACAGGTGATTTTATGTGTATGTGGTAGACATGTCCATTATTAAAGTGTACTGGATTGTGATCTGTAAGCAAATATTGCAAATTGTTGGAATTAAAATTTCCACTGTTAGTAGCTGCTAGGCTACTGGTAGCTTTTTAGTGGAAAAGAATAAATTGCCCCAAGTTAAAGAAATCGTTAAAAAAATTGAGATACTACTATTAGAAAGTTGATGTATCAAGTATGTACGCAATTTACAGACAAGGTTTCCTTCCTGTGAGTGCTACTATATTTTCTATAACCTATGTCTACAAGAGTCCTGCTTTGGACTAGATGATCTCCTGAGGTCCCTTCCAGTCAGCTTAACATCTGTACCCGGAAAGATAATGGAGCAAATAATTAAGCAATCAATTTGCAAACACCTAGAAGATAATAAGGTGATAAATAACAGTCAGCATGGATTTGTCAAGAACAAATCGTGTCAAACCAACTGGATAGCTTTCTTTGAAGGAGTAACAAGCCTTGTGGATGGGGGGGAAGCGGTAGATATGGTATATCTTGACTTTAGTAAGACTTTTGATACTGTCTCGCATGACCTTCTCATAAACAAACTAGGGAAATACAACCTAGATGGAGCTACTATAAGGTGGGTGCATAACTGGCTGGAAAATCGTTCCCAGAGAGTAATCAGTGGTTCACAGTCGTGCTGGAAGGGCATAACGAGTGGGGTCCTGCAGGGATCTGTTCTGGGTCTGTTTCTGTTCAATATCTTCATCAATAATTTAGATAATGGCTTAGAGTGGCATAGAGTGTACACCTATAACGTTTGTGGACGATACCAAGCTGGGAGGGGTTGCAAGTGCTTTGGAGGATAGGATTAAAATTCAAAATGATTTGGACAAACTGGAGAAATGGTTTGAAGTAAATAGGATGAAATTCAGTAAGGACAAATGCGAAGTACTCCACTTAGGAAGGAACAATCTGTTGCACACATACAAAATGGGAAATGACTGCCTAGGAAGGAGTACTGCGAAAAGGGATCTGGGGGTCATAGTGGATCACAAGCTAAATATCAAAGGGGTAGCCGTGTTAGTCTGGATCTGTAAAAGCAGCAAAGAGTCCTGTGGCACCTTATAGACTAACAGACGTATTGGAGCATGAGCTTTCATGGGTGAATACCCACTTCTTCGGATGCATGTAGTGGAAGTTTCCAGAGGCAGGTATAAATATGCAAGCAAGAGTGAGTCAGGCTAGAGATAACGAGGTTAGTTCAATTAGCTAAATATGAGTCAACAGTGTAACGCTGTTGCAGAATAAGCAAACATCATTCTGGAATGCATTAGCAGGAGCATTGTAAGCAAGACACGAGAAGTAATTCTTCAGCTCTACTCCGCGCTGATTAGGCCTCAACTGGAGTATTGTGTCCAGTTCTGGGTGCCACATTTCTGGAAAGATGTGGACAAATTGGAGAGAGTCCAGATAAGAACAACAAAAAAGATTAAAGGACTAGAAAATATGACCTATGAGGGAAGATTGAAAAAATTGGGTTTGTTTAGTCTGGAGAAGAGAAGACTGAGAGGGGGCATAATAACAGGTTTTAAGTACATAAAAGGTTGTTACAAGGAGGAGGGATAAAAACTGTTGTTCTTAACCTCTGAGGATAGGACAAGAAGCAATGGGCGTAAATTGCAGCAAGGGTGGTTTACGGTGGACATTAGGAAAAACTTCCTAACTGTCAGGGGAATAGAAATTATATGGAGGGCCATGAATGCTCACAAATTGGGGTTGGGGTGCGGGAGGGGGTGCGGGCTCTGGGGTGGGGCTAGGGATGAGGAGTTTGAGATGTAGGAGGGTGCTCTGGGCTGGGACCGAGGGGGTTCAAAGGGTGGGAGGGGGATCAGGGCTAGGGTAGGGGTGCAGGAAGGGGTGCAGGTTCCAGCTGGGGGTGTGGGGTCTGGGAATGAGAGGTTTGGGGTGCAGGAGGGTGCTCCGGGCTGGGATTAAGGGGTTTGGAGAGCGGGGGGGGGGGGGGGAGATCAGGGCTAGGGCAGGGGATGGGACTTGGGGAGAGGCTCAGGAGGTGCAGGCTCTGAGCGGCGCTTACCTCAAGCGGCTCCCAGAAGCAGTGGCATGTCCCTTCTCCGGCTCCTATGCAGAGGTGTGGCCAGGCGGCTCTACACGCTGCCCCATCCGCAGACACTGCCCCTGTAGCTCCCATTGGGGCACGTAAGAGCCGAAGCGGGGCCATGCCGTGGCTTCCAGGAGCCATGTGGTGCAGCCCCTGACCCTGCGTCCTGGCTGGAGTGCCGGAGCGGGGCCGAGTGGCTTAGTGCGGCCCCCCAACCCTGCGCCCCAGCAGGAGCAGGGCCGAGCCACGTGGTCTGGCCCCCAACCCAGCGCCCCGGCCAGAGCGGGACTGAGTCGCTGGTGCGGCCCCTGACCCAGCGCCCCGGCCAGGCCCTTCTGGTTTCAAAGAAAAAGCTTACACAATTTAGGATACCACACTATGGTCTGACTGAGTATTCAACCAAACAATATTATTTTGGAGTTGAATTTTCCCAGTCTTCCAAATGGTGTGATTTCCAGGAAGTCTAATTAGGATAGCTAAAATACCACTGGTTTGCCACTTTACTATTCAGTGATGCAACTGCACAACTAGCAAGTGTGTTTATCCAAATCAAACAGATATATCCTGGTACTCTATAGAAACTGCTACAGAAACATCCATGTCCCAAAAATGGTTAAACAAGCATATACTTAATTTTGATTGAGGATCCATGGAAAATAGCTACCTGATATTTAAAGAAAAAAGTAGTAATGCCAGCTTCAAAGATAAACACCCCCCATTTCTCCCCTGCCACTACAAAAAAAATGACTTGCAAATTATAACACCTGGGCACTTATAGAATCATAGAATATCAGGGTTGGAAGGGACCTCAGGAGGTCATCTAGTCCAACCCTGCTCAAAGCAGGACCAATCCCCAGACAGATTTTTGCCCCAGGTCCCTAAATGGCCCCCTCAAGGATTGAACTCACAACCCTGGGTTTAGCAGGCCACTGAGCTATCCCTCCCCTTACAGGATGATTACTTCACATATGCAGGGTATCTTAAAATACCCTATTCACTTTCTTTTAATTGTATAAATTAAAAATGGGGGATTTGATTAATTATATATTTAGAAAGTAACAGCTTCCAAGTAAAAATCCCAGCATGCATTTGAACATGAAATTTCTAGATCACACTTATATGCAGCACCATGTTTTATTATTCTTGTTATACAAAATACATAGGGTTTAACATATGCATTGGGTGAAGGGTCTCTCACCTCATCTCAGGCGTGAAATTATTGCTGGGGGAAGCAGAGTTGAATATGCTCTGCAAAGAACCTCCACTCTTTTCCCCATCCCTGAAGTCACAGAGACAGAAGTAGTGGCAGCAACAGGAGAAAAAAAAACAGCAGGAGACCACCAGTTCAGTGGAGTTGTCAGCTCTACCTCATGAGGCTTACAGGAACCCAAATAAACTGAAAATATATCCGCCCCAGTTCTATAACCATACAATCTCCAGTACCAATGCGGAGAAGGGAAGAGTGAGCAAGGTATAGAGCACAGGAGGAAAGTGGGGACAACAGATGACCCAGAAATGGACATATATACATGGACCGATTTTAGAGTGGGATTCTGTATTTCAATATACCAGTTCAGCTAACTATCAACACAAATTAATCTGGTGGCCAAATAAAATTCAGAAACAAGCCCAAACCTCACAATTTTCAATCCCATCCTCTAAAAAATTCTCTCTTCAGAAAAATGGAGTTAAATCCTTCATTTGGATAATATGGGCCAAGGGAAAAAAAAGAAAGGAGATGCTTTTAACACAGTATTGCACATAACTACAAAATTCTAAGAATATGTCTACACGTAAAACACTATGGTGGCACAGCTGCAGCCACACCACTATAGCACTTGACTGTAGATACTCCCTACAGTGATGAGGGATTCTCCCATCGCTGTAGTTAAATCCATCTCCCCTAGAGATGGTAGCTAAACTGATGCAAGAATTCTTCGGTCAACCTAGTACTGTCTACATCAGGGCTTAAATCAGCATAGCTACAGCTTTCAGGGGAGTTGATTTTTCACCCCTGAGAAACATAGCTATGCCGATGTTAAGTTTTCAGTGTAGATCAGCCCTAAATAGAAGCTATGTAAAGTTAGCAACCCTACGAGAAACTAAATATGCTTAAGTTACAGAATTCAAAACTCAACTTTAACTGGTCTGCTTTTGTAAAAAGAAAGACGTGTAACAACTAGTGTTTTATACAAACGTAATGTATCAAGTAAGGAAAAAATATTTTTGGGAAACAATTATATTTGGGAAACAACAGGAACAAATTAAAATAGCCAAATACTTAAAATACAGATTGAAAAAACAGCTAACCAAGATGCTACTGTCCCACTGAACAATTTATTACTAGCCAATTCTTCAAAAACCCTCCTTAAAAGTCAAACTGAACCGGAAATTCCACTGTCACACTTCTCTCCACCTGAATGAACGAAACACTAATTCCTACTCAGGACTACACCGAGGTAGTGAAGGGTGATATATCCTTTTAAACTAGGCAAAGAAATTCAAAGTAGGAGGCAGCTGTTTAAAATTAACAATGGTAGGCGGGTGCCACATGCCTCCTCATTTTCATACCAGAACAATAAAGATATACCGGTAATTTGCAAGCATTTAGGTCCATCTACAATGGAAATTATATTGTCTATACTTAAAATGCTAGTAATGATTTGTATGTAATTGACATTACTCAGTGTCTACATTGCAGTGCTATTTCACTTCCATTATCCTCATGTCCACACAAAGCTGTGGAATATGGAGGTGCAAGCAAAATGTCCCTTGGGAACCAATTTCCAGAACAACTGCTATGCTATATCCCTGATAATAGCAGCAATTTCTATAACACAGACATGGGCAAACTACGGCCCACGGGCCACATCCGGCCTGCGGGTCTGTCCTGCCCAGCCCCTGAGCTACTGGCCGGGGAGCCTAATCCCCGTACCCTCTCCCGCTATCCCCCCTCCCCCGCAGCCACGCTGCCGCACAGGCCACACTCTGGCCCATCGCTCCCGCTGGGCAGCGTGAGGAGCGCAGCTGGCTCTGGCCGGGTGTCACGGCTGCGAGCTCCTGCTGCTGGTAAGGGGGTGGGGAACGGGGGCATTGGGTAAGGGAGCGGGGAGTCCTGGGGGGCAGTCAGGGAGGAGGGGGCAGTTGGATGGGGCAGAGGTTCTGGGGGGGCAGTCAGGGGATGGGGAACAGGGGGGGTGGATAAGGGGGTGGGATCCTGGGGGGAAGTTGGGGTGGTGGGGGTCCCAGGATGGGGTGGTCTGGGGACCAGAAGCAGAGGGCAGTTGGATAGGGGATGGGAGTCCCGGGGGGGGCTGTGGATAGGGGTCGGGGCAGTCAGTGGACAGGGAGCAGGGGGGTTGGATAGGGGGCGGGGGTCCCAGGAGGGGAGCAGTCATGAGGCGGGAAGTGGGATGGGGTGGATACCAGGCTGTTTGGGGGGGGGGGGACACAGCCTTCCCTACCAAGCCCTCCATTCAGTTGCGGAACCCCGATGTGGCCCTTGGGCCAAAAAGTTTGCCCACCCCTGCTATAACATCACCCCAAAATGGAGGCCAAGCCAAGTGCTCAGAGATAGGATTTTCTGTGTGAGCTACTGAAAAACTCATTGCCAGTCAAGTTGTGAGGCACTGAAAAGCAGTCCAATTTATGCAGATGGGGTGCTTCTGGTCAACTTGACCCCAGGACAGTGAAATACAAAAAGCAACCTAGAGAAGACCCAAAGGAGTGAACAGCGATGGGAAAATTAGTATTCCAGCTAGTTTGACAGTATTCCTTATCTACGGTAGGAAGGTAATACTACAGGCTAGCCTGGGCGAAGAACAAGTGTTTAGACTCGCTCAAAGCAGGAACAACAGAAATGATATGAGGTCTTTCGAATACTGGCAGCAAATTAGTGTGCAGCATGCTGAGCATTTAAGAGATAGTTATTTAATATACCAAATTCTCCAGCATAAATGAGGCCTTAGAACTATCAAGAAGGTTCAACAAAGGAAGCCCCTTGACATACCCTGTGGTCAAAGAGGAAAAAAAACAAACGTATTTGTGCCTCTGTTTTTTATTCTGAAGAGGGCGTGAAAGGTTTGGTTTAGTTTTTAAACAAACTTTTTCTGCTTTGATGTTAGCAACATTAGGATATGATTTCCATGCTTTTACTGAAGGACTCCTTGGACAAGTAGAGAACTGAAGTGGGAGCTTACACCCTCAGCTGAAGTACAGGAGTGTTGAAATTAACAAACAAAAACAACCCACATATATGAAAAAGCCAAATAAACAATGTTTTGAATGATGACAAAAAAATCCCTCCCTCCAAACCCCAACCTCTCTTTCATTGTCACAAACCTACTAATTTGCCAGTGCTTGAAAAGTAGAAACCTGTAATTTCTAAAAATCTTTCAGGTTCTTCTTCATATATCAAAAAGGAAGCAAAAATAGGCACTTTTACCGTTGACAGATGACCTTTAACATTTTTTACAAAATACAATCCATAAACATTTTGTCAGACTTGGTTTTAAAAAGCTGAACACTATGCTAGTCAGCTATTAAAAATCAGCCACACTACATAACAGTTGAGGCGGGACAAGCTACTGTTTGGCCCAAAGGGACAGAAGGAAGAAGGTGCTCTCAGTGAAGGAAAACTAGATTATATTATTAAGGAAGGAAATGAGAAGCTAAGGAAGGATGCCAATAGATGTAGATACATGTTATCCGCAGTCCAACAAATGTCTTTGGGCAAGATGGCAGACTCAGGGTCAATGTTCATACGTCACCCAACTGATTTACACTAGTGGTTAAGCCAATCACAACAGTGTAGAGGTCAATTTAATCAAGAAACAAACCCAAAATATTAAATATGACAATTTAAAATACCACTGGATAATTGCCCTAAAGTGTGGGCAAACAGCTACAAGGTTCCCCCACTTCATTACTATTTATTATAACTGACGGCATCCACAATATGCTAGATATTTTCTAAACAAATGAAGACATGCTGCCTGCACAAAGAGTTTACATGTTTTAAAGACAAACAGACCGACAAACAGAGAAAGGTTTGGGTAAAAGGGAAATAATATTGAAGTAAAGCAAACAAGATGTAACTGATAATGCCTGGGTAAGAAAAATTTTAATTGAAATATATATTATTTCAAAGTTACTACAATCTTCTCATAATCAGATTATTAGTTTCTGCAGGCATCACAGCCAAAGTGAGTCTTCAGGAGAGATCACAGTTCTGCATGGCTACCTCCCCTTCTGATCAGGTCAGGAAGGACAATCTATCTCGGCAGATGAGGTGGAGTGAAAAGTCCAAAGATGCTTGTGGGAGAAGCAGAGAAACATAACATCAAGACTGGCACTGTGTGGGCTGTTAGCAAATACAGACATGAACAGAGTCAAGAGTGGATAAGAAGGGGGAGGTGGACTTATGAAAACATGTGCAAGAAGCTTAAATTCAATGTAGTTGTGGTGGTGCACAATGCACTTCCATATGAACCAAAAGAAAAAAAAAGGTTTCATATATGTTCAATACTGTATGACAAACTCAGGGCTCTAACTTTTGTTTTTGTCCAGTTGAGGGGCTTAAATGGTGAAAAGAGAAGAGGAGTTACTTGTTTTTCCCCACCAGTTAGTTCAAATGGAAGACAATGCTTCACATTAGCTCACGTGTTTAACATTAGAACCCTTCCAAGGAAGAAATACTAGGTAAGCACTAGATTTGTAAATGGCAAGTATACAACATTAAGGTGATACAAATGTTGAAGGTTTAACCCTAAAAATGTAATATGACTATTATCAGTTCTTTTACCAGTATACAATTTAAATGTAAAATATAAAGATAGTACTCATCTCTCAAGATTGCCAAAGTATCTCTAGCAGATATTTTTAAAACAGCTAAAAATAAAACAAAAACAAGATCAGAAGGGGCAGAGTGAAGGCAGGAAGAGAGCCATATGCTGATCTAGATCCACACACAGAAATCCCATTGATTTCAATGAATAGTAACAGTATATGGGCCAAAGTTTGAAACAGTTAGAACCCAAATTAAATTCTTATATTTTCAATGTAATGGCCAACAGCCAGGAAGATGCATGTTTAGCTGTCTCAGATGAGGTAATTCATCCCCTGTAAATGCTGACAAATTCAATACCTGTCTCATAACATCGCTAACATTGGCTTTCTCAGAAATCTGTTTCAAAGTGAGAAAGCTGCAGTGAGACTAGACAGACTTTTTTTTTTTTGTTCTCAGGTATACATTTCTAACTAAACATAATTTAATGGCATTTTTAAAGCTTTAGATAGGCACCTTTGAAAATCCCACTGGGCACCTAACTGCCCAGTTGTACATTTACACATCTAAATACCTTTAAAAATCTGCCCCAAAGTGCTTGTCTTATATCTGAAAGCAAGATTTCCATCCACTGAGGTCTCAGATAAATGACTACTCTCCACATTACAAATCAACTGAAAGAGTTTGGCAATAAATGGCAGTCTAATCTCTTGAACTAAATGTGCAACACCACAAATTAGCTTTCCCTCCTGCTCTGTTATAGAGGAAAAAAAAACTGTGTTATACCAGAAAAAATGATTAAATAACAATCTTCTCAATATTAATAGATTCAAAGGTAATGTACAATCTGACATTGGACTCCAACAGCTGCAGTTTTTTTCCCCTCCCAAGCTAGGTGCTAAAGAAATTATCTATACCTTGAATATCGTACAAAGCTCTTATGGCACAGCTGACACAGGTGTATTTAGCTCAGTAAATGAATGAGTTAGTGTTCTCAATTCAACCATAGTGCACAAGTGATATATTTTATGACATACATTTGAGCCCCTCCCCCGCAAAAAAAACCCTCCAACCAACCAATCAAAATGAAAAGGATCAAAAATACAATGCTTGCAATGTAGCCAAACTGTCATAACTATGAAAATCTTAACTTTTTATTTCCTGATGTCTGAGCCTTTAAATTAGGAACCTTAAATTGAGGTTTGCCTCTGAAAAATTACTTTGTAAAAAGGCAATTCTGGGGTTCTATTCTGATGTGTTTCAATCATATCCTAATCAAGTACTTTCATACCTGACTGGGGGTCTCAACGTTAATCTGTGTTTTTTCCTTGTATATAACCATCAATTATAAAGGACCTTTAGACCAAATTACAACCCTGACAATTTCACAGACTGAGAAAAATCCTATTGTGCAGCAGCCTGGGACAAGTAGAAATACTATAAGCATCAGGTTTCAGAGTAGCAGCCGTGTTAGTCTGTATCCGCAAAAAGAACAGGAGCACTTGTGGCACCTTAGAGACTAGCAAATGTATTTGAGCATAAGCTCTTCAGATGCATAGAATGGAACATATATTGAGGAGATATATATTGATTATCTATCTTGATTATCACTTCAAAAGTTTTTTCTCTCACTTAACTGGCCTCTCAGAGTTGGTAAGACAACTCCCACTTTTTCACGCTCTCTGTATGTGTATATATATCTCCTCAATATATGTTCCATTCTATGCATCCGAAGAAGTGGGATGTAGCCCACGAAAGCTTATGCTCAAATAAATTTGTTAGTCTCTAAGGTGCCACAAGTACTCCTGTTCTTATAAGCATCAGGTTTTCTGCCTGCCAGACAAGGAAAGGGAGGTACGCTGAGTGACAGGCACAGCAACACTAAGGTGCCAGCAAAAAGGGTTGTTGAAGGGGCCGAGTGTGACTAGAGCAAAAAGTACTGATCTGTCTATAAGTAATAAGAGGAGGAGGGGCTGAGCAGAGTGACTGAACTAAGCTACCAGATGTTAGGAGAGTGGGCCTAGTTGAGGTCAGCCACAAAAGTAATGCCTTGGAAGAAGTGTACTAATAAGCATGGCTGAGGCGGAGTCCTGGTTTGAACGTGCCATCTGTCAGTGCTCTGAATAGAGAGATCTGTTGTGACTGGGTTTGAGATTTTCAGCTACAGATAGATAGTTCAATCATAGGCAATTTATCCTTTGACAAAAACTCCAGCAGAGGTTTATTTTTCAAGCCAACCTATATAGCAGGCTGTGTATCAAGTTTTAGAGCTTTGCAAACTGGGACATTTTAGCAGCAGCTGCAACTGAAAGATAGTTTGATTTGATTTAAGAGGGAGAATAAAGATTGCAAGCTATTGGTCACAAGAGTTAGAAAGTTTGAAGACAATTATTTTGTCAGGAAGACAAGCAACATTTTAACTTATCAACCAAGCTAAAATACACAATTTGATAACCAGCTACTGATACAAAACACAATATGATTTTAGAGGAGAAGATGGTCTATTACTTTGATGCTATCTTTGCAGATGGTGTTAAGGCCAAGTTTCAACTGGATACGCCTCATGTTATTGTGCACCGAATCATCCAGAGCTTCCTATTCTGGATTTTAAAATAGGTTATCCTCAGATTTAGAAGATTTCAAAATGAATTCAAACATTTCCAAATTTTACTATAAAAAGATGACCACTTCGGGCTCTTGCTGATGCCTTTCAGGCAACTTTGAGGTATATGGAGATATTCACCATGTATAGTACACTGTGTTTCTGCTCGGGCTACAGCACTGAAGGCAATGATAAAAAAAAAAATCATTTGACCATCAGCCACTTGATCTGTTTCTGTAATACTTTCTAAGACAAGCACATTAGTGGACACAATATACTTCGTGACAGATTTCTTCATGACTGAAGACTAACATTTTAAGGAGACAATCTCTTATTGCTCGAGGGTTTACATAAACTATAGATTTTTTAATTTAACATTTATATTACAGGAGCACCCAGAGGCCACAACAGGGTTGGACTCCACTGTGACGTACACCATCAAACACATACATAAACTTACAATCTAATATCTAGAGTGCACTATGATGAAACTTTCAATGATGAAAAACAATTCCAGAATTGATGCCCAAAAATGTATCCTTAGGGAAGGCAAATTTGAATGAGTAAATATTTCTGGTCCTTTAGAAGCAAAACTGGAGGGAAAAATAAAATTATTTTCAGCTTCCAACGAACATATAATTTATTTGTAGCAGCTGGTTATCAAACTGTCCATTTTAACTGGTTATTACATTAGTTTCATGGTCTTCTACTACTGCAGTGTTAGAATGAGAGTTTCCACAATAAACTTAATAAAGTGAAGCCCACAAACAAACAAAGCACCCTTTATGTCTTGGTGCAGATATGCCCGAATGCCCCAAGTGTAGATGCTTTCCCAGCCACATCAAATTCTCTCTACTTGCCTGAATGAACAACAACAACAAAAAACAGATTTGTAGATACTAGCACCATCAGCACACAATAGCAACAGCAAGCAGAACTACTATAGCACTACACTGGTACGGATATAGATGACAAGCAGTAGATGGATGTTATCCATACTATTCTTTAGGTATTAGAATTTGTCTTCAATTTGAATTAAGTTAAACAACATCAATGCTGGCTCTCTCACTGATGGTGGTGGCGGAAATGGCATATCCATTTATACTAAAGCAAGGACAACACAAAAGAAAATAAAAAAATATTTGGCACAATTGTACAAAACAGAATAAGAGGAATTCAAGAAATGCTTTGAGACAAATTTCAGTAGCAATAATATTTCATCTTAATTTAATTAAGAGAAGACAACAATTCAAAGATGTAGATAGCCTCTTTTCCTTGTGGAACAACCAAATCTGAAGTCTTAACTGCCTTTAAAGAGTTTATCTGTTTGTTTTTCTCAGCCTCCACCTGTGCGCACCTATTGCTTTCAATGACATTTTACAAGTGTAACAGATTGGTCCTGTAACTGGAACACAGTAAACCTTTCTACTGATGATACACAAGGATCTAGCTTAGCTGTGCTGCCTCTGCAGGATTAGCAGAAATAGTAGACAAAAAACCCCTACCCTCACTCTGTCACCCAAGACAACAGCTATGAATCAAATACATACAGTAACTCCCCACTTAACGTCCTCTTGCTTAACGTTGTTTCGATGTTACGTCCCAGCTCCATTACAGAACATGCTCGTTTCAAGTTGTGCAATGCTCCTCTATAACGTCGTTTGGCCGCCTGCTTTGTCCACAGCTGGCAGGCCCCCCCCCCCCCCCCCCCCCCTGGGGACAACCGCGGGTTTTGGGGCGTTTGGGGGGGGGGGGGGGGGGGGGGGGGAGGCTGCGCGCAGCGTCCTTGCTCCTCCCCCCAGCCTCCTGAATGCCGCAAGATAGCTGATTGCCACGGACAGGAAGGGGCAGGGGGAAGGCACTGATCCACAGGGTCCGCCAGCAGGCAGGAGGCGCTGGGGGGGCGGGGAGGCGTAGGGGAGCTGTATTAAATTGCTTGTTTAAAATGTATATAATGCTTTTTGTGTGGCAAAAAAAAAAATTCCCTGGAACCTAACCCTCCTATTTACATGAATTCTTATGGGGAAATTGGATTCGCTTAACATCGTTTCGCTAAAAGTCACATTTTTCAGGAACACAACTACAACATTAAGTGAGGAGTTACTGTATATGGAAAAGATGGTGAATAGGTACCATGTTTACACAGTCTTTTTCAGAATAGAATCACATTTTCAAGTTATATTAATCTAGGTTTTTGTATTTCAATTTCCCTTCCCGTACAGCCAGCCATTATTCTTAAGGTCTTGTAAAGGCCAAATAAACTCCAATTTGTAGTACATACAACAGCCTGACTTTGTCAGGGAAGGAAGATGATCACTAGGGCCCTACCAAATTCCCAGCCATGAAAAAGGCGTCACGGGCCGTGAAATCTGGTCTTGTGTGTACTTTTACCCTATATTATACAGATTTCATGGGGAGACCAGTGTTTCTCAAAATGGGGCTCCCTACGCAAAAGAGGGTTGGGGGAGAGGTCACAAGGTTACTGTAGGGGCGCTGCCTTCAGAGCTGGGAACCTGGCCAGTAGCCGCCCCTCTCCAGCCACCCCGCTCTGAAGGCAGCGCCCCACCAGCAGCAGCACAGAAGGGTGACAATACCATACCATGCCACCCTTACTTCTGTGCTGATGCCTTCAGAGTTGGGTCAGGTCCCCTATAGTTACAACACTGTCAAATTTCAGATCTAAATATCTTTAATCATTAAATTTATTATTTTTAAATTCGTATGACAATGAAATTGACCAAAATGGACCAAGAATTTGGTAGGGCCCTAATGATCACACACAACAGTGGGGTGCTGCATATTTCTCTTGGCTGTCATTCAAATTGGATCCGTTTCAAAGACCTACACCTAATCTTTGAGACCCTCAATGAGCTAGGACCTGACTGTCTTAAGTTCCAAGTGTAGACAAAGCCTATGTCAGTATAACTACGTTGCTCATGGGCATAGAAGTTCCACACCCGTGAGCAATGTAGTTATACGAATCTAACCCCCCAGTTTAGACAGTGCTGCAATGGGAGGGCTTCCCCCATTGACATAGCTATCGCCTCTTGGGGAGGTAGAGTACCTACACTGACAGGAGAACCTCTCCTGTTGGTGTAAAACAGCATCTTCACTAAGAGCAATAGTGGCACAGCTACACTAAGTGTAGACAAGCCCTTAGAAACACACAGATGGAGAGGCTGACTCTCAGACATCTGTGTTCATAAGGGATGCTACCACTGACAGAGTCAAATAAAAGTTTCCCCAAGCCTATAGCTCATTGGGGTGACTGGTTAAGGCTTGTTAGTTTCATAGCCAATGGTACACAAGGGAGTGATGGTGCCAGCATCACATTTAACTGCCTGTGATAGCCCTAACACAAAGGCTCAGGAACCCATGTTGCAACTGGGTGAACTGGAAGTTGCCTTTCAGTGTGAGATCAATCAAGACTTGAACCCATGACCTTCAGGATTGTAGCTGAGCATGTTACCCTCTCCACCACCACACCTCTAGCTCACTATCTCTGTCTCACTGATAGAGGCCAGAGTGAGCATTTCAGGAGCTGAGGAAAGGATATTCTCAGGAGAGGGCCTTAAGTTGTAGAACTCCTTAACACAGAACAAAGGAAGCCCAAAGCAGACTGTTTTCAGAGCACAATACAAACCCACCTTTTTGCAAAAGGCTTCCTTCAATAAAGATTGAACAATAACCTGGCCAAAATCTCATAAGTAAAAGAAATAATGGTGACTGAACCAAATAATAGAAGGAAGAGGAGACTCTTATGAACAAATTTAGTGTAATTTTATATTTTTATTTAGTGCCTTGATACCATAGCAATGGGTACTTAGCTAATGTGCCTTCTGTACTGAAAACTGCACAGGGATAGCATTTTGTGTTTGCTCAAGCCTTTTTTTTTTTTTTTAATCTTCACCTCTGTGGTGAGACCAAGCATGGAAAATTCCAGCCCCAAAAGAATTTTTCAGAATACGTGCAGTACTTTTGAAATTCTTTGCACTCAGGTCCTTTGCTCTGCACCACAGTATACAGATATTTCTCAACATCTACAAATCTATTGTGTTATTTCTTGTATAAAGTAAGTTGAATTAAACCCATCTACTTATAAAACTAATTTTAGATGTTGATCAGTTTCAGGGACATTTGTACTGATTTCTTTACAGCTTTGCTCTGTGCATGAATACTGCTTTTAATAATAAAAAATAATATTAAATGCATATACATGCCTGTAAGACAAGGAAATGAAAAATCAAAATAGGTTAATGACTGTGAAGTGGAAGAAAGCCTTGTTCCAACCATCATCTAGCCAAAACAAGATGATGGCCAGACGGAGGGTAAGAAGGATAAGATGCCTCCCTTTTCATTACATTAATTTTGTAGTTTAGTAGAACTATTTTGTCTGGCAATTACATACAATTTTTATCTCGAAATGCTTCACATAGTTAAATAATAAACTTAGAGTACATATAAAATGTTAATTTACAGGCAAGATTATAAATAGAATAGTCACAGAGTTTGAAAACAACTTTTACCTAGTTTACAGGGACCCACACACACACAAAAAGAGTTGATTGGGATTTGATGTTAAAAAACACACAGAGATCCTAGTATGCTTTAATATTTTCAAAGCATAAAGGCCTCTAGGCACCTTAAAATAAACTAAAAACATGATTTACAATAAAAAAAACAAGATGTGTTCAATCTCAGAGCAGAAACCAAATATGATAAAACCCCAAATAAACAACAAAAAACACACAGCACGTTTTAGTTTTAGAAGTGTAACTAGAGCTGCGGGCCACAGTATCAAAAAATAGAGTGGCAGGAAAGGCACTTCAATAATGAGGATGGTGGAAGAGCTTAACTGGGGAGAGACTGATCAACAGGAGACTCGAGAAGAGAAACCTTTTATACCACAGGGAGAAAAAAAGAGTGAGGGAGCTGGGGAATGGAGCAGAGTGCAGCACAAGGTGGGCAACCTCCTACAATAGGGGGAGCCAAATAAGTGGGGCAAGAAAATGGGAAGAACGTGTAAACTGGAGGGGATGGAGGAGGGAAAGGGAGCAAGCAGGGAGGAAGGATGCTCTCCTAACGCCCCAATCCTGCAGTGGGATCAGCACCAGGACCTCCGTGTGGGTGCCAGGGTCCCCTGGCCGCAGTCCTGGGACGTTTGTACACGGGCGGCCCGTTACGACTGGGAGGAGCCCCAGGGGCGCTCCCCTGGCGCCAAAGAGGGGAACCTGGGGAGGGACACGCCGCAGGCGGGAGAAGAGACCGGGGGGGGGGCTGGAGAGCTCCCCTCCCCCCGCTCGGGGCACGCACCCACCCAAGGACAAGCAGCCACAGGGCGCAGAAGCCTCCGGGCGAGCAGAGCGGAAGCTCCGGGAAGGGGGACCCGAGGGGGACCCGCGCTATCTCGGAGTGGGGGCGGGGCGCACTTTCGGGGGGAGGCGGTGTGTGATTGGATACAACCGGGGGCGGGCGTTACCTGGGCTCTCCAGGCTCGGCTGGGCCGCGGCGGGCCCGAGCCCCCCTGTTCCCCCCCGCCCCGGTGCGGCGGCCCCTGGTGCGCCTCCTCCTTAGCAAGGGGCCAGGCCCTCGGGCTGCGCGGCCTGTCCCCTCAGGGCGGCCCCGGCTGGGTGGGGGAGGAGGCGCTCACGGGCCTCCGGAGCGGGGGAGGGAAGGATCCAGCTGCCCCGTTACCACCGCCGCCTCCGCCGTGTTGTTGTTGCAGCTGCTGCCGCTCCGCCGCCGCCGACACGTCCAGCTGCCTCCGCGCATGCGCAACATCCGGGCAACCCCGCCAGAGCAGGGAGTCCCCCTCCTGCTTCCACCATCACCACGGGGAAATTGTATTTTTGCGCATGCGCCTAGAGGCAACCACCGTCTCTAAGGTCGCAAAGCGCTGGATAACGTTTCCATGGAGCCGGGCGGGTGCTTTTTTGTAGGGGTGAATTTTAATGTTGTGGTTTCTGTCCCCGCCGTAAGGGGAAAAAAGTGAATTTCCTTTCCACTCTCCTTTGGCTTTTCCCGTTCTCAGGGGCCCAGGTTTCTGGACTACAATACTCTGAGCAGTTACTGGGGCACCTGTCTGACTCCTGTTGCTGGTGGGAATTTGTTAGCTGCTGTGTGGGGGCATCATGTCTGTGGGGGGGGCTACTGCTCTGGTTCCGTATCTGGGGGGTCAGCCTGTGGAGCTGGGGCGCTGAAGGAAAATCAGGGTGTCTGTTCCTATTTCACACCCATAGAGGAGAGAGGACAGAGACCACCATTTGCCTGAGTTGGAAATTGACAGATTAACAGGGGTGCTGGGCTAGCACCTTGCAAACTGGTCCAGACATCCTCTGATGCTTAGGCCGGCAGAGCTAAACACGGGGTGGGTCAAGCAGTTGTTGGGGATCATTAATGCCGTCCTGCACAGCAGGACATGATGTCAGTCCAAGGCAGCAGCGAAACTACATACACCCGCCTTCATCTGGAAATTGAAAATCCTGAAATTATTCTCTTGGCTGCAATCCTTCAACCCCTTTCTCTCTCTCTCCACTCATCCCCCATCTCAGCTTGCTTTTGCCATTTGACTTAATAAAATCTACAGCAAATTAATGTTTTTAGGTCAAAGAAAATAGTATATCCTGGCTATTTCAAAGATATGTAGGTAATGACAGGTCCTAAGAACTGCCTTCAATTAAGTCTGTCCAAACAGGATACAGCTCTCTGGTTTTGTCTCTCAGATAAATGCTTGGAGGTTAAGTCCATTTATGGCTATTAGCAAGGATGGGTAAGGAATGGTGTCCCTAGCCTCTGTTTGTCAGAGGGTGGTGATGGATGGCAGGAGAGAGATCACTTGATCATTACCTGTTAGGTTCACTCCCTCTGAGGCACCTGGCATTGGCCACTGTCGGTAGACAGGATACTGGGCTGGATGGACCTTTGGTCTGACCCAGTACGGCCGTTCTTATGTTCTTATTAGCTTTTCACTGTCTTTTTGCAATTGCACAGTCAAAAGCCCTGAGATTCTGGAAGCACTCCTGAGTCTGAAGAGCCTCTCAAAAGCCTGACACTCAGTCGAAAGCCTGAGGCTTGGGAGGTATGGGTGTGCAAAGAGCCATCATTTCCCATCCACAGCCCCTCCACTTATCCCTGTTTGGACCTCTCATTTTCTGGGGCAGGGCTATAGTATATAGTAACAGACAATGCCTGTATCATCTATATTTCTGCAGTCCCTGTGTATCAGGGCACGGGGCCTTGCAGCACATACGCATGTCCCAATATGCCTATTACAGACCTTGTTGGGACCTTTATACCCAGGAGCTATAGTTGCAGCTTACATGACTAGGAGCAAGCATGTGGCCCATGGGAATTCTTAAGGCCTCCTGCTATTTAGAGGGGACAGCCCACCAGAGACACAGATTTAGGGAAACCCTAGAGTAGATCTTACCATAATAGTTTGGAAGGAGTCCCCTAGAGGAAGGGTGTGTATGTGTGTTCTCTCCCTCCCAGCTGGTGGATGCTGGGAATGCCCTCAGGAAAGGGTGTGTAGCCCTTTCCTTCCTAGCTGGAAAGTCCTGTGTGGCTGTAATCCAGTGCTCTTAAGTTGATTTGTTGTGGTTTTGAGTTTGTGTTTTGGAAACAAAGCAAGTCCTGAAGAAAGGGTTTTGAAGAGTTCTGTAGTTTAGACTTGATATTTCTACCCACCGCAGGTGAGTTTGCACACTTGCCAGCACCTTGCCACTTAGGTTTCAGGCACAGAAATACGTGTGATTGATTGCTCAAAGGAGATAATGGAAAGGTGATCATATTGATTTTATTAGATCTGTCAGCAGCCTCAGTCTGAAACTCATAAGGAGCTGTTTATTTTTCTCTGGGACAGTGGAGGGGTGAACAAAGGTCCTGACAGTGGAGGGGTGAATGAGGGCCCTTGCAATGATTTTGTTTCTTCTTTTCTCAGATCTTTTTCCCCAGAATGTTCTGGATTTTAGTCTATTACCCCTGTTGTGCTTCTACGATTTCTGTGGGAGACAGAGACATGCTGGAAGTGAGTATCAGTTATTAACTTGTTTGCTGTACACTACTCCAGCTCAGAGAAGCAGCAAAGTGAGCTCTAGAGAGCACATCATCAGTCCTCTCTGTCGCATGGACTCCTGTGTTGGACAGGAGGAGTCTTTTGGCAGAGAACACAGAACAGCACTTCCCTATCACCTCTCTGTGCTAACCAAGGCCGGGTTTAATCCTTGCTTTGTAACTTGATTTTAAAATGCAAGGTGTCCAGTTGCTATGGTGATGAGCATAATAAAAGAACATAAAAATGCATAATGCAAGGAATAACATCCAGAACTGAGTTTCTGTACAGATAATTTAAAAAAAAAATTATGCTAAGGTTTGCAGACAATAGTGTTAACCACTATTAAATGAAGCAAACTTCCTTCCCTCCCACACAAAGCTTCTTAAACTAGAAGCTTTTATTTCTTTTAACAAAGACATTCTCACTTTCTGAGTGCTTGATCCTGCAACACTTGAGCCATATCCACACTATAAAGTTGGGTTGACACAAGTTATGTTGGTGTACAACCACCAAAGTTTTTAATATTACTTGGGTGCACGCACACTTGGCTGCTTGCATTGGCACTGCCCATACTCACTAGGAGTGCTTGCGTCAATATACAGAGTGATGCGCCATAGATAGGTAGGTATCAGTCTGCTCCTTGCCATCCTCCAGCGCAGTGCCTTTTGGGACATTTCACAGTGCTTGGGTGTAGTGGGTTAGCAGTCCTCCCGCCCCCTTTGGCTCAGAGGGAGGTCACTCTGCCTCACTGGGAGGTCAGCCCAGTTGCGGGGAGAACTAGCAAATCAAGGGCTACAATGTATGGGGCCCAAGCCCTCAAGCAGGGCAGAGCTGCAAGCAGTTTTGGGGGGCTCTGGCCCTCAGGCAGGGCAGAGCCACAAACAGACCCTTCAGCCTAAGATGGGGAGGCTGCCAGCCCAGGGGTGGGGTTGGCAGCAGGGTGCAGGTGAACCCAGGCCCACCCCACTCCACTGGGTCCCAGCCCAGGGCCCTGACAGTGGCAGAGGGCTTCACCAATGGGTCAGCAGGGATCCCAGTGAAACACACCAACTCAAGCAATGACAGCAAAACCAGACTAAAGTCTGGTTTCCCTGGGCTGCTTCCTACCACAATCCAGGGAGGGGCTTCAGCATCCACGGGTCCTCCGTCTCCTCAGGCTGTTCAGCCATCCCAGATGCTTCTCTCCAGGCTCAATCTCCTCTGGGGGCAGGTCACGGCCCGGTTCAGCCAGAGGCCTGCAGCAAGCAAGAGGCATCTGTCTCTTTCCCTGGCTCCTCTCCAACTAAGCTGGAGGCCCCACCTCTTATATTTCCTGTCCCACCTCTTAACTTCCAACCTGAGGGCTGGGCTCGGCCTGGCTGCACCCACCCAGGTGCAGAGAGCAGCCCCTCCCCCTCAGGCTTGGCGGGAGGCCACTCTGCCTCACTACAGTGGGATAGTAGTGATTTGTCCAGGGATTTCTGGGTATTAGGGGTCAAGTTACCACCATGGCACTTTATCCAGCCCATAATACTTTCCACATCCCATAAGTTTTACACTCTTTTTTAAAACTCCCACAGGGCCCTTTTCGGTCTCTGCCATCTCTCTGACAGAAGCATGGACCCTGCAAAGTTCAGCACGATGCTCATGTGTGTTGCTGATACAGGACATACAATTCACAGAGCTTGAGGGAGTATTGCTACAAGTGGAACTGTGATGAGATATTTGAGTACCATAACTGGATCCTGATGGATGTAGTGGGGGGGGAAAGCCATGTTGGTGTTGGCATTCACAGAGCAGGTCTACATCTCGTGGTGCTGCTTCTGAGCCTGAGAAACAAGCACTAATTGGTGGGATTGCATCATAATGCAGGTTTGGGATGATGGGCAGTGGCTTCAGAACTTTCGAATGCAATAGGCCACAGCCCTGGCTCTGTGCGCCGAGCTCACCCCAGCCCTCTGGAGCAGGGACACCAAAATGAGAGCCACACTGACAGTGGAGAAACGAGTGGCGATCACGTTCTGGAAACTTGCAACACTGTCTTGTTACAAGTCAGTGGTTTAATTTGCAGAAGTTGGTGGCCTGTGATATACAGGAGGTCACACTAGATGATCTAGATCTAGATGATGACTAGATGATTGGGGGGGGAGAGGGATAGCTCAGTGGTTTGAGCATTGGCCTGCTAAACCCAAGGTTTGGTATGATATGACAGCATGCTTTCTACTCCTTTAGTACCTCAGGAGGATGTAAAACAGTAGCTAGTAAAGCAGCAGGTAACTTGCATCCAAGAGCTGGCTGATGCACTTGCTGGACCATTAATGTTGATTTTCAGTAAATATTGGAGCAGTAGGGAAGTTCCCGAAGACTGGAAGAAATCTAATGTTGTGCCAATATTTTTTAAAAAGATAAACAGGTAATCAGGGCTTAAATTCAGCTGGAGCTGTCCACAGCGAAGCTCCGGTAAATATTTTGAAATCCACCTGGCAGAAGCCCTGAGCCCTGGCTTGTCCCGCAGCGCTAAAGCCCCGAGTCCCCCCGCCTCACAACTGAAGCCTGGAGCCCCGAATAGCACAAGGAGGGAGGCGTTCCAGGAAATACTTTATGAGAATTTAAACCCGCAGGTAATTATAGGTCTGTCAGTCTGACATTGATCCCTGGCAAAATAATGGAGCAGCTGATACTGGACTCAGTTAATAAAGAATTAAAGCAAGGTAATATAGTTAATGCCAAGCAACATGGGTTTACAAAAAATAGACCCTGTCAAACTAACTTGATAGGTTTGGTTTGGTTGCTAAAGGTAACAGTGTTGATGTAATGTACTTAGACTTCTGTAAGGCATTAAACTTGCTACCGCATAACATTTTGGTTAAAAATTGGAACAATATAAAATCAACATGACACACATTAAATGGATTAAAAAATGGCTAACTTTTCCCAAAACGTAAATGGAGAACCATCACTGAATGAGTATGGTTCGAGTGGGGTCCTGCAGGGATTGGTTTTTGACCCTGCCCTATTTAACATTTTTATTAATGACCTAGAAGAAAACATAAAATCATCATTGATAAAGTTTGCAGATGACACAAAGGTTGGGGGATTGGTAAATAATGAAAAAAGGTCACTGATACAGAATGATCTGGATTGCTTGGCAAACTGGGTGCAAGCAAATATGCATTTTAATATGGTTAAATGTAAATGTATACATCTAAGAACACAGAATGTAGGCCATACGTACATGAGGGGGGACTCCATTCTTGGAAGCAATGATTCTGAAAAGGATTTGGGGTTCATGGCAGATAATCAGCTGAACCTGAGCTCCTAGGCTGACCCTGTGACCAAAAGGCCTAATGCAATCCTTGGATGCATAAACGGGGGAATCTTGACTAGGAATAGAGAGGTTATTTTACCTTTTATTTGGCCCTGATGAAGATGCTGCTAGAATACTGTGTCCAGTTTTGGTGTTCACAAGTCAAGAAGGATGTTGATAAATCAGAGAGGTTTCAGAGAAGAGCCACAAGAATGATTAAGGATTAGAAAACTTGCCTTATAGTGACAGACTCAAGGAGCTCCATCTATTTAGCTTAACAAAGAGAAGCTTAAGGGGTGACTTGATTACAGTCTGTAAGTACCTGCATGGGGAACAACTATTTAATAATTGGCTCTTCACTCTAGCAGAGAAAGGTATACCATGATCCAATAGCTGGAAGTTGAAGCTAGACAAATGCAGATCAGAAGTAAGACATACATTTTTAACAGTGAGAGTAATTAACCACTGGAACAATTTACCAAGGGTTTTGGTTGATTCTCCATCACTGACAATTTTTAAATCAAAACTGGATGTTTTTTCTAAAAGATTTGCTCTAGCAATTATTTTGGTGAAGATCTATGGCTTGTGTTATTCAGGAGGTCTGACTAGATCAGGGGTAGGCAACCTATGGCACACGTGCCGAAGGCGGCACGCGAGCTAATTTTCAGTGGCACTCACACTGCCCGGGTCCTGGCCACTGGTCCGGGGGGCTCTGCATTTTAATTTAATTTTAAATGAAGTTTCTTAAACATTTTAAAAACCTTATTTACTTTACATACAATAGTTTAGTTATATATTATAGACTTATAGAAAGAGATCTTCTAAAAACATTAAAATATATACTGGCATGCGAAACCTTAAATTAGAGTGAATAAATGAAGATTCGGCACACCACTTATGAAAGGTTGCCGACCCCTGGACTAGATAATCATAATGGCCCCTTCTCACCTTGGAATCTATGAAAATGTTAGACCTCCCTCCCTGGGCGTGGGTACAGGGAATTGGCAGTGAATATATTAGCACTATTTTCACAGGCAGTGTTGATTTTGGCTGATACCTCACTCCTGAGGGTGATAAAAACACAGAGACCGAAGCTGCGATCTGTATGTTTATATCCTGTTTATTGCAATGGGGCCAGCCAAACTCACTGCAGCGTGATATGAGACAGTGTCCTGTTGCGGTCGAAAAAAAAGGCTGTCATCCCTAGAAACCTTCAGGAGTGGATTGCAGAGTATCTCCAGGTAAGTTTCATTGAGAACTCTCAAGAAGATAAAGAAGTCATCTTTATTCCGATAAACCGAGTACTCTGCAGGGCTCCCACGTCTAGCCCAACAAGCCAAAGGAATGAAAAGCATTTTGCAGATGCTGACTCTACCTTTGTTTGGTCTACCTCTACGTGAGCACAGGACACTGATCTGATGTGGATTATGTAACCAGACTGTCATACAATCCTTGTTAGAATTTATTCCCTAACCTTTTATTTTCTAACATTATACCAGTAAAGCAATGACCACCTTTGTCTTAGCTTGTAGATGGGCAAGGCACCATTTTTATATGGGATACTAAGGCAGGCAGGGAGGGAGATGAGGTTTGAGGGAAAGGAAAGGCAAAAAAAACCATTGCAAGGAATAATGCATGTACACACTTGTCTGAATTCCCTTCCCTTTCATCAGCAGGCTCATCTGTGCTCGCCTGGTGGGACTGGCTAGACTCATGCAGAGTTTCACATAGTTCCTGGCTTGCAACATGGTTTGAACCCCCCCGCCCCCTCATGTGTCCCCTACTCCCCTCGCTATTCACAGAAGGTGCCTCCATCTCAGGATCCTCCAAGGGTATCCATAATCAGCTGTGGGGTGCTGGTGGGGTCACTGACAAGCAAGTCATGCTGTTCATTGGAAAAGCTTTGGGGCAGCACCAGATTTTTTGTTGCCTCCCTCACTTTGTGGTATGCCTGGCATAGTTCCTTCGCTTTCACAAGGCACTGTTGCTGATCCCTGTCATGCCTCTTTGCCAGTATTCCCCATGCAACCTGCTTATAGATGTCAGTGTTTCTATGGCTGGTGCATAGCTGAGCTTGCACAGCCTCTTTTCCCCATGGGCCAAGGAGATCCAGGCAGGCGTGAGTCTAGGATTGCTGTGTGTGTGGAGCCAGCATGGTCATTTGGGCAGTCGAATGCACACAAGGATGAGCTGTTAGGTGTACTCACCAAAATGGGCATTCAGGAAAAGGCATTTCAAACACATTCAAGGTGTTTTAAAGGGGGTGGCAGGCTTCCAGTCTATGCGCAGTGGAGTTCAAAACTCTGACCGGAGCGGTCAGTGACATGGGGACAAGGGCACTGTGGACACCTGCTAGAGAAGTATGAGGTTGAACACAACTAATTCAGTGTCTACACACTTACTACATCATCCCGCATAAGCTGATTGTGGCTCTACGTCATATGTGGAGGTGGTGTGAGTGTGTCACTGTAATGAGCCGCTTACATCAGCAGGGGACAAATTTTAGCATTGACATGTAAGAAAATAAGAACAGCCATACTGGGTTACATCAAAGGTCCATAGAGCCCAGTATCCTGTCTTCTGACAGTGGCCAATGCCAGATGCCCCAGACAGAATGAACAGAACAGGTAATCATCAAGTGATCTATCCGCTATTACCCATTCCCAGCTTCTGGCAAACAGAGGCTAGGGACACCATCCCTGTCCATCCTGGCTAACAGCCATTGATGGACCTATCCTCCATGAATTTATCTAGCTCTTATTTGAATCCTGTTATAGTCTTGGCCTTCACAACATCCTCTGGCAAGGAGTTCCACAGGTTGACTGTGCGTTGTGTGAAAAAATACTTCCTTTTGATTGTTTTAAATCTGCTGCCTATTAATTTCATTTGGTGACCTCTAGTTCTTGTGTTATGAGGAGTAAATAACACTTCCTTATTTACTTTCTCTACACCAGTGATGATTTTATATACACCTCTATCATATCTTCCCTTAGTCGTCTCATTTCCAAGCTGAAAAGTCCCAGTTTTACTAATCTCTCCTCAGATGGAAGCCATTCCATACCCCTAATAATTTTTCTTGCCCTTTTCTGTACCTTTTCCAATTCCAATATATCTTTTTTGAGATGGGGTGACCACATCTGCATGCAATATTCAAGATGTGGGCGTACCATGGATTTATATAAAGGCAATATGATTCCCAACATTCTGTTTGCTTTTTTTTGACTGCCACGGCACTGACTGGTTACATTGAACCAAATTTCCAGATTACAGATTTCTAAGGAAAATGTTCTGTATTGTCCAAAGATTGCTTTAATGCTAGTTCTACACCAGTGCTTTTCTCAAGTATGGAAAACAGTCATTTTTCAATAATTAAGTTATTAAACATTTTTATTTTTGTAAAAATAATCTATTTCCCTTGATTTTTTTTCCCTGGGAGAGCCAGCTGTAGCTCACTCATCCAAGGAGATAATTTGTTCAAATCGGTAGATGAAACTTTAAAATGTTAATGTTATAATCCCCAAGCATTGTGAAATATGCATTATAATTTGCAGATTCAAGTTGATTGTACGATGGCAAATAACAAGCCTAAATATAATTCTCTAAATATCTTCAATACAATTAGTTTGTTTTCATGGCTCTCTGGCCAACAAGCCCCACCTGGAGTAACAAGGAGGCTGTGCACCAAATTGCTGCTGCTGACATAGTGTTTTAATTATGCTTTTAATATGCAGTCATTTTAAGTGTAAATTGTGGTTTTTAAATAATAAATTATGGAATAACTAACATCACATTGTTCCCTGCAGTCTGCACCTTATCAGGCAAGCTGCGAGGGATGGTCTACAAACTCAACAAGAAAAGTCAATCAGTTTTCTTATATTCAGACACATCCTAGGGGTCTGAGCTTAAAGACTGCACAGTCATTGGTAGATGCAGTGTTCAGGAGACTTGTTCTTCACCACTCTAATTTGGTTACCTGGGAGCATATTATACATTCTTTTATATCCCATATAACTTTAGTTCAGTTTCCCAGTTGAACATCATTCCTCTGATACACCCTGAAATTGCTGTCTTTAGTTTCAATCATCATGTTTATTTCCCAGCCTGCTGCTTTGTAAACAATTATATTCCAGTCACACTTGAAGTATTACAGTTAATATTTTTGTTCTGGTTAATATTAAGAACAAACTTATGTAGCACTTACTTTCTATTAGGAATCCCCAAGTACTTTACAAACTTAAGCCCTGATGCTGCAAAAACAGACATGCTAATGTAAAGTCCCACTGAAGTCAATGGGACTCCATGCAGACAGACAAGTCTGCTCTAATGTGCCTGTTTCAGGGCCTTAAAATGATAGAGTAATTATATAAAGCATAGGAGGTATTTTGCACAGCAGTTGTTGAACAATGTACAGCCAAACTACACAGCAGTTTAGGCCAACATATGAATATTGTATACAGCTGAAACTTCAGGGGAAACAGTAGGGTAGGCTGAATGTAACTACCTAAATTGAAATTTCAATGGGAAAGAAACTGAGTTCACACCCCACTTTTGGGGAAGGTTCTGTGGGATCTTTAATGACCACAAGCAGTCAGAACCACAGTATTTAAGGCTCATCTGAAAGGCTGCATCTCCAGCCCTACAATATTTCCTTATCAGCCTGCACAAAGAGGGGCCTGACTTGGAGAGAAGAGTGCAATATGGTTTTTCCAAAGCCACCTAGAAGCTCCTTTGAGGTTACACATTTCATCTGTATTTTGAAATTTCAAGTATTAGTGACAGAAATTTCACACCTTATATGCAAAAAATAAGTTTGAATTAATACAATTACTTTGATTGGATTTCTCTAGTTTCTTCCACTTCAGGATCCAAAAGTATGTATTTTTATTAATGTATTTTTAAAAACACTTAAAGCTCTTAGTCTGCGTTAGTGACTATGGGCCCAATCCAACTTTCACCGTTTTCAGCGAGAGATGGATCAGGTCCTATAAGCTTGCCAAAATGAATTAGTAAAATGAAGCTATAGGAGTTATATAGTCACAAAAATGTATGAAACAATCAACATATTTTTCTTTATAAACAGCCATATAATTCAATAATGGGCAAGACCATTTTCTTTTCTAATCTGGCAGAAAAATTATCAGTCCCAAACTAAGATCATATGCCAAGTTCCAGCAGCACCAAAGGATAATTTACCACTTATGAATCTTCAGCAGAAATTGATCTATCTATCTATAGCATTAACTATCCCCTTGCTGTAGCTGGGGGACTTTGTTCTGGGGGGGAAAAGGGTAAGAGCTAAGCTAGTAATTCATGTTTGATGGCACACACACAAACACAGAGAAAGCATACATGATAGTGAGATATAAAGGTTTTTATCAGATGGCTGCATTATTTACAAATGGTGATTTCATGAGTGATGATCACAAAAAATGGCTACAGAAACCTTTTACCACATCACACTATCATGTATTTTGTTTATGCCACATACTGTACAGAAAAAAATTCTCAAGACGTTTTATAGCATTTAAAAATGTTATTGGTGCTATTTTATATCTCTCTCTTGCTGTAAAGCTAGGCTAACTTGAAACCCCTTAAAGGCCACATAGGGAGCGGGGAAAAGCCATAACAAATACATTTTAGAACCCACTGAAGTGTTTCTAAAATAGGTTTTTACACAAAGCAACGTTTCATATTTAAGTTCCCATTTTGTGATTACCAGGACTAAAAGCTTTCTTTGCCACCTCTCCTGGTTCTTGAGGTATTAGAACTTACAGTCACTCCTAAACAGATATAAACAGGAAGTTCTGATGCCAGGCGACTCTAATGGTTACTGTCCAGAAGTTTGTTTCCTCGAGATTCAATTCTCTGGAGGCTGGAGCCACCAGACCTAGAACCAAACACACTGAAGTAAATGGAGATTTGCTGGGGGCCAGATTAATCCCCTAGATAGCTTGTACCAGACATTGAATAGCTAAACATTTCTGAACTTTAGGTTAGGGTTTCTGTCCGTGACCCTTTTACAAAGTTGACATAGAGCCCCAAAAGGAAAAAGAGATCAAAAAGAGAACTGGGATAAAAGGTAACATTATGAACTGTATGTACAAAAACTGCAATTTTACAACCCTACCCTTTAAAATTAATTTTCCCTTGCCATTCCCATAGCACTTTACTAAATTTCTCATGCTCTTCTGTTGGTATCAGCCTAATGTGAGTCCTCCTAAAAGAAAAAAATCTTAAAGTAAAGAAACAGTTTAAAATTCTAGAAGTCATTGGCCTACATACTGGTAATCAGCACCTCCACAAAACCTCTATTGCCCCAACACTGTCCTGATCATGTTGGTTAGTCTGCAAATCCATAGTGTCATCTTCAGGTGATAGCAATACTCACCCGTTTCATTATTTTTACTTGGCATCAAAAGTGCCATTATACTAGAACAGGGGTCGGCAACCTTTCAGAAGTGGTGTGCCGAATCTTCCTTTATTCACTCTAATTTAAGGTTTCGTGTGCCAGTAATACATTTTAATGTTTTTAGAAGGTCTCTTTCTATAAGTCTATAATATATAACTAAACTATTGTATGTAAATTAAATAAGGTTTTTAAAATGTTTAAGAAACTTAATTTAAAATTAAATTAAAATGCAGAGCCCCCCGGACCAGTGGCCAGGACCCGGGCAGTGTGAGTGCCACTGAAAATTAGCTCGCGTGCCGCCTTCGGCACGCGTGCCATAGGTTGCCTACCCCTGTACTAGAACTTGAATAGCTGAGAGAAGTTCTGGATTCAGTTATCCCCACTATTATGTTTACCATCTCATCTCCAAATCCTAGAGGTTGGGGAGAAAAAATAGCCAGAGTAGCAGTTTCCTCCCTCCAAATACCTCAGTTCCTCTGGGTCCACGTTTCCACGTTGCACAATCCAAATCAACTTCACATATATTGGGCCCAATCCTGTATGGTGCTAAACACTCAGCATTTGACAGGAGCTTTTCTCAATTCCCATTGAGCTATATGGCAATTGAGAGCACTCAGCATTTTGCAGGACTAGGCCTAATTAGGTATCATTTACTGAGAGAGCACATCCATTTGCTGTCATTACATAGCACGAGAATAGCAGCCAACTAGTGGGGAAGAAGGGTACTAAATTCAGACATGAATGCTAGAGGAAATTTTACTTGGCTCAAAATTCTTAAAGGAGAGGAAATGTTATCTGAGTCTTTGAGGGTAGCTTGTGGCATTCAAAGGGGAATTTGTACAGCTGGAAATTTTAATCCATGCTATATCCTGTTCACTTGCATATGGGAGAATTCAGCCTTTGTACCTGCTGTCATAACTATAAAGGGAAGGGTAACACCCCTCCTGTGTACAATACTATAAAATCCCTCCTGGCCAGAGACTGCAAATCCTTTTACCTGTAAAGGGTTAAGAAGCTCAGGTAACCTGGCTGACACCTGACCCAAAGGACCAATAAGGGGACAAGATACTTTCAAATCTTGGTGGGGGGAAGGTTTTTGTTTGTGCTCTTTGTTTTTGGTGGTTGTTCGCTCTTGGGACTGAGAGAGACCAGACATCAATCCATGCTCTCCAAATCTTTCTGAATAAGTCTCTCATATTTCAAACTTGTAAGTAAACAGCCAGGCAAGGCGTGTTAGTTTTATCTTTGTTTTCTCAACTTGTAAATGTACCTTTTACTAGGGTGTTTACCTCTGTTTGCTGTAACTTTGAACCTAAGGCTAGAGGGGGTTCCTCTGGGCTCTTTAAGTTTGATTACCCTGTAAAGTTATTTTCCATCCTGATTTTACAGAGATGATTTTTACCTTTTTCTTTAATTAAAAGCCTTCTTTTTAAGAACCTGATTGATTTTTCCTTGTTTTTAGATCCAAGGGGGTTGGATCTTGATCCACCAGGAGGTGGTGGGAGAAAGGAGGGGGAATGGTTAATTTCTCCTTGTTTTAAGATCCAAGGGCTTTGGATCTGTACTCACCAGGGAATTGGTGAAGAGCCTCTCAAGGCTACCCAGGGAAGGGAATTAGCACATTGGGAGTGGTGGCAGCGGACCAGATCTAAGCTGGTAGTTAAGCTTAGAAGTTTTCATGCAGGCCCCCACATCTGTACCCTAAAGTTCAGAGTGGGGAAGGAGCCTTGACACCTGCCATGTTGACTAAGTTTAAAATTAGAATGCTGACATTTGAGCTGTATTGGGTCTCTCCGTTTTTTCCCAGGGAGAAGTATTTTTAACTTTGGATGCACTTGGAGATAAAAATAAAAAGGGAAGTCAAGGATCTCACGTTTCTCTCCATCTTAGAAACTTTGCAAATAAAGAAGTTGCTAAAGCACACTTCACAAATCTACCCAGAGATTTTAGTATGTTACCACATTATTTAGCAGCTCTCAAGTTAAACATTATCAGGCAGATATACTTGAATCCTAAGCAATTTCTCCCTCTCCTAATTAATTTATGATTAATGGATCAATGAGAAAAGGATACATCCATTAATAGTGAGGATAAAGAACAATCTATGGCCCAAATCCTGCTTTTCTTACTGGCACACACATGTCACATTTAACTAGGTTTACAGCACAAAACACATTACTGGCATAGAGATTTTTTACACAGGTAGGGAAACCTGGAATTCTCATTTTTGTCACAGAATGTCTGAAAAAGAATTGTCAAGCCATGCCTGACTCTAAAGGACTGACTAAGTAGGAGAAGGAACAGGCCCATAACTAGAATTTGTTTTTATCTCTTCTCTGCAGTTACTTCTTTCTCAAGTATATATAAAGGTTTTAAAATCATAGCTTGGAACAAATTATTTTGTTCCAAATCTTTCACAAATGTGGTTTGTTAAATTAGACCTTGTATTGATATCAAGTAATAGGCTTATAAAAGTTTGCGTATAGTGTAGTTCAAATGACATGATTTTGTAATTTCTTTACCTAGGTTATTAACATCTTAATGAAAATTTTAGTTCAGTTTTTTACTATGCACTTCAGTTACTGTACTGCTCATCTTGTACAAAGAAAGTCAGTTTCACTGGCAGGTTCTTGGTGTACCCAGGCTTGTGTTTCAGACACTACATGAGAATGTTGAAAAATGCTGAACACAAAAAACAACCCCAGAAAAAAAACAAACACTTTGCGTGGCCCTAGGCAGCATTTTTTTTTTGGGGTCTACAAAACCCGTAATTTTAATTCTGAGCCAAATTTAAATCTACAGTGTTCTTTTAACAGCTAGGGAGTACAGTCAACCATTTATCTGTGTGGTGAATTTTCATTGACATTAGTGATCTCTTCAAGCAAATAGATGACACAATAAATCCTTCAGGGAGTTAGACCAGATGACCCTTGCGTCTCTTCTAATCTTATGGTTCTATGAAATACAATAAGCATGTTAATTTGTAGTATTTCTGTACATTAGTGATGAGAGTAATTTACAAACCAGGTGGCACAGTTATCAATACTTTATTAGTTTGTTTATGCAATATTCCTTTTACATAAAATCATTTAAATAATTATTGAAAATATTTTATACAAAAGCTCATGAGAGGTTGAGAAGTTAAAAAATATCTACTTTAGTATGCCACTAAGATTCACGGAGGATAGTAAATAAGATGCAAAAAATGCAAAGTTCTATTTTAAGACTTAAGACTAGAGAATCTGAAGTTCTAATAAAAAGTGTCTAGTGTTCAGAAGATTTCTGCCTATACGGTTAAGTTTTCCAGACTGTTTGGCTAAATACCTGTATCAATCACCTAAACACTTAATTCCAAAAAGATAAGTTAAAGGCATTCCATATACTTTTAAAATAAAGTTATTTAGATTTGCAGCTAAGTGTTTAGATGATCAATAAATATTTAGCTTTGTCTCCATACGTTTCCATAGTTATATTTATATAAACCAAAGAATGAGTTTCTTCCCCCCCCCCCCGCTTGGGTAGCTGCACACCTATTTCACTTAAGACAGTGAGTTTGACTAGTAATCTGCTTTTCCATCTCCCTTCTTCCTAGGAGGGCAAGTTAACAGCAATACCATCTTATAATGGCCCATTTCTCAGAGGTGTGGAACACCTTCAACTGCCATTAAAGTTGCTGAGGCACTCAGCATTTTCAGAGTTGAGCCTTAAGACTTTATAGCAAGTAAATCCAGCACTTAGTCATTCTCTAGCAATTGAGCAGTCACCTTAGCAATTCAACTTCTTCATCTGGAAACCGAGGAACCAATTTGGATACCTGAAGCCCTAGCTGTAAACTCACAGTTCAACAGCAAGCTAATTTGTGTGGTATTATAGAGCTAGATGCTACTTCTGCTTTTTCCCTGGAATTTCTATCGTCATAAAATCCTCAGCTAAAGTTACTTCTTGACCATTTAACGCTGATTCTGCTTGTCTCTTCAGTTCCGTGACATCAATATCTCCTTCTCCAATTTGACCAGCTGGTTTATACCTTTGACTGAAGTGAGTCAGAACCAGTTTCTTAACCTTACACAACTTTGCAAACTCAGCTGCCATTTTTGGAGTGCTATGACCATGCTCTTTGGCTTTGTCCACTTGGGCGTCATCCAGTGTGGCTTCATGAACTAACAGATCTGCTTCGTAACACAGTTTCTTTGCTCCATCTCCAACCACACCTGAACAGTCACCTAAAATACAAATTTTTCTTCCAGGAATAGGCTCCTCCAAGACATCTGAAGGAGAAATGGTTACTCCATTTTCTAAGACAACCGTAACACCATTCTTCAGTTTCCCATATATAGGGCCTGGCTGAACTCCTAGAAAGTTAAGTCAAAAGTGTATGGTTAGTTTTAGTGTTTTGAAAATAAACGCTGCTCATATTTCAATGCAGTATCTGACAAATTTTACGTTTAACCTATTCTTAAGGCATGGGTTTCTTACAAATTAAGTACTAGGGTGTGGCAAAGTGGGAATTTTCTTTAATATTTTTATGAATCCTATGCGCGCCTCAGTTTCTCTCTATCATTGCATTGCTACCCAGTGGGGGCAAAAGGGTTAAACATTGCTCTTGCACCAACACAGAAGACACAAGCATGTATCACCTTGCTGTCTGGGTGGAATGAATAGTCATTGGTTGAAACTGATCCAGATCAACAGAGAGAGTCCAGAGAGACAACAAGTAGTACCAAAGATTGAACAATCACTTCCTCTCAGCAGGGAAACTGAGGAGGAACCCAATCTCTGGCAGTGGGGCTCTGAACTCAGCATGGCCCTGTCTGGAGAAAAAAAGGACAGACGTGTCCATCGGGGAATAAAATGTGGACTTCTGGGTTTGGAGGAAGCTAGCTCACTACTGGGGAACTAACTAAGGAAATCAGATAGAGATAGTGCCTATGCTGAAGGAAGAGAGACCTGTTCAAAAGCTGGTGGTGTAGTACCAATCCTGTAGATCCATGACTTACAAAAACTAATGTTTCACTTATTTCATACTCCAAGAGAACAAAATCTTTTAAGTTTAGTAAGAGGCTCTAACAACAGATTTTAAGTTGAGTATTTTGAAGCGAATACATTCCGCCAAATACACTCTATGGTCAGTTTTATGTTCTCTTTCTCATGTAAGCCCTTAATAAATGTGCTAGCAAGTGGAGCTTGGTTTTTACCCCTCTAATGAGCAAACCAGTATGCGTTTGTAGGGGGGGAAAAATAAATTCTAGAATATCTTCCCTTTTCTTGTGAAGAATAAAGTGGCCCATTTCAGAATGTATTACAGACAGATGCACACTGTTCTGATTCAGTAAGATTCCTTGCAGGAGTTTTCAGAAGACACTATAGCCATTAGTGAAGAATATCGTTTTGTTACAATTCCTGGAAACGTGAATCAGCTGTCAGCCTGAACACTGTGTATACTTGAATATCCATCACCTATTGATGGATCCGTTTTCAACAGTTACATTGTAACACTCTTGCTTACACACTATCAGAATAGGTGCCTTAGAAATTCTAATAAAGCATTTGGCAGTTAATGTAAGCATATAAGAAATGTAGTTAAGTGTATTGTTCTATTATGACTTTAATATGCATCAATTATATCATAAGGACATTCACGAATAGATTTTAAGAAACAAAGTAATATCCACAAGTCATAAGAATTCAAGGAAAAAATAAATGAAGCTAGTTACCAAGGTCTTTTAGCTTCTGTGCATTGAGTTTACCAGTCCGCTGCTTCTCCTCCACTAAAAATCCAAAGGAAGGAATACGGTGAAATAATCGAAATGCTTTCATAACAAATTGCTGATTGTTGACCAGTGTGTAGGAGTTTTCTACAGGATCCAGATGAAGCGTTCTCCCTTGCACTTCTTTGGAAGAGACTTCATCTCTGTCAACGTAAGATAGTTCTTTAAATTCTTCTGCAGGGCACTGATCTGGTGTAGGTACCAGTTCATGAACCACATACGGAAAGAGAAGTTGCGAGTGGGAGAGTTCCAGAGTTCTCCAAATGAAGTTTCGTAGTCCTAATGGTCCATAGATATCAACAGGTTGCTTGCTTGTAGTAGAACTACTCTGAAGGCTAATTGTGCACAGGAGACCGGGAAGACCAAAAAAATGGTCCCCATGAAGATGCGTTATGAATATCTTAGTAATTCTACCTATGATTGAAACAAAAAGACACCATAGTAAATGTGCTGAATGACAATTACACTCACAGCAGCAAAATTAGAGCTGGTTGGAAAATGCCAATTATTTTGTGGGAAATTTACAAAAAAATCAGTTCCCAATTTTTTTAAAACCAAAACCAAACCAAGAAGTGTAGTTTTTTAATTGAAAATTTTTTCACTTTTTATTTTTTCAATGAAAATTTGAAAAGTCTGAACCAAAATTACATTTGTCATTGTTTTTGTTTGGGTTGACAAGCCATTTTTTGCCAAAAGTTCGTGTGGTTGAAAGTTAAGATCAAAATGCATTTTAAGAAAAATTGACTAATATGGTGACCATTGCTGCATTAAAATGCAAACAAGTTCTGGATGGGAGTTGCATTTTATCATACCACATGAAGACTGTGGGCCAACGAGAACCACTGGGTGAACTTCTGCCTTTGTTCTAGTTTCTAGTTCATTCCAAACATGCAAAGAGGCCTCCCACAAGCTGTATAGCGCAATTTACAACTAAGATTTCATGTACTCCATAGCAAGCTGGCAGTACATTCTGGCACAGGATTCTGGATTTTCTGCAGCATTTTAATCTCAATTAAGGAGGTTTAACCAGTTAAATATTCACAGTTTAATATCAAAAGTCACAATTAGATCATCTAGTCTGACCTTCTGTCTTATCCCAGTCACCCATGAATTTAGCCCAATGACTTGTGTTTGACTAATGCATATGTTCCAGAAAGGTTTACAGTCTTGATCTGAAGACTTCAGGAAATGAGGAATTCATCAATTCCCTTGGTGGTTTGTTCAAATGGTTAATCACTCTCGCTGTTAATTTGTGCCTTCTTTCTAATTTGGCTTCAGTTTCCAGCCACTGGTTCTTGTGATACCTTTCTTTGCTAGTTTAAAGGGCCCTTTACTACCTGGTATTTTCTTCCTGTTGTGAAGGTACCTATAGACTAATCTTTTAGATAAACTACACAGCTCTTTAGATCTCACTGTAAGGCATTTTCTCCAGCCCTCAAATAATTTGTGGCTTTTTTCTGCACCCTCTGCAATTTTTCAACTTTTTTTTTTTTAAATTAAAGTGTCAGTATCAGAACTAGACACAATATTCCAGCATTGCTCTCACCAATGTCATATTCAGAGCTTTTAAATAAATTGCATCCCTACTCCTACTCATTACTCCCATTTATACATGAAAGGACTGTACTAGCCCTTTTTCCACAGAATTGAACTAGGAGCTTATGTTGCATTGCTTGTCTTTTATGACCAATAACTCATTTTCAGAGTCACTGGCTTTCCAGGATACAGTCCCCCATTCTGCAGGTATGGCCTGCATTCCTAGATGTATAACTTCGCATTTGGCTGTAAAATGCATTTTGTCTGAATGGACCCAGTTTACCAAGCAATCCAAACTGCTCTCTCTGACTGCCCTGTCCTCATCATTGACCACTCTGTTATAATTCGCGGATTCTCAGCAGTGATTTTATATATAACTTTCACGTCACTGATGAAAGCCTTGCATAGCATTGGGCCTAGCACTGATCCCTGTGGGACCCCACTAAAATACCCCCATTTGATGATGATTCCCCATTGACAGCTGCTTTTTGAGATGTGTCAGTTAGGCAGTTCTTAATCCACTTAACTTGTGCTCTATTGATATTGTATATTCTCCACGTGGGCACCAATGATATTGCCAAGAATGACCTTGAACGGATCACTGCAGACTACGTGGCTCTGGGAAGAAGGATAAAGGAATTTGAGGCTCAAGTCCTGTTCTCGTCCATCTTCCCTGTTGAAGGAAAAGGCTAAGGTAGGGACCATCGAATTGTGAAGGTGAATGCATGGTTACACAAGTGGTGTCGGAGAGAGGGCTTTGGATTTTTCGACCATGGGATGTTGTTCCGGGAAGAAGAATTGCTAGAAAGAGATGGGATCCACCTAACGAAGAGAGGGAAGAGCATCTTCGCAGGCAGGCTTGCTAACCTAGTGATGAGGGCTTTAAACTAGGTTTGCCGGGGGATGGTGACCTAAGCCAAGAGGGATGAGGTAGATGAGGCTTTCTTCGGACAATTAACTGAAGTCTCCAGATCACAGGCCCTGGTTCTAATGGGGGACTTCAATCACCCTGACATCTGCTGGGAGAGCAATACAGCAGTACACAGACAATCCAGGAAGGTTTTGGAGAGTGTTGGGGACAACTTCCTGGTACAAGTGCTGGAGGAACCGACTAGGGGCCGTGCTCCTCTTGACCTGCTGCTTACAAACTGGGAAGAATTGGCAGAGGAAGTAAAAGTAAGTGGCAACCTAGGCAGCAGTGACCATGAGAGGTTGAGTTCAGGATCCTGAAAAAAGGAAGAAAGGAGTAGCAGCAAAATACAGACCCTGGACTTCAGAAAAGCAGACAGACTCCCTTAGGGAACTGATGGGCAGGATCCCCTGGGAGGCTAATATGAAGGGGCAAGGAGTCCAGGAGAGCTGGCTGTATTTTAAAGAAGCTTTATTGAAGGCTCAGGAACAAACTATCCCGAAGTGCAGAAAGAATAGCAAAGTATGGCAGGTGACAAGCTTGGCTTAACAGTGAAATCTTCGGTGAGCTTAAACTCAAAAAGGAAGCTTACAAGAACTGAAAATTTGGGCAGATGACCAGGGAGGAGTATAAAAATGTTGCTAGAGCATGCAGGGGTGTAATCAGGAAGGCCAAGGCACAATTGGAGTTGCAGCTTGCAAGGAATGTGAAGGGTAACAAGTAGGATTTCTACAGGTATGTTAGCGACAAGGCGGCCAGGGAAAGTGTGGGACCCTTACTGAATGGAGGCGGCAACATAGAGACAGATGAGGTGGAAAAAGCTGAAGTACTCAATGCTTTTTTTGCCTCGGTCTTCACAGACAAGGTCAGCTCCCAGACTGCTGCACTGGGCAGCATAGTCTGGGGAGGAAGTGAGTAACCCTCAATGATGAAAGAAGAGGTTAAGGACTATTTAGAAAAGCTGGACGTGCACAAGTCCATGGGTCCAGTTTTAATGCATCCAAGGATGCTGAGGGAGTTGGCTGATGTGATTGCAGAGCCATTGGCCATTATCCTGAAAATTCGTGATGATCAGGGGAGGTCACGGACGATTGGAAAAAGGCAAATATAGTGCCCATATTTAAAAAAGGGAAAAAAGAGAACCCGGAGAACTACAGACGGGTCAGCCTCACTTCAGTCCCCGGCAAAATCATGGAGCAGGTCCTCAAGGAATCCATTTTGAAGCACTTGGAGGAAAGGAAGGTGACCAGGAACAGTCAACATGGATTCACCAAGGGCAAGTCATGCCTGACCAACCTGATTGCCTTCTATGATTAGATAACTGGCTCTGTGGATACGGGGACAGTGGTGGATGTGATATATCTTGATTTTAGCAAAGCTTTTGATACGGTCTCCCACAGTATTCCTGGCAGCAAGTTAAACAAGTATGGATTGGATGAATGGACTATAAGGTAGATAGAAAGATGGCTAGATCGTCAGGCTCAACAGGTAGTGATCAACGTCTCGATGTCTAGTTGGCAGCCGGTATCAAGCGGAGTGCCCCAGGGGTCGGTCCTGGGGCTGGTTTTGTTCAACATCTTTATTAATGATCTGGATGATGGGATTAATTGCACCTTCAGCAACTTTGCAGATGACACTAAACTGGGAGGACTGGTAGATATGCTGGAGGGTAGGGATAGCATACAGAGGGACCTAGACACATTAGAGGATTGGGCCAAAAGAAATCTGATGAGGTTCAAAGGACAAGTGCAGAGTCCTGCTCTTGGGACAGAAGAATCCCATGCACTGCTAGAGGCTGGGGACCGAGTGGCTAGGCATCAGTTCTGCAGAAAAGGACCTAGGGGTTACAGTGGACAAGAAACTGGATATGAGTCAACAGTGTGCCCTTGTTGCCAAGAAGGCTAACGGCATTTTGGGCTGTATAAGTAGGGGCATTGCCAGCAGATCGAGGGACGTGATCATTCCCCTCTATTCGACATTGATGAGGCCTCATCTGGAGTACTGTGTCCAGTTTTGGGCCCCCCACTAAAGAAGGGATGTGGATACATTGGAGAGAGTCCAGCGGAGGGCAACGAAAATGATTAGGGGGCTGGGGCACATGACTTATGAGGAGAGGCTGAGGGAACTGGGGTTATTTAGTCTGCAGAAGAGAAGAGTGAGGAGGAATTTGATAGCAGCCTTCAATTACCTGAAGGAGGGGTTCCAAAGAGGATGGATCTAGTCTGTTCGCAGTGGTGGCAGATGACAGAACAAGAAGCAATGGTCTCAAGTTGCAGTGGGTGAGATCTAGGTTGGATATTAGGAAACACTATTTCACTAGGAGGGTGCTGAAGCACTGGAATGAGTTACCTAGGGAGGTGGTGGAATCTCCATCCTTAGAGATTTTTAAGGACCGGCTTGACAAAGCCTTGGCTGGGATGATTTAGTTGATGTTGGTCCTGCTTTGAGCAGTGGATTGGACTAGATGACCTCCTGAGGTCTCTTCCAACCCTAATAGATATAACTTAGAGAATTTTTTCACTTCAAGGTCCCAGAAGCAAAGACAAGGTTTTCATCTCAAGGCCAAAAGACCAAAAACATCAAGACACTTGACCACGGCCTTGGATAGACCAAGAGACTACCTACACTTTTTCTATGATTACTACTTATTTTTAATGAGAAAGTACCATGGTATTAAGTCAAATGCCTAAGTATATTACATCTATGCAGTTACCTTTGTCAACCAAATTTGTAATTTCAAAGAATAAACTAAGATTATTTGAAAAGACCTAACTTCCATAAAACCATCCTGAATGGCATTAATTATATTCCCATCCTTAAACTCTTTATTAATTGAATCCTCTATCAATTTTTTGATTATTTTGCCTGGGATTGATAGCGGGCTAATCAACCTATAGTTTTTCAGGTCATCCCACTTGTCCTTTTTGAATACTGGCACAACATGAGTACTTTTCAAGCCTTCTGTAATTGCCCCAGTATTCTAAGATTTATTAAAAATTAATGTCAGCAGGACATAGATCCTCAGCCAACTCTTTTAGGACTCTTAGGTGCAAGTTATCCAGGCCTGCTGGTTTAAAAATGTTTATCCCTAATAGATAATGTCTATCATCCTCATTAGCTACTAATGGACTGGAAAGAACTTCATTTTTATGTGATAGGAATACCTCATCCTGCTTCTTTCCAAATATAGAACAGAAATATTTATTGAACACTTTTCTGCATCATCAATAATTTTACCATCCTCATCTAGTGATGAGCCCATACAACTGCTAAGATTTCTTTTGTTTTTACTTAAGCAAACATGAAAACAAATAATGTACAATCAGCAGCACACTCAGTGTTTATTTGTTTTGATATTAAATTAACTTCCATGCTATCCCCATATGCAGTTTTTGATATGCCATAGTTTTTGGTATGGACAACACAACTGCATTGTAAAAGTCACAAGGGAAAGGTGAATATTTTGGCAGCTAGGTAGAAAGCAGTTAGGGTTTTTGGAACTTGCACAGGTACTGGAAGTGTTTTGGGATAAGCAAATATAACAGCAAATATTTTTAAGTGATCAGTCATGAAATAATTAATGTTAACGTTGACATGTCCATCAACATCCGTAGCTTTCTGAACACCCAACTAAAGTGAATGGGACCATTCACACGTCAAGCTATTGTTTCAAGCTGCCTGCAGACTCAGAACATGGCAATGCATAGGTTTAAATTTAGTTCATTTTTGGAAATTATAATCATTAAGGCTAGAAGCTTGTATTAGATTAAAGCTTTTGTTCTGGAGAACAATTCTGATAAAGGAGAATTCCATAGCAAGTTCAAGTGGTCCCACCTAAAATACAGTAATTAGAGATGTTCACTCATATTTACAGAGGTCTTCAGACAATGTGAGGCTGACTAGAAAAGGTATTTCATTTGGACAGTATGAAGATTATTCTCTCTCAAGATAACAACTTTCAATTGCACTGACCTGCTTTAAGATGGCTTTTCATAAATTGTGTTTGAGTTCCCTCTCCACAATCAAATAGCCAGCATTCTCCTTCACTACGAATGACTAAAGCTGAAGCTCCTCTTGTTGGAGATGGATATGCTGAGCCTGTTCCCAGAAAAGTTATATCCATGGACATTATGCCCAAGTCAGTGTACAAATATATCACTGTAAGTCTATTGCACGTGCTTATTCTGCAGAGGAAAAAACAACAACAACAACAACTAGTTGTGGCTTTGCTTTAAATAAGGGGTGTCAAACTCATTCTACTACTCGGGTCAAATTACATTTTTAAATGTAGTCCGTGGACTGGGGTATAAATGTAGGACCGCCCTTTCCAATTCACAACATATCTCACAGTGATGTTAATGAGGTTTGCACAAAGGTTAAGGGTAGAATATGGCTTTTATTCAGTAACAAACCTTATTGTCCCCTCCAATATCAATTGGAAGGATATTCTCATTGTCAGAAAGACAACACTACATTGGTTTATGCTCACTTTGCATTTGGAAGAGAAGACTCTCTTAGCAACAATGATGGCTAGAAATCTATTTGGGCCTGGTCTACGTTAGAAAGTTAAGTTGGTGTCAGTTAGGGGTGTGAAAAATCCATATCTCTGCGCTGTGTAGTTAAGCCGACCTAACCCCTGCCATTAGGTCAATAGGCTTGTTTACACTTAAAACATGACAGCAGCACAGCTGCACCACTGTAGCACTTCAGTATAGACACTACCAATGCCAATGAGAGGGATTCTCCCTTCGGCATAGGCAATACATCTCCTTGAGAGGCAGTAGGTAAGGTCAACAGGGATTTAGGTCAGTTTAACAATGCCCCTCAGGGGTGTGGATTTTTCACACCCCCGACTGACACAGTTAAACCGACCTAATTTTCTAATGTAGACCAGGCCCTAGCTATCACCTCTCGGGGAGGTGGATTACCTATGCCAATGGGAAAATCCCTCCTGTCAGTGCAGGTAATGTCTACTTTGAACTGCTACAGATACAGCTGTGCTGCTGAAGCATTTCTAGCGTAGATGTTGGTTTTAAAATGAAAGCGGATATTCTACAAAATCTTTATATGGTATGCAAGCCACATGACAATATTGAATGGGTGAGCTGTTTGACACACCTGTTTTAGCAGCAGTGTTTTGTACAAATAGTTGTCATAAGTTAGTTTTGTTTGTTTCTCCTTTACACTGTCAGAAGGAAGTGGTCTTATGTTTATATATGTGATCTGAATGTATGTGCCATTTGTATGTTCAATTAAAAGCAGTCCAGAGACTGTTAGCAAAATATTGTAAATTGCATTCATGCTTTATGTTGCATATTTGCATTCTCTTAAAAAGTTAATAATTTAAAAATTTAATTTTCAAAATGTATTTTCAGACATTCCCACAGCCTTGTAAACAATAAAATTTTGAATATTTCAACAATTAAGTCTTTGCCCTAGGGAGAGGTGAGGGAAGAAAGGAAATGACTACCATTAAAGCTACTTCAAAAGGTATTAAAATAAAAATACCGCACACAGCCAACCACATGTAGTTATATCAAAAGAAATGAACCATTATTTCCTAAAGGGCTATAAAGATTCTCTTCATTTCGGTTCAATAGTCCATTACCTCACCATATTAACAGGATTCCCTGCAGGATGGTGGAAGATAGCACGTTATTAATCTAAACCTGATTACACTATCAGTTACCTTGTTGAAATAAAAGTACTATAGCTCCAGAGAAGTCAGAAATAAAAAATGTGCTTTGTATATAATAGCAACTATAAATACACAAAGGGCTACATTATTTTATAACAATGTAGGCATGTCCAACTGATCAGTAACTTCTATGTTGAGGTAAGAGCCCAATATAGTTGCTGAAGTTCAAATGAGTTTTTGCCATTGACTTCAATGGGAACAAACTGCCCTCCCCCACCCCTCTTCAAGGTACTACCCCAGTAACATGTCCAGTAATTATGTGCTTAGGCGTTTAAATCAATCCAATATTGTACAGCACATATTTTCAGATAAGATATAAAATCAGTTCTAGCAACCTGTATTCATTAGAGATCGCATGTCACTTTTGGGAAAGAGGATGTTAAATTCACTACCTGGACCATAAACTGACCATGAATAAGTTTAGGCTGGAAATGAGGTTTCTAGCCGTCAGAGGACTGAGGTTCTGGAACAACCTTCCAGTACTGGGTCATGGAATTTGCAGATTCAAACTATAACGACTGTTGCTACGCAGCAAGGGCCTGGAGAAGAGAGAGGTAGCAGGTGGGCAGGGAAACAAGTTGGGGCTTGCAGGGCTGCTGCAGGCCTCTCCCCTGGCCCCGGAGCTCGCTGCTACTGGTGGGAAGAGGGACCCTTTCCCCCGAACTCCGTACTGAGAGAGAGAGAGGCCCTCCCCTGCCGGCAGGGAGCAAGAGAAGCTAACTTATAGGAACCGTCAACGTGCAAAGGCTGAAATTGTGGATAAGCAACATCACTTGCCCCATAACCTCAGCCATGCTGAACACAACGCCATCTACAGCCTCAGAAACAACCCTGACATCATTATCAAAAAGGCTGACAAAGGAGGTGCTGTCGTCATCATGAATAAATTGGAATATGACCAAGAGGCTGCTGGACAGCTCTCTAACACCACATTCTACAGGCCATTATCCTCTGATCCCACTGAGGATTACCTAAAGAAACTACACCATCTGCTAAAAAAACTCCCTGACAAAGCACAGGAACAAATCTGTACAGACACATGCCTAGAACCCCGACCAGGGACATTCTATTTGCTACCCAAGATCCATAAACCTGGAAATCCTGGACGCCCCATCATCTCAGGCATTGGCACCCTAACATCAGGCTTGTCTGGTTATGTGGACTCTCTCCTCAGACCCTACGCTACCAGCACTCCTAGTTATCTTCGAGATACTACTGACTTCCTGAGGAAACTACAATCCATCGGTGATCTTCCAGAAAACACCATCCTGGCCACTATGGACGTAGAAGCCCTCTACACCAATATTCCACACACAGATGGACTACAAGCTATCAGGAACAGTATCCCCGATAATGTCACAGCTAACCTGGTGGCTGAACTCTGTGACTTTGTCCTCACCCACAACTATTTCACATTTGGGGACAATATATACCTTCAAGTCAGCGGCACTGCTATGGGTACCCGCATGGCCCCACAGTATGCCAACATTTTTATGGCTGACTTAGAACAACGCTTCCTTAGCTCTCGTCCCCTAACGCCCCTACTCTACTTGCGCTACATTGATGACATCTTCATCATCCGGACCCATGGAAAAGAAGCCCTTGAGGAATTCCACCATGATTTCAATAATTTCCATCCCACCATCAACCTCAGCCTAGATCAATCCACACAAGCGGTCCATTTCCTGGACACTACTGTGCTAATAAGCGATGGTCACATAAATACCACCCTGTACCGGAAACCTACTGACCGCTACACTTACCTACATGCCTCCAGCTTCCATCCAGGACACACCACACGATCCATTGTCTACAGCCAAGCTCTAAGATATAACCGTATTTGCTCCAATCCCTCAGATAAAGACAAGCACCTACAAGATCTCTATCAAGCATTCTTAAAACTACAATACCCACCTGCTGAAGTGAAAAAACAGATTGACAGAGCCAGACGAGTACCCAGAAGTCACCTCCTACAAGACAGGGCCAACAAAGAAAATAACAGAACACCACTAGCTGTCACCTTCAGCCCCCAACTAAAACCTCTCCAGCGCATCATCAGAGATCTACAACCTATCCTGAAAGATGATCCTTTACTCTCACAGATCTTGGGAGACAGACCTGTCCTCGCTTACAGACAACCCCCCAACCTAAAGCAAATACTCACCAGCAACCACACATCACTGAACAAAAACACTGACCCAGGAACCTATCCTTGTAACAAAGCCCGATGCCAACTCTGTCCACATATCTATTCAAGTAACACCATCATAGGGCCTAATCACATCAGCCATACCATCAGGGGCTCGTTCACCTGCACATCTACCAATGTGATATATGCCATCATGTGCCAGCAATGCCCCTCTGCCATGTACATTGGCCAAACCGGACAGTCTCTACGCAAAAGAATTAATGGACACAAATCTGACATCAGGAATCATAATACTCAAAAACCAGTGGGAGAACACTTTAACCTGTCTGGCCATTCTTTGACAGACCTGCAGGTGGCTATCTTAAAACAGAAAAACTTCAAAAACAGACTCCAAGGAGAGACTGCTGAGCTGGAATTGATATGCAAACTAGACACAATCAACTCAGGGCTAAATAGGGATTGGGAATGGCTGAGCCATTACAAACATTGAATCTATCTCCCCTTGTAAGTATTCTCACACTTGCTTCTTATCAAACTGTCTGTACTGGGCTATCTTGATTATCACTTCAAAAGTTTTTTTTCTCTTACTTAATGGGCCTCTCAGAGTTGGTAAGACAACTCCCACCTGTTCATGCTCTCTGTATGTGTGTATATATATCTCCTCAATATATTTCACTCTATATGCATCCGAAGAAGTGGGCTGTAGCCCACGAAAGCTTATGCTCTAATAAATTTGTTAGTCTCTAAGGTGCCACAAGTACACCTGTTATTTTTATAGGAACCTGCTGCCTTAAGTTCTCCCTGCAGTTTCAATTCAATTCAATTCTTCACTTCCTATATTAAGGAGGTTCTGTGAATCACAGAACCTTTTTCAGAGGGGGCTGCATTTCAGTAGTGGGGAAGGGATCCCATTATACTGTGTACTTGCTTATAAAACAGATTTCAGATCCTTCAGGATGAAACAATATAGAAGCTTATATCATTTACTTGGAAAACCAAAAAGAGATGAGAGAACCATACTATTGTAAGTACAAGCCTTTCTCCCTCACATCTTTACAGGCACAATGCTGAGTCCTTCTGAAAATGGAGCAAGTTTGACTGTGCTCCATACTAGCTAATGGCAGCATTCCACTTGTGAGAACCCTGCAATCCCAGGGATAGCACAAACCTAAGAGTTGCAGCTTATATGCATCTCCAACCTGCTCCTCTTCTGATCTACACAGTTGTGAGAGAAGATTGCAATAGTATCTTCAGAAGTCATGCAATTATAGGGACTAACCTGCTCCTTCCATGGGGTTTAAATGCTTTAAGGGGAGCACATGGCTCTTAGCTGTACCTATACGTACACCATTGCGTGGGTAGGAAGAGTCCGAACACAACAGACATTCCATCCATAAGAAAAGCATCATACTAGTTTCACAATGCCATCACATTAGTTTTTGCAAGCACACAAAAGGAATATTTAAATTGACCCAGATACAACTATATAACTCCTTTTTAAAAAAATAATAATTACAACCTAAATTTTGGGTCTGATCTACTACATGGTGTCCCTGTAATATAACCTTACATCCCGATCTGTGCAGATACCAGACAGCCAATGCTACTGCACAGATACATTCTGGCAGAACAAAGTGAAGTCATTAAAATCCTTACATAATTTCAGCCCCTTTCTAAAATACACAGGACAGTAACTAAAAATATATCTGACAAATTGAAAAGGGAAGGGTGAGGTTGTGGAGTGTGCACTGGTTTCTACAAAAAGTATCACGAACACTGACCATTAGAAGAAAAAGATTGCTTGTTAGCATCCTTTAATGCAAGCGGACCCAGATTTTCTTGTGCCTTGTAATGAGTAAGTTTTGCTAGGATCAGCCCTACCAGCTCCAGTCCTCGAGATGAAGGACCAGCCCCAGAGAAAGCCGTAGCGGACCAAACCTTCTTCACATGCCGTGATGAAGGGCCAGTCCGAGAGGAAGCCCCAGTTGGCTCAGCCTTCTTTGCACTCCGCGATGAGGGGCCAGCCCCAGAGAAAGCCCCAGTGGGCTCAGCCTTCTTTGCACCCCTTGCCACCTGGGCTGCTGAGTGGCTCCAGTCTCTCTCACACACTTTGATGAATGAGTTGCCCTAGAGCAGTGGTTCTCAAACTACTGTACCGGTGACCCCTTTCACATAGCAAGCCTCTGAGTGCAACCACCCCCCCCCCTTCTAAATCAAAACTACTTGTTTATATATTTAACACTATTATAAATGCTGGATGCACAGCGGGGTTTGGGGTGGAGGTTGACAGCTGGCAACCCTAACCCTGCGACCCCCAGTTTGAGACCCCCTGCCCGAGAGGACCCCGCCCCAGCAGGCCCAGCCTTCTTCGCTCAGTGGTTTGAGCATTGGCCTGCTAAACCCAGGGTTGTGAGTTCAATCCTTGAGGGGGCCATTTAAGGATCTGGGGCAAAAATCTGTCTGGGGCTTGCTCCTGCTCTGAACGGGGGGTGGGACTAGATGACCTCCTGAGGTCCCTTCCAACCCTCATATTCTATGATGGGCCAGTCCCAGAGGAGCCCCTGGCAGGCCCGGCCTGCCTCACGCACCGCAGCGGGGCCGCTCCAGCGGTTCCCCGCGCGGGAGGGGGCCGGTCCTCTCCAGCAGCCCGGGCCCGTCTCGCGGGCCGCAGAGACCCAGCTGCTCCCACCCGCTTCACGCAACGGGGCCAAGCGGCTCCTGCGGCCGGGCGGGGGGGGAGCCGCGCTGGAGCGCGCCATGTGACGGGGCGAAGGGAGCCGGGGAACGCCGCCCCGCACGCCGGGCCTCCTACCTTCATGCCGCGCCGCCCGCCGAGAGTAAGCGCCGCCGCCGTGGAGGCGGGGCTGGGGGCGGGCCGCGCTCAAACTGCGGCGCCCTCGGGCGGGGAGCGCTGGTGCTGCCGGGCTTTGTGCCTCAGGGTCCCAGTCCGCCAGTGGGGTGAGGAGCGGGGAGGTGACGGGGCCAGCGGCGGAGGGTCGTGGGGCTTCCAGGCGACTTAGCATGTTTGTGGTGCCGCTGAGACTAGACCGTTGATCTTGTTGTGTGGTTTAACTTCGTAACAATTCTTCCCGCAGAAACAGAGGGGCTCAGGGACAGGATGGAAGCATTTGCTCCACTCAGGTTCCTCTGGATCACACTTGGTGCTCACTTCCCTCTGTTCCCCTTCGTTGAGCAATGCTGATCCTGGGACCAATTCAGGGCACCCCGCAATGAGCTGTGTAACTCAACATGTAAATTTTTTTAGAACATTTAATGTACATAATCATAAATGTCAACTACTGCAGTCACATCAGCACAGCTAAACATTATGTAATGACTGCTGGTTATCCATCCAAATACTACATGGGTCCAAACCTGCTCAGCTTTGAAAAATTAGATAGCAGCAAGCTTGCTCAAATTAGTAACATTGTTCTTCAGATATCCAGCTGCTACCCATCTTGCTTTGATCCCACTAATGTATTCATCTCAGGATGTAATTGTACATAAACAGTATCAAAAATGTTTTGAAGCAGTGTTCACCCTGACCATAGTGTCAGGGATCTTTACTGTTTTTATAAAATAGTTGTATTTAAAATCCTAATGATTTGGAAGTCAGTATCTTTGAGAAGCCTCATTCAAAAACTCTCAATTGAACAGTTTATATATAAAGCAAGAAAAATACTTGGGAAATGTTAAAGTAGACTCTTGCGGCATGCTGTTATAATCTGTGAGCCTAATGCATAGCATAAGTAGCTTTCTTAGTTGTATTTTTGGCTGGAGTTATCTCAATTAAAATTGAACAAAACAGAAATGATATATAGAAATTGCCATCACCAATGCAGAACATATACACAGCCAAAGTTCCCAGAGCTATGCAATGAACTGACTGGTATGTATGTTTATCACTGCCCAATAGTGGATGAAATCAGAAAGGCTGCATTATGTTAGCAAGCCAAAGAGTAAAGATCCTGCATTTTTGGAGCAACAAGCATTTTTAGCAATGTCGCCAGGAAGTTCTGGTAGATAGCATAACAGGCATTGTCATCATTGCTAAAACAAAACAAAAAAAGTGTTTTTATCCTGGGCTATTAGGGTTACCAACTTTGGTTGGATGAATTCTTGGAGGTTTCATAACATGACATTATCTTTAATTAAAAATTAACATTTAATTCCTGGAGATTCCACGACAATTCTGGAGGGTTGGCAACTCTATGGGCTATCCTGCTGTAAAATCCTAGTGGAGACAATGCACCTGTAGTTTTGCCCTAAAGTAAACCACAATCATTAGATTGTAAACTCTTTGAGGGCAGGGACTTTCTTTTTCTTCTGTGTTTATACAGTGCCTTGCACAACCATGTCCTGGTCCATGACTGGGGCTCCTCCTACCTGCTATGATAAACTAGTGAGGTCAACCGCAGGTGGGGGAAGATAGCATTGAATTAACCTAGCTACCTGGTGGTTAAAACCTACAGCTGTCTTGTTTCACCTAGGATTTTACAGCAAAATAACTAACTGGTTAGTTATATGATGGTGAACTCCACCTTTTTGGCAGTAAAGACAAGCCTGAAAGTGGCTGAAAGTCTGGCTGTCACAGCAGTCCTATGGTACCAGCTATTCCTGTGGCTCTCAGGATGCTCTCCACACAGCGCTAAGCGGCACTGCTGTTCTTATTAGGGCTGGCTGACTGCTCCCAGCCCTTCCCACGGGTCATTACAAATCCCCATGGATTTCAGTGGGGGCACGATATAGCAACATAACTGTAACTGTCACCAGAACTTCTGAGCAGCAAGGGGTTGTAGTAATAAATGAATCCTGGCCTAGCAGTCAGAGCCCTGGACCAGATTCAAGAGACTTGGAGTCTATTCCTGGCTCTGCCACTGACCTGCTGGATGACCTTGGGCAAGTCACCTCTCTCACGCCTCAGTTTCCCCATATGTAAAGTGGGCATAATGATACTGACTTCCTTTGTAATGTTCTTTGAGATCTACAACTAGAAAGTGTATAGAAGATCAGGTATGCCTGCAGGAATATATTTGAGGTCAAATGTTAACCGCTTACTTTAAAACCAGGGGGGATGAGCACTACAACAGTTCACAGTGGGGCAGCCACAGACCCTTTCTCTTTATAGCTCATCAGCAAAACTCAGTAATTTCTACAAGATGGGGAACATTGATTTAATGGAGAAAATAGGAATGGAATACCATTTTCTGAAGTGCTACTAGGGTTTTGCCCACTCTTCCAATAATGGCTCACAAGGGGCAAAGTTCTCTGACCCATGCTGCCAGTCCTTTGCATTTTCCACATTTGTTCCATGCACAGAATTTCCATTGACAACACTGGGAGTTCTGAGTGTGGAGAGAATGCAAACTAAGCAATAAAGCCACAGTGTGGATAAGAGAACAGAATTTTGTCCAGTATCTTTAGCATAACATACTGGTAAAAAAAAAAAAAAAAAAAAAAACCTAGACGATCTGTGGATTCTAATCCCATTTTAGGTTAATGTGAAGATGAATTTGGAGATATCCTGCTAGTCCCACTATTTACATATGTTACCATAAACGGTTGTCATAGCTGGGAGTCCCTACTTACGAGTCACCTAGGTCTGGAATAAAAAAATATCGTAGGTCAGGATTGAGGGGCATTGACATAGCTGTATGGGGGATACTTGCACAGGACCTGCTGTAGGACGACGTTAGTTGTTGCTCACTTCCATTGGCACTGAAATCCATTAGAATAGAGTAAAAATGCAAGATTCTCTCAAGCAATTTAGTATCACTTTTGGAAAGTGCTGTATATTGAGCAGATACATTATTTTAAGAATAAAACAGAATCAAGCATAATTTGGGCAAAGGAAAATGCATTTTACTAAGAAAATAGAAGACCAGAACACACATCTCAGTACAGGTACAATATTATAAAAGGAGAAAAAAGAAACAATTCACATTTCAACACAATTTTTTTTGTTTCAGCTGACCCCTGGCCCTCCTGAAATAAATCAAATCCTAGATTGAATTTGACATCCTAAAGAGTCCCTTTGTCTAGACTAGAATTGTTCACACAAGCATTCCCAATATAGAGCGATTTCTTTATAGCATGTTTGAAATAAACAACTGTTAATTTTGCCATTAATTTTATTCCAGAAGAGCAGGCTGATTTACTGTGTGTAGTCTGGAGCAGGGTTACCATATTTTAAGTTCCCAAATAGAGGACACTGCCAGGGGAAGGAGAGTACAGTTTCTTTTTACTTTGAATATCTAACATTTATAAACAAGTGTAATGGCCTCAAAAATAAATGTAAATCAAATTTAAATGTACCTTTTTACATGCAGTCAGTTCTTTTCTACTGCCTTCTTCCTGTTGTGCCATGAAAGTCTTTGCAAGATGTGTGCCTGAAGTTGTACTGTACAAGCAGGATCCCTTTCAGTGACTCAACAGTCAATACCATGCCACCCTTACGTCTATGCTGCTGCTGGTGGCAGCACCGCCTTCAGAGCTAGGCACCCGAACAGCAGTCACCGCTCTCCGGCTGCCCAGCTCTGAAGGCAGCGTTGCCACCAGCAGCAGCACAGAAGGGTGGCAAACCAGTAAACATGCATGCCATTGTTAGGGCACACCAGCAATTGCAGTTCTACCAGAATCGAGGTTGAAAAAAGGATGAGCACGGAAAAATCACAGGACATTTGTTCATATTTCAAAAATCTGCCCGGATGGAGATCGGTGGACCAAAAAAAGAGGTCATGTGCGGGGAAAACCCGAATCTATGGGAACCCTAGTCTGGAGAGTAATTTTGATTTCCATTTTTGTCATAGAGTAACTTCTTTAAGGACAGATGAGCCAAATTCTGAAAAAACGATTGAGTGCCTATATAACACAATGAGTTGTGCCCCATGAGAGACCTTGATCCCTGCTCCCATTGAAGGCAATGATAAAACTCCTACTGACTTCTATTGTGCAGAATCAGGCTCTAAAAACCAGGAAAATCAGGAAGGTTATGCAGGTAAAACTCCTTATTGAAGTCAATGTGAGTTTTGCTTCAGTAAGGATAAATAAGACCTGCTGAGTTTGCTTAGATCTTTTAATGCTAAAAATATTTTAACTGCCTCAGTTAATTTTACTGATCAGTTTTTAAGAACATAGTTTCCAATGTAATCGAGACTTCTCCCCTTTCCCTCAAAACTAAAATGGAAGGGACCTTTCTCATTCCCAAAGTGCACTCTACAATCATCCAGACTCATAAAAATTGCTCCTTAAAGTGCATTTCTAGTCTGAAGTTTTCAGAAATGTTCACTATTTTGTGTCTCTGAATGTTTGGGTGCACAACTTTGGACACCTCGGGCCTGATTTTAAAGGTGCTGGAGACATGCGGCTCCCACTAAAGTCTGAAACTTTTGTTGAATGTAAAAATGACATTTTCTTACTCATCAAATCCAGTCTTTGTGTATGTTCAGCAGATCTGACTCGGAATAGTAACTTTTTATTTTTTTAATGGTCTTTGTGCCTGCTGGTCCACCACAGCCAATGGAGCTAGGAGAAAATGAGCTGGATTCTATTCCATCTTATGTATCAGCAACACAACTGGTACAAAAGTTCCAGTCAGCCACACCTGTACAAGCCTGTTGAAGGCAATGTGAGTTCACAGTTGTACGTGAAGACACAATTCTCCCAGCAGACACTTTATTAGCGTTGAAGGTCATGCACAAGAAGAGATGACTCTAAAGTTCCCAGGCTGTGTGTGCATTGGCTAGTAGTTAGAAAAAACAACTTTCTACCTGTACACTGAGCACATTTGTTCTGATGTCAGAGAGATAAATATGGAACCTCATGAGGCCATTCTTAGTCATTTTTCAGAACAGAACTGCATGTAAAGACATCTGTACACAGTATACTAAATTCCCTCCAGTGCTTACATAGGTGCATAGGGTTTGGACTGCTAGCGAGTCAAACAGCTGCTATGAACAGAGGTTTTAAATGAGTTCCAGCTATGATCCACTGCATCAGAAGATACTAAAACATATCCCTCCATAATAAGCACTACTAGGCTCCATCAGCACCAAACACTGTGCTTCAGAAGGTAACAGCAGCAAGAAGAGGCCTATAGCATGCTGGAGTGGTCCCATATGTGCCACCCTGCCCATTTGTAGGCATTGAGATATTAAGGAGACATGAATGTTAGAAGTACCTAGAAAGGTCAAGATGGACAAATACATAGATATAGACAGATGACACTTCTACCAGAGGCATGTTACAACAGCATTCAGCTGAAGATGGTACTGGTTTGGCATTATTGCCCAGATCTGTTTTTGTATGTTCAATCAATAATTATTCGCTAGTTAGATGTTTTCCCTTTCTCCAGCATTCATCATACAATGAATAGATGTAATGTGCAGGATTGATGTTGTGAAAGTTCTTATACAGCATTTATGGCAGTTGTGGGCATTATATAAAAAACAAAGCAATATGATTTGTAAACTTCGGTGTATCATTTAGAATCATGAGACTATTAAAGTCTGAATTTTTTTATTCTCACATTTCATACTGAAAAGACTGCGAGATGACAAAATGAAATGATATTAAGAGCTTGATCCTGCACCAATAAAGTAATGGGAGCAGGACCAGGCCCTAAATGAAAGGAGATAGTTGCCTCTTTGTGCCTACTTAAAATCCAGTCTGAGCTGAGATACATGGCTGTATCTGTATGACAGCAATGATGCCACTGTTAACTTGGCAATAATCCAATTCTCTCACAGTAATATTCCTTAAAGAACAAGACTATTGTTTAGTAAAAAAGGAGCACTTGTCCTTTATCCCGTCATTACATTTTCACACTAAAAGAGTTAGTGATTAAGAATCACTTCATCCCCTCCTACAGAAAAAACACGCTGGAAAAAGTACAAAGAACAAATTCATCTGCTTGCGGCAAACAAATTAAATACTGATGCAGGTGAAACGATACTTCACTTACAACATTTTCCCATTAAAGCTTGTAAAATGCATAGAACATCATGCAACATCATTATATGTCTAAACGAATGTATGTGGCAAGTTACATTTTTGTATTAACTGGATACAACATTTGGCTTTAACACACAGTTGTTAGCCAAAAGTAGTATAGACTATACAAAGCTTTCAAATGCTTTTTATTGAGCAAGTATATTTTCAGGAGACAAAGTGGGTGAGGTAATATATTTTATTGGACCAACTTCTGTTGGTGAAAGCAACAAGCTTTCAAGCTACACAGAGCTCTTCTTCAGGTCTGAAGCGCTCTCTGTAACTTCGAAAGCATGTCTCTTTCACCAGCAGAAGTTGATCCAATAAAAGATATTACCTCACCCACCTTGTCTCGCTAATATCCTGGGACCAACTCCGCTACAAACACAAGTGCAAACAACATGTATATTTTGTACAGTTAAGCCATGTTCCCTTAGTTACTCTTTTTTTTTTAAGTGCACATTCCTTTCACTTGTAAACACAGATGTTTCCCTCCTTTGTTCTCTAAAGGACTGGTCCTGGTCCCACTGATGTGAATGGGAACACAACTCGGACCAATCTTGGAAGAGGCTCAGCACCCTCAGCTTCATTGCCTTTAATGGGTGTTTAGGCTCCTCAGCCCCTTGTCAGAAGTGCTCAGCACTGTATAGAACAGGGAGTGGAGGAGAGTTAAAGCATTTGTTCTGTGTGCACAAGTGACTGGGAGCATGTGCAGATTGAGGACAGGATCAGGCCCGAAGCAATGATTTTTAACCAGAAGTGTATGCCTATTCTGCACCATTCAGTGCTACAGAATGCAACACCAGTGATAAAATTTTATTTTCTTTGGATTAAGATAATTTCCTTTATTGATAAATGTGTATAACTACCCTTGATAATGGTTGCAAAGCAAAATCAGAATTATGTTAAAATAGGAAGCTGAACTCGATGGGGTTTCCTTTCCGGATGACAGATCAGTGAATTTTCAATAGTTTAATTAATGCTCTTAGGTAGTTTGAATGAACTTATTAAATATGATAATGCATGGAATCTATCTCATCCCTTTCAGCATGTATTTAAAAATAATAAAAAGGAAAAGTGAAATGCATCCAAAGTAGGATTACCTGAACTGGTACCTCTGTCACAAATAGAAAACACAGTGGTGGTAAATTACATGTATAATCTTAGACCCTAGTTATGATCCAGTGATAACTGAACAACAAAACCTAGTCACAAGTTGCAAGTTAGATGAGATCTGTGTACTAGTAACTAAGTTAAAACCCTGGACTTCTATGATCTTTACCCAGTTGCAGAGACATAGTCAGATCCTACATACATTAGAACTTTGAAGCATTCTGTACCCAGATCAGGGAACAACTGTATTTTAAATATGTCTTCTGTTTCAGTTATAGATGTAGTATAGACGGGGACAGAGTCAGATAGAAGAGCTATGCTCCCTCCTCTCCTTTTCAGTGCCTTCTTGTATCTCAAACAAAGTTTCAAAAACATTCACAGCTGGTCAATGCCACTACAAGTCACAATGTAATGCTCTTGGCTCCTACAGATGGAGGCCAGCAAGAAAATAACGGAGTATGTTTTGCGAAAACAGGAAACCTGGTCCACACCTTTATTGGAAGTCCCTGCCAATTTTTTTCTGTGTTTTGGCTGGCAGTATCAGCTGCTATCCTTACAGCCTAGGGCAGCAGCCTACTGTGGTCAGTCAATGCCACTCTTGAAGGGCCTAATTTTCAGAAGTGCAGAGTACGTACAGTTCCTATTGACTCTGAATTGTGGCTGCTCAGCTCTTCTGAGAAATAGGCCCTAAATGGAACTATGTATGTTTCTATTTAGTCACAAGGTACAACCTTCCCCCAATGGCTGAGCACACAGTCTCTGCAGTCATTGCTGACCCAGGATACAGAAGATTCATCTTCAACACATACCATGAGGGCAACATATGGAGTGCTTATTTTTTTCTTTGTTAAATTCACATTTTCACTGGAAGGAGTGGGGAAATGTTTGTTGCACGTTTACTTTAATACACTTACACAGAAATAACTAATTCTCAATTCATGCTTTGGTGAGATTTGAGTTTTCAGAAGACCTGGTAGTTATTTTCTGTACTAAATAAATAATGATCCCAGAATAAGATTCAAGTTTAAATTAACTTATAAATACACTAGAAACCAAGCATCGCAAAAATAGATGAAAAGGAATTCTTTGTAAAAACACCATGTGTGTGTTGGTCTTTTTTTATAGATATATAAATTGCGAACCTCATAATTCACAAAACACAACGACGTAGAATTTAGAGCCGCCTCCACACTCTGTGTTTTACCAAAACCTCAGTATATTGTCAAGTAATTTTTCCATCACTGAGATATTTGGAAAAAGCAGTCTTCTCTCCTCACCTAGTTAAAATCTACTGCAAACTCTACTTTTCTTCCTCTCACCTTTTGCTCTTAAAAAGATAAAAACAATCAATTCATGTTTATTTTAAAACCATAACAGAGTAAGCAATAAAAGGACGGGGGGCTCTGCACCCTCTTCAAGGGGGCCTGGTGTCTGCGCTTCCTGCTGTGCATACATTTGCCATGGATAAATTTATTCATGTATCTGGATCTTGGCTTCTAGCCTGTCAGTTCAGCCAGAAGAGCTATTTATTTCTGCCATTGGTTCTTGACACAGCAAAACTCCAGTAAAGCACACAGTTCCCTTTGTCTAGTCTTATGTTACCCCTGCTCTTAGGGGATGGTTTTAACAAAGTCACAGACAACCAGCAATAGCCACATTCTGTGTCTACTAATGTAGAGAACTGGATTCACTCAGACAGTAGATGGGGGGGGAAACGAGAAGGAACCAAAACAATAATACCCACGTCAAATTCAGGGCCTTCCATGCAACAGGAGGCTAAGCCTGAATGAATCGATGAGAAAAAAAGAAGTAATCTAGCAATGATCTGGCCACAACTTCTGATTTCATATGGAGTAACTTGATAGAAGTTAAATTAAATTCACATTCTGTGGCGTGAAGAGGAACAAGGGATCGACTGAAAACTTTTGAAAGTCAGACTTTTCGAGACTTCTATTCATGCTGAACTACTGGGAGTCTATCAAGCGAAGACTGCAGGAAACATGCAGTCAAACCGCTGGAAGTGCACATATCAACAGCTGCCTGCAGCACCCACTGTTCCAGCTTAATCAGCAACAGAAAAAAGAAGAAAGAGGGAAAATAACTTTTGTTCAAAGCACCAAGCAGGTCTGTTTTGGAGTCACTTCTGGTCAGTGATGGGTCACCTGGCTCTACAAACTCCTCAAGTGAAAACAAAGGATGTAAGTTCTAGGAAGAACACAATGCTGAGAGGTTTGCTTAAAAGTAACAGAACCTTAAAAAGAAAACAAATCAAACCAAAATCTTTTGGCAGATAATTTCTGAGTTCTGCAGCTAAACTGAACCACCCGTAGCGTCCACAACTCACTATAAAGGATTCTGTAGACTGCTTTATAAACTGCATCTCAAAAAGTAGAATAATCTGCAATAGTTTACCTTCTTTTGCTTACATAAAACCTCCCGACTATAATGTGATTATTTTCAGACTTTTCAAGAATAACTTTTTTCAAACTAATTCACAATTTTTTCCAATAATAAATTCTATACAATGATTAAACTGTAGAGTACAAATAGTGTTGCAAATTTCAAATGTGCACACAACACTGGCCTCCCCACAGCCAAGAAGGCTGAATGAAGCATAGAAACCTGGACACATGTAGCTTTGTTCTGCAGATGGAACAGAATCTGCCATTTGGATACATCTGGCCTTTTTTCTTGACAGATTCTTTCTGTGATGCGACAATTTATTGTTCGTGATGACAATGAAGAAACTAGACAGAAGACTTATTATTAAAAAGCAAAAGCAAATATCTTGACAATCAGCAATGATGAGACGGAGAATACAGTTCATTATCATTTATCTATGGCTAAAATACCATTTAAAAATTCTCTGATGTAAAGAGGGCTCTAAACTTGAGTTACAACATTACTGTCATTTAAATGAATTTTGGACAGCTATACCATTCATGTGATGTGAGCCATCACCAATATAGTTGATCAGATTCTTATGGGAAAAATCAGTCACGCAGAAAAATGAGGGGATGGAGGGGAGACAACAAAATGAGGGAAAATAAGTTACAAGTTGCAAAAGTCATTATCGTAAATTGGTCTGAAAAGGATTCCCTGCAGAGTAGAAGACAGCACCCAAGGAGTGCGATCTTTTGTATGTCAGTGCCTTTCAGCTGGCTTTGCCGTAGACACAGGCCAGTCATACACGTCTGGCATGAAGGATTCGTATTCGTAGCTCCAAACCTTTGATTGTATATATTGGTTCTTGTCTGCAGGTTCAGGGTAATGGAAAGCCATGTTGTTTGCGTACATAAATTCCATAACCTGAAAAGTTAAATCAATGTACAGTTTGTGCCTGTTAATACTTTTTTGGATGATATACTAGGAAAACAGAAGAGATCTTCAGCTAAGCTAGTGAAATTAGATGTATTAAAAAGGATTAGTCGAGGGTAGCAGATAGTGTCAAATAAAAATCACACTTCTGATTTTTTTTTTTAACCTCTCATTATTACAAGTATCCCCTATGCAAGGAAAAGGGCAGGGTCTCACTGTAGTGCTCACAAGAGAGTGTAAAAAGGGGGCCTGGCTTAGGTATTGGCTGGTGCTCAAAGTCCCTAAGAAGGCATAGTTGGCAGCTAAAAGGTAATGGCCAGCTCCCCAGATAGTTCGTGTACATGCTACAGACCTGCAGGATATGCAATGTGCTGGTCTGGGGTGCACTCTACTTCTGGAAGGCAGCAGAATGCTCACCCATCTAGGATCCCTCCCTTGAGCTCCTGGCCTGGTGAGGAAAATTTGAGGCGCACAAGACACATATGCCACTATCCCTGCTCTCTACGGAAGTGCAGACAAGGGAAGGATTTGGCCCTTAGTACCTCTGTTCTTTTCAAAGTGGAGAATACATTTGTTTTTTTAATACAAGAAGTGGCACTTTTATTCTCTCTCTCTCTCTCTCTCTCTCTCTCTCTCTCTCATATTAGCGATTCCAGAAGATCTTATATACTAAAAAGATTGCTACCATACTTTTGACATCTTATGCAGTGGAATTAACTGCTCTAAAGAATGTTTGATACACAATAATCAAGTATTTTTCTTTGCATCCTTTCAGCTGAGGTAGGAACACACCCTTTGAATGCAGCCATACAGCAAAATCTAACGTTCAGATAAAGTATCATTATGCACACTTCTAGGGCACCCATGAAGCCACAAGCTACATAAAGCATCAACAACATCTAGGAGAATGACAAACTATCCTCCTTGTCTCAAATTAAAGTCAGTTACTTATGGGACCATTCTGCAACTCATAAGTTAGGCAAAGGCATGCTGATAGAAAATCTTGCAATATGACCTAAAGGGTGTATGGCTAGGGCTCATTTTGACTTCTGGTGTCAATGAATTCCATAGCTGGTGGCCCTTGACCGAGACTACTCTGTTCCCATGAGTTCAAATCTGGGCTTCAAAAGCTAGAGAATCCCTTATGGGCAGAACTAAATAGGTTATGCTAGAGGAAGAAACATTTCTAAAGTCCTAAAAGGACTAGAATAAGGACCAGAACCTTTTAAGGGACCTAGAACTGGAATGATATCAAAGAAATCAAAGGAACAAAGTTTTGACTAGTGATCATTACCAGCATATAAATAAACTAATATTTCACAAATCTCCCTTATTATAGCAGAATCATAAAAATGTAGGGCTAGCAGGGACCTCAAGAGGTCTTTTCTCATCACACCGCACTGGGCATGATTAAGTATACTTAAGCCATCCCTGAGAAGTGTTTGTCTAACCTCTTAAAAACCAATATTGATGGGGATTCCACAATCTCCCTAGATAACCTGTTCCATTGCTTAACTGTCCTTATAATCAGAAGTTTTTGCTAATATGCAACCTAAACTAACTCTCACTTGCTGCAAACTAAGCTGACTACTTTTTGTCCTATCCTCAATGGATGTGGAGAACCATTGATTGCTGTCCTCATTATAACAACCTGTTACATATTTGAAGACTTACCAGGCCTCCCCTCGGCCTTCTCACTTCTTTCGACCTTTCCTCATAGGTCAAGTTTTCTAAACCTCTTATTCTGTTGCTCTCTTCTGGACTCTAATTTGTTAACATCTTTTAAAAAGTGCAATGCCCAAAACTGGCATAAAACTCCATCTGAGGCCTCACCAGTGCAGAGCAGAGTGGGACAACTACCTCTTACGTCTCACATACAACACTCCTGTTACTATATTCCACAATGACATTTTTTGCAACATTGTTGGCTCATATTCAATTTGTGATCCTCTATAACCGCCAAATCCTTTTCAGCAATACTGCTGCCTAGTCACCTATTCCCCATTTTATATTTATGCAGTTGATTTTTCCTTCCTAAGTGTAGTACTTTGCACTTTTATCAATAGCCTGAATGCTAGTCTGTTCTTTTTTGTCCCAAATATCATGCTACAAAGGAAGTTTATATAATATATAGTGTATCTTTTAGTGTAGGCCAATGCTATCCACTTACTTTAACAGCAATGCAAATAGAAACTTCTTTGATGTTGGACAGTGGTGGATAAAGCCTTCCTTGGGCAAGTTCCTCATTAGTCAACTGGTCTGTCAATGTCTGTATTAAAAACAAATATTAGTAATTTATTGACCCCTCTCAGGAGGCAATGCATCACTAAGCTGCAAACAGAGGAATGTGTTTGTGAGTTCTTACTGGGACAGTTTACCTGAAATACATATAAAAGTGCTTGGTATAAGTCAGTCAAAGCCTCAAAAATTACTGTAAAGATGCATGCTGCAATCTGTGTCCAAAGCAACAAGCCTCTCCCTCATTATTATTATTAAGATTTTTTAGCATCTCAGCTGAAGTCAGATGTTTCTTTCCTGAAGTGTCAACATCTCAATGTTAACAACAGTAAATAGGTAAATTACAAGGAAGCCACTGCACTGCAGGGTTGGCCCATTTAACATGGACGCACAAAATGATGGATCCCATCATTCCACTCACATCCAAATAAAACAACATAAATAAGTAAATATAAAAAGGAGAGGGGGAGATGGAAAAACAAACAGACAGACAAAAGAAGCTGCAGAAGGTGCATGAAAGAACGAAACAGAAATTACAACAAAGATTGGACAGAGCCCCTTTGTTCCTATGTTTGCAATAAAAAAGAAAAACCACACAATAAAAACCACACACACTATATTTCAGGGTTTAAGACGTTCTTCCTTTCTACCTTTGTTCTGTCTTGTAGCTACTCTCCCCTCGGGCAACCCTAAAAAGCCCTGGCTACAAATTCTCCAAGTAACATCATCCAACCATCTTATGGATCATTTTCCCCCCCTAAAGTGCAGAGGCTCCTGCTGGTGAATCAAGTCCATAAAGTTGGACTACACGTGGCAATGTAGGGAGATAAAAGAACATCAGCCCTAGAGCTGGTCAATAAATGGGGTTCTCCCCTACCGTTGTGGAAAATGTAATTTTTTTGTTGGAAATTTGAGAACCAAAATATTTTGGCCAAAAATGTTAAATATTTTGATGTGGAAATGCTGCTGCAGTGCCCCATGTGTCCATTCTCCTCCATAGGCCAAGCTCCCTCATTGAACTCCCATGATGCACCACAGTCTCCCATTTGGATAAGGGAGGTGGTGCATCATCAGAATCCCTGGCTATGGTGCATCACAAGAGACGTAGTCCAGCCAGAGAGCACAGTCCATAGAGGAGAATGGGAACACAAGGTAACCAAACAACAATTCCCATGAGGCACTGCAGCTGCATTTACAAATTGAAATATTTCATATTTCAGGTACTCTATTTTTGGACAAAAAAATAAAATTTTTGTCATGAGCAGACATTTCTCACAACAAATATTGATAATCAAAACCCAATTTTCTACTGAAAAACCATTTCAGTGGAAAATTTTTGATCAGTCCAACTCAGCCCATCATGTCAAAGTGACTGATCTCGCCTTTCAAAAGCCATAATCTATGTTTGAACACATACCTTTGCAGCCTCAAGGAAGACCTTATCACTAATATGCCGAACACCGCTGAGGATTACAGCCAGAGCCACACCTATAATACAATTATTGATAATATTATGATAAAATCATTTTTAATGTGCAGCCCTGTCATTGACAGGGTGCAAGAAATACAGACAACCATAAAAAAGTGTTTCAGATTTATGGATATGATTTTTTAAACCTCCTCTGTCAAGTGCCAATAGATTCACAGCAAAGGAGAGAGAGAAGGGCTACTTTTGCTACATCAGCATAGACAGACGGTGGAACACTCAAGTGCTGTGCTGGATTTTTTTTGGTTAATGCGCAGAACTCTTGGTTCATACATTCACTTTAGTTGAATGTTAAAACACAAGTTCTGAAGACTAGTTACTGGTGTCCTAGGAACATACCAGAATGCGCAACTTGGGGGGTGGGGGGAATACAGGTTTTGTTTTAAAAAAATTATCCGATGATGCCTCTTTTGCACTATTATCTGTGCAAAAGTAATTAGAAGAACAGCATCTTTACGAAAGCCCTCCCCTCCCCCCCGCCAAGAAACAATAAACACTTTGGCAGGTGGCCATAAGGAAGCAATGTCTTCAATAATATGCCTTGGTTCTTTATATTTCTAAAAAGTAATCCAACTGAAACCTGCTAATTGTGCACACAGACAGCCTATGTCACCATGTATTCTGATCACTCGTCCTTGTCATATCACATATCCTTAACGGCCTCCATTTATTTATTGTACTCACTTAAGTCTTGTCTTAAACTAGACTAAGCTCTTCAGGGCTGGGAAGGTGTCTTACTGTGTGCCTGTACAACGGAGCCCCAGTCCTGAGTGGGGTCTCTAGGCAATGCTGCGGTATTAGGTAACAACTCTGAAATAATCTAATCTTAAAGCGGAAGAACAGAATTCTCGATACTACCTGGAAAAATATAGGCATTGTTTCCCTGGCCTGGTTTGAAGGATCGTCCATCTTTCAAAACCACATGCTCGAACGGACTGCCACTGGCAAACAAACACCGCCCCTGTTAAACAAGAGGGAGTAATTCACAGAGTCTGCGTTATGTAAAGTCGCCATGAATGAGAGGCTTACCACACCACACTCACAATCAGCTAGGCCCCAATTCAGTAAAGGTACTTAAGCCGGGATGCCAGAACAGGGGATGCGAGGGGACCATGGCCCCATCACTTTTTACCAGCCATAGGGGCGAGCAACGGGGGGAGGGGGAGAAGGGGCAGAGAGGAGCGAGTGGGAAGCAGGGTCTTGGCAGGGAAGAGGCAGCACCGGGGCTGGGGCTCAGGGAGAAGAGAAGACGCTGGTGGGTGGGGGGGGCACGGTTCAGGCGCCGGTGCCCCCGCCCTCACACTTTTAGGGAGCTTCCTCTGCTCCTGAACTTAATCATGGGCCTAATTTTTTCACATGCTTTAAGTCAGGGCCATGCAAGTGCCTTGCCGAATCAAAGCTCTACAGTCCATCCCCACAAAAACCAAAACTCCCACCAAACAACAGCCTGGAAGAGACAAAAATATTAGCAAGATTTCCTTCTGAGTTACAAACATCAGGAAACTAAAAGTAGAAAGCATACGCGTCAAACTATGCAGGTTTCTAAGGAATGGAAGATTTCTACTTGTTTAAATTGTTTAATTCCTCTTAATAGCACACAGTTCTTTAGGTAAGTAAAGCCTTCTGTTGGGACTAATCACATGATTAAAGTAAGTTATTATGATTAATTATTATTTGTACTGTGGCAGCACCTAGGTGCACTAGTCATAGAAATGTAGGGCTGGAAGGGATCTTGACAGCTCATCTAGTCCATCCCTTTGCCCTGAGGCAGGACCAAGTAAACCTAGACCATGCCCGACAAGTGTTTGTCAGGAGTTCTCAAACTTTTTTTGTTGGGACCCTCTTTGAAAATATTTCAGGTTGTGATGACCTCCCCCCCACCCTCACATCATGCCATCTAGCTCTCAAGGCAGCGCCGCCACCTGCAACAGCGCAGAAGTAAGGGTGGCAATACCACAACCTCCCTACAATAGGCTTGCGACTCCCTTTTGGGTTGGGACCCCAGTTTGAGAAACACTGGATGACGAGGGTTCCATAATCTCCCTTGGATGCCTATTCCAGGGCTTCACTATCCTTATACAGTAGTTAAAAAGGTTTTCCTAACATCTAACCTAAATCTTCCTTGCTGCAGATTAAGCCTGTTACCTCTTGGCCTACCGTCAGTGGAGGTGGAGAACAATTGCACACAGTCCTCCTTATAACAGCCCTGAATATATGTTAACACTGATCAGTTCCCCTCTCATTTTTATTTTCTCAAGACTAACCATGCCCAGTTTTTATTAATCTTTCCTCACAGGTCAAGTTTTCTAAACTTTTTATCATTTTTGTTGCTCTCCTTTGGACTTTCTCCCATTTTCACAGCACTCAAGGTGAGGCCTCACCAGTGCAGAGCAGAGAGGGACAATTACCGCCAGTGTCTTACATACAACACTCCTGTTAATACATCCCAGAATTTCATCTTGCTGATTTCAGACCAATTTGCCAAAATAATTTTGAATTTTAATCCTGTCCTTCAAAGTCCCTCCCAGCTTGGAGTCACCCGCAAATTTTATAAGCATACTCTCCACTCCATTATCCAAGTAATTAATGAAACTATTGAACAGTACTGACCCAGGACAGATACTAGTCAATATTTTCATCAGTGACTTGGCCAAGGCCCCGCTGTGCTAGATGCTACACAAACAGAGGACAAAAAGATGGTTGTTATCACAAGGAACTTACAATGTAAAATATAAGATAAGAGACAACAAGCTGATAGAATATTGGTCAGCATGATAGGCTGTGGTCTCAATATGTGCTTAAGTGCCCTGCTGAATCAGGGCCTCTAGAAGGAATGTGTTATGCAATTGATCCTCTCTTGCTATGAAGATGGTTTTAATTATTAAGAAATATTAAAAGTAGCCTAGAGGTTTGAGTGTGAAATCTGCTTGCCCTATGGTCAAGCAATCTCTCCCTCTTCCAGTTCAAACCTGAAAAGTAATGAAAATTGTGAAAATAATAAAATTTAAAAGTTTACAGCTCCATATCAAGCTCACACATGAGAACACATCACCATGTATGCAAAAAGCTCTGGTACTGTGTTTGAGCGTGTGGACATACACACAGTAATGGACTTTTTGAGTAGGTAGCAAAGTACATGTGAAGTCAGAGTCAAAAGACGATGTAAACTAAAAACAAAAAATACTTCTTGCAAAGCAGCAGAGGGCACCAAAGCATCACCATACTCTTGTAGGAAATGCAAGAATAAGTAGTAAGAGTTTATTGATGGTTTCTTCCTGCTCTTAGGAGGTTTGTCTATGGACTCTCTCATTAAGTGTTATTTGAAAGTTTCCCATTTATAATGGTTACGCCATTTCTGAAGTCAAGAAACCTAAAGGGCTGGGAGTGGAGGATTGGTAATTACAAGACAAAGTATTAGTCAAATGACAAGGGGAACACTGAGTAATTTTGGATAATCAAGGTTTTGGCTAATAAAGGGAATTCTCTATGTAATTATTAGGTGTCAGAGAACATGACCCTGCTTAAGATAATGGTGAATTCTGGATAACCGAGGCTGTACTAACTTCACTTTAGAGAAATAATTATTCTGAAAATGGACATAATATTGGGTAGGAAAATATAAACTGCCAAAAGTATTAGAAAAAATAAAATTTGGAGGACTGTAAAAATGAAAATCCTTTTTCCATTAACCTGTAATATTTCACAACCTTAACATTACAACACAACAATTTAACATATGCATGTGAATGGTAGATTATGGGAAATCATGAATAGAAATTAAGGCAGCCGCTATAGAAGGCAGCTCCTGGAGAAAAATAAAGATTCCCTCCCCACCTACAAGGACTAATTGTTTTGAGTACCAGTCTGACTTGCTTTCAGTGGTGTTTAGCTAAGTGAAAACACTTTAAACTGATCTACTGCACCTGGATCTACCCAGCACTATCTTGTGTTGGAAACAGACTGTGGTAAAATGTTCCAGAGAGTGCACTTCAGCACTCTACATACACATGGGGGATTCCGTGGAGACAGCTGTTGTTGTGTAGACCTTCTCTAAAGTGAGAAACAGAACCTCATTCATATCACATGTGGATAAGTACCCCCTATACACATCAATGGAGCTACACTGATTTATAGCAGCAGAAGATCTGGCCCTATCATCTGTTTCTGTTTACCTTCAATCTGAACTGTGAATTTTGAGTATTATATTTTATTCATCAAAATATTGCCTAATAAACATCTGGGGAATAGCCAGTATACAAAGAATTAATTGTCCTGAGGTACTAAACACCTTGCTTTTGAGTTCCCTTGTGTCGTAGAAATCTGGAATACAGTGGTCAAAAATCCAGATTTGGTCCAGAGGCTTTTGTCTTTTACTAGAGTGGCCCTTTGCCCTTGCAAAGACTCCACTACAGACCCACTGATCTGGGGGAGAACTAGAAAGCTATACGAGAATCTCAGCTTTCTTTGTTAGGCAAGGGAGAGAGGTAAGTTTCAAGCCCTTTAGCCTTAAAATGTACAGCGCTGTTGACCAATGTGATGATCACCAATGCTGAAAGGAACAAACCACAAATACACATTTCTGCAGCAGGAAGCACCTAAAGATCCCTGCCCACACACTTCTACATAAATGAGTCACTTAAGGTTGGGATGTACTCCAAAGAACCATTTCACTAACCACCCTGCTTCTAAAGTCCCCATGCTAGCCCTGTGGATAGTGGTGAGATCCTACAGGACAGGAGTCAAAAGGATTTAAGTGGGAGGCATGACAAAAAATTGTTTTGCAGGCCAGCTCATAGACTCATAGACTTTAAGGTCAGAAGGGACCAATATGGTCATCTAGTCTGACCCCCCGCATGATGCAGGCCACAAAAGCTGACCCCCCCCACTTTCCCTTAGCTCTGCTGTTGAAGTCTCCAGATCGCGATCTAAAGACTTCAAGTCGCAGAGAATCTTCCAGCTTGCGACCCCTGCCCTATGCTGCGGAGGAAGGCGAAAAACTCTGCTCCTACAGCCAACTCTGCCTCTGCTTTTTCTCCCCTATCTCTTCCCCCTCTGCCAGTCTCCTCAAACCAAAAAACAGTCTTATGTGCACACTGCTTAAAAACTGTGCAGAAGGAGAAAGGTTTTATTGGGTTTTGGTTTACTAAATGCAAATACTGGGCCTGAGCTCACTCACATTGAGCTAAGTTAGCTGCAACAGCACTGAAATCAGTGGAATTACACTGGTGTGTAAATCCAGAGTGAGAGAGATCAGAATCAGTCCGCTATGCATAATTTTAAATGTTCTGATCAATTCAAATATTAGGAAATTAAGTGCCAAGTATGATCCTTGGGCTGTACAAGACAAGCAAAGACATTCCGTGTTCTGAGGACCTGATTCAATGTTAAATAAAGACTGTTTAATTAACTATTTCCAGGTTGTAGCTGGCTTCTGTCATGACTATTACATAAAATAACTGTTTCTTTAAAAACAAAAGCTAAAAATAGTCTCAAACAACGTCAGTCAAGGTTAGAAACACAAGTTACTCTCAGTAACCAATTATTACACTTCAATATTGTTGTCAAAACAGAAACAAGATTTAGACCTCATTGTGAAGTAATCGCCTACCAAATGTAATCATTTAAAATCGGAGCTGCTTTTTAATTTATACTAAGACAAATATGAATTTGAAACTGGAAGGTAATGAGCAATTGTATTCTTTACATGGAGAAATTCCAAGTTTAAATGCTTGGGGTTTTGCACTCTTACATAACAGACAGAAAAACAATATATGTGCATTGACATTTTTCATCACTACGTACCTCTGTTAATGTATAAGCTTCCTCAGCAGTGCATTCAGCTTTCACTGTAGGGTTACTTAGTGCAAATATTATAGGTCTTTCATTGATGGAACCCATGGCTTTGATCACATCATGTGAAAAGAGTCGGCCAGCCCCTGCAACTCCTGAAATAAATGGAAAGATACAAAAATTACAGTTATACATGTAAAATGGGACAATGATTGCAAGAAGTTTACACTGTATTTATTTATTTCTGATGTGAATCAAGATTATCACTGTTAAGGTCAGTCACACTCAGGAAAACCAATAAAAGGCTTTGAATAAATATTCATCGTTCATTAAAACAAGCTGTATCTAGAAAATGAGCTGTGGGAAACAATCTTGCACTGTCAGGAGATGCACAAGATGACCCAAAAGGTTTTTTCCATCTCTAATTTGAAATGCTTTGTAAACTTAAACCCTACACTATTCAAACCCAGTGAAGACACTACAAATCAGTACGCTTGAATTTTCAAAGTTCAGATATTTTTTAGTTATTTATGAGGCGGGAAGGGGCCTTAAGAATAAAGTATTCCTCCTCCCCACAATCATTTTATAACTCAAACAGTTTAACACACTTGACATACATATGCACAAATACATAAAAATGAATACGCACACTCAGACACACACACACACACACACATGCGCACACTCAGGGGCAAAGACTCAGCCCAAAACCATATTTTTTCAAAAAGTTATGTGCAAAGAAAAAATATGGTATTATAACAGAAGCCATTTTGCAGCCTTAACTATAGCGGTGGCTACTAGGGGTTGTTATAATTAACATATACATACATACATACTCACACAATGAATACTGGGGATCAGGGACTGGGGTGCAGAACATCTGCTTTGCACCAAATTGCTGGCAGATACTAGCTCAAAAGTCAGTGTAGCCAGCCATGGGAAAAATTACTTCAGCATAGGGGGTATCGTGGTGACACAAAGTATGCAAAGCAGTTCCTGCACCATCTCTCTCCCAGCTGCTGGGGTAGGAATGTGACAAGAGAAATGGGAGTAGCTGGATCTTCTCTATTTCTCACTGATCCGCAGTTGCAGTATCGTTCTTTTGCACCACTGGCAGTCAGTGTAACTCAGACCAGTCTGTAGGCTGTTCTAAGCTACACCAGCAGACTGGCCAGCCCAGGATTGGAGTGGGGAGCAAAAAAAGGTCATGCCCCTGAGTTGGGCTTTGAGCTCCTCAGCCATAGCTAAAGAGCTGAGCCTGTATGTGTTAGAGACATGATACACTGAGCCCCAAAAGCATTTTATACGTATTTTAAAACAGTGGACCAAATTCTGCTGTCATTTACCCCAGTGCAAATGCAGAGTAGCCCCATCGACATATGCGGGGTTATGCTATGTGTTATATACGCGATACGTACACTGGTAAAAGTGAAAGCAGCAACTGGCCCAGTGACAGCAAGATAAAATTAACAACATATATTATCTAAGGAGTCTGAAATAAGTTTACTGACCAATAATAGCTGACGGCTGAAGTACATTCACCGCATCTACAAATGTCTTTGGCACCTGGTCTGGGGGTTGGTGCGTAAATGGTTCTTGATTGGCGTCTACCTTTTGTTCTCGGCCCTAAAGATTTAAGTTGATTCTGATTGTGAGAAGGAAAGGAAAGAGAATGGCAACGTGTACTGTGTTATTCAAAAGGCCTGGCAGACCCTCACCTCAACCAACAGGCCATATTTATCAAACATCCATATTTTCTTATATGCTTCCTCTGCAGAAATACCGCTTTCCATCATAGCCATAACGATGAGGTTTGCAATTCCAAGAGCAGCCTGACAGATAAAGAACAAGTAGTTGAAAATAAAGGAAACATCCATCAGTTTAACTTACTAAGAAAATCATGGTACATTTCCTCCCAATATGGTAAGAACTAACAATTACTTTCTCGCGCGTGCGGAATCATAATTTTGGGGGCTAAACCCTGCCATTGTATGCCTGGGCCCATCTGCTTTATGATGTCTGTATGGGTGAAGTGAGAATCTGGCCCTTGAAAATTATCCTTTTGTAAATGTTAAACCCAAACTTCAAAATAAATAATGATCTTCTGTAAAGAAGCATTTCCTTTAAATACAGTTCAGTAGGCCTCTCGCATACAGAGTTCTGTAAGAAAACACAAAGAACACCCACATCCCTTTTTACAGTTCTATGGGATTTAACTTTTATTGCACTAGAGACCGTTGCAGAACTCACCTCTCCTGCTCCAAGAAACAAAACTTTATGCTCTGTGATTGCTTTCCCAACAACCTTCTGTGCTGCCAGCATTCCTGCTAAGGCCACTGCAGCTGTCCCTACAAAGGAAATAGAACTCTCAGGAGAGCTGAATAGATTGACATGACAGAACATATTTTGGGGGGAAGGTTTTCACATATGTAACAAGAGTCAGAAGTGAACATTTTACCCTGAATGTCATCATTGAAGGTGCAATATTTCTCTCTGTATTTCCTCAAAAAACGGAAAGCGTTATGATTCCCAAAGTCTTCAAACTGAATAAGTGTGTTATGGCCGTACCTAAAGAATACAGCACGATATTTTATCAATTGACAAATTAATAAATCAAAAATTCCTATATATACACACAGAGTTGTTTAGGGCCAGAAGCAGTCCTTGGGCTCTTCCTGGAAACGGTTAAATGCTATCTCTGTCTTATATATGTTTTACACAGAGGACAGGAGATGTGCCCAAAGTCAAACACAAAGTCACTGGTAGAACCAGGACTAGAATTCAGGTCTCCTGATTCATAGTCCTATACTCTAGTCACTCAACTATATTCTCTCCCGATATGACATTTGAAAAGGAAGTTGTGTGATGTTTCCCCGGGCCCACTACTTCTTGACAAATTTATGAGTAACCAATTCAGTACCATACCTGTCTGTAATGGCTTCCATAAACTCATCAATCAGGTCATCATAAAGCTGTGAGCGGTCTCTTTTTTGGTACAGGCCCATGTAAAAAGGATCTTTTAATAGCGTCTATAAAATAAACCAAAGATAGCAGCAGAATGAAATCACTCATTCACTCAATATACACCCTCCAAAGTTCTAAGTGACATATTTCAATCACTACCCAGAGATAAGATACTGAGAAGGATTTCAGCTATCTTTCCTTCCGGGAGTATTTTCACGGTTGAATTTCTAGCTAGCCATATAGTAAGGGAGCCAGGAATTCTTTGATTCTGCAGCCAATGGAGCAAATACTGCAGAAATCCTAGGTATTGGTGGCAATTCTCTGGATTTTCTAGCAGTCACCCACCATTTTTTGCTCCCTTTCTATTTCTCCCTCTGCTTTCTCCCCAACTCCATCACTTTCACAAACTTGAATTCTAGCTGCCTTTGATGAGAATGCTTCATGTCTAATTGAGCTTGCAACTTAACTGGACATGCGTGGGTCTAAAATGTTTGTGAAAAGAAACTTGGGGGCGGGGCTGGAATTAGGAATCTTGGGAAACTGGTTAAAATGAAATACACAGGAACAGAGGAGACATTTTCTTTTAAAAATACAATCGGGAAGTAAAATAAGCTGAAAAGAAAAAGGGGGTAAATTTTCAAAGGCACAACGGTTAGTTAGCTCCTATTTGTGCCTTTGTCAGTCTCCTTCCAGATGCTTAATTGGGAGAGAGATTAAATTCTCTCTTTTCATAGTTTTGTTAGTAGTTAAATACAAATGATTTGCTAAGGCATTGGAGTATTGTTTGATTTTGCCTATAGTGAATCCAGCCTCCTGAAACAAAAAAGGTCTAACAGGATCTAACTGGAAACTCTTCAGGGCAGGGACTGTGTCTTCCTATATGTTTGCACAATGGTTAGCAACAAGGAAGTCCTATCCCTGCTGGAGTATTTCTGCAATATAAATAAAATAGACAACAATACTACACTGGGAACACTATGCTACATAGCCACAGACATAAAGGAACAAGTTCTGAGGTTAGACAAATATCAACTGTTACCTGAAAACATTGCATCACTGTCCTTACAATGGGACGAATCAACATTCAGAGTAATAATGCTTTAACAAATCTGGTTCGCTCTTCCAGCAGCTTAAAAATCAGGTCACCTTTTCCCATTGCTTTGCAGTCGAGATCAGCATTTAAGTAACAGTCCAAATGCACCACTTAACTTTATATACATAGCTGGGGAGTCTCAGATATTAATATTCAGCTTTAAATTAATTCCAAACTACTTAATATTACACAAGATGATTCAATCTTAACACAGAGTACTCACTCAGATACATACACCTTCTTATAGTACTAATTTTTACTACAAACCACCCTCAAAAAGTGATTTCTTTATGGCAGGCAAAATACTGTTTAACTTACTAGATTGTCAGTTCCAACGTCGATACATACAGGCAGGCATTTATCTGGCCGTATTCCAGCACATGCTGTATACAAACATAGTTTTCCTACAGGAATTCCCATTCCATAGACACCCAGATCTCCAAGACCTAATATTCTCTCTCCATCAGTTACTACAACAGCCTTAAAATTACACAAAGATTAAAGGTAAACTTTGATAGTCATGGACATAAAGGATAAAGCAATATTGCATACATTTTTCTTGGCAAAATTAACCATTAAAACAAATTAAGAATAGCTTGCAAAGAATTTATTGTCTCTAGTGGCAATACTTAAGGACTAGCTAATTTTACCTAAGAGGAAATAGACAAGGTTACATTAGTATCAGCAGTGTTCCCTGTACTTGCCTAAAGTGACCACAGGAATCACCTATCTTGTTGCAAATAATTACTTAGTTATCTAAAGCAGCTGACAAGTTTTTAAGTACTACCATTGTAAATAGACTTTGCATTTCCACTGGAGGATCTCAAAATACTTTCCAGTAACTTTAATGAATTTAACCTCAGAACATTTCTTCAAATTTGGTGTTTTTAGCTCAATGTTAAAGACGGGGAAACAGAGTCACAGACTCCAAGTGTTTTGTTCAAGGTCAGACAGGAAGTTTGTGGCAGAGCTGGGAATAGAACCCAGGTTTCCCAACTCCCAGTTCTGTCTTACCCTAAAACAGCAACAGTGGGTAATTCAGAGAAAGACAGGCATGTTAAGAAACAAACCTCAAAATCCTCTCCAGATAGAACTGTTAAGAAAAAAGCGTTTTGTAACTTTTATTCTATATTGTGATGATCACAATTGGCATAGGAAAGAAACATGGTCAATCTGCAGCTTTCATGCTGTAGGTCTTGAACTAGAAGCTTGGATTTAGGGCACAACCCCACACACCTTTATGTGCAGAACTGTTATAAACTATATACAGCTGTCATTCTCATACAATTGCCATGCATGCATTATTTAGCATCAGCATGTCTCTCAATAAAACTATCCACTTTTTTAAAAGATGAGTTGGGATTCAAAAAGAAAAGACAATTAGAAAAAAGGAGTGTTGTGGTGGTAATACCTTAACATCAGTTTCTGGCCAGTTGTCCACAATTGACCTAATATGACCTCTGTCTGAGATAGAAATAAATAATCCTCTGAAACAAAATCAGAATGGAAATACTTTTATACTCGATAATTAAAACTTCAACTCTGCTTTGCAAAACAAGGTTTTAAAGACATTTCTGGTGCTAATTAATTACAAGTTTTGCAATTGCTTACACAAAAGAATATAAAAGAGACAATGAATGACAGTTATAACTAAGTCTATGCAACCAAGATAACATGCTAGATTAAAAAGCTAAATGTAGAGTCATACAGTTGTTCACAAGACGACCTGGATTCTGTACTGCCATGAGTCCGTTTGAGTCACACCACCAGGGCAAAGTGGCCCTAAAGCTAGTGTCAGCAGCCATGGCAGGACCACCACCACCCCAATTCCCCCAGGGATGACAGATCAGTATAGAACTTCTGCAACAGTTCTTATGCTACCCCCTTCCCTGCTGTCAGTGCAGGGGTATGGCTGGAAGAAAGGGGCATGGCCAGAGCGTCTTTATGTCCCACTGATCTCTGGCTGCCATATCAACCACTGGCATAACTCAGAGCCGCTTTTAGGCTGCTCTAAGTTACACTGGGGGACTGGCCCAGCCTAGCAAACATCTGGCCCAGGATCAGAGGAATGGAAAGGTGAGCTTTATGCTGCCTTTGCTGAGCTGTGCACTCCTTAGCCACAGCCAAGGACCCAGCCTTTTACTTTCCATGTGCCAAAATATGCAAGTGAAAGTGTTCCATATAAATTCTGAATTACAGTAGAAATAAAAATCATACTTAAGAAAATTACTGGCACTCATTTCAAAAATAAAATGACTGTCCTTACTTTGGTCTCCTAAAGATATGTCCATATTGGGAACAGGCTAGACCTACTGTTGGTGTATATACTATTGGCATTAATCTCTCGATATCATCTTGTAATATCCTGTAGAATAACTTTTCATTTCTCTCTTGGATTCCCATTATGTAGATATACCTGTAATCACACAGGAAAACAAGGCAAAAGAAGAATTAGCTTAAAACGGTTTGCATCTATCTATCTAGAAACATACAGTGTGAAATGCCGAGGCATAAACCAATTTGCTTTAGATCTTGCATTTCCTTCCGACTCAACCCTGGCCTTGAGAAACTGATGTAAACTGGAGAATATAGAATTAAACAATGACAAATTCTAAATAAAAATACTGGGTGTACTGTACTGTGTATGATAGCACACCAACCTATGGATGTACACTATGACAGGAGATCATTCCTACCTCCCTCTGTCCCCTGCCACAACTGATTTGCAGTTTAAAGGTTGATTACTTTACGTGAGGTTTTTAATGTTAGGATTTCCTAACCTCGTTCTTTTCTAAATGAAAAGTTCCCACACTGAGAATTTTTGAACACTAACCACAATCTCATCTGGGTCCTACGATAAACAAATGAGTGGATGGACATTTAATTGTGCAAAAGTAACATTTAATTTTTTTCTAATATAATGACTGAAAATGCATTTTGGTTTTAAGATATAAATTGTAATGTTCATAGTTTAGAATAGAAATAAAGTAGCATTCTCCAGATGTCTTTCTATAGCCTTCTGAGGTCAAAACAGAAGTTGGACTAGAAAAATATAAAATTAATGCAGTTAATTAGGGGTCTGATTCTGCAAACACCAAAAATTTTAAATATTAAAAAATAAACTCTTGAATCTTTGTTTTCTCTATTACAATGCAGATTCAAAAGACATTCATTAAGGGTTCATTTTGGGCCATTGGTTTGCAGTAGAGCAGTTCCAGAAGCATTCCTAATGGAAACTATTTCATTGCTCCATTCCAACAGGCTATGTGATACTGATTCAAGTTACTTGGTTCTATTATCAGTGGACTGCAGTAGGAATCTTGATGTGGTCCTAATGTAAATCAGTGATAAACCCCAAATCATTCTAGCTTTCCACTCACTGGCTTTTAGGACGTTACATTCTAACATAAGTCAACAATAAAAACATCAAGCCATTGCAGCCAACAGGAGCATCCTTAAAAAAAAAAAAAAAAAAAAAAAGTATTTTCTAGGCTAGAGAGTTCAAAATAAGAAAAAACACACCAAAGGGTTAATCATGAAGTGCCCCATAAATGTTAAAACATCTTTTGTTTCTCTCTAGTCATAAGTTAATATATATAAGATAAAATTAAATACTTTTGTATTGTTCCTGTCTGATTTTTAAGTCCTAAATTGATTTTCTTTCTCCACATTTTTTTCTGGGCATCTCTACAAAAATCTGAAAAATTATATATCTAGATTTGGAGAACCTGACACTCAACTCATCCATATTATAAACTCCTAAAGTACAACAGAAAGGCTGCCAGAAACATAACAGTAATGTTTCTGCCAATATGCTATAATGCTACGGCCCGATCCTGCAGTCCTAGCTCAGACAAAACTCCCATATAAGTTAACAGAAGTTTTGCCTGAGCAAGTACTGCAAGACTGGACCTTTCATTTATGTATATTCTTTTTCACATCACATCACAACTGTGGAGTAACACAAATGTCCTCCTTTAAATCAATACAAAACCTAGTTAGCTGCACAAGTCCGGGTGATAAATACAGTTTGCATTAATTTAAAAAAAATATCTGCCAATTATAAAATCCTCTGGATGCAAAAGATCTGCCTTGATATTATAATAAATCAGATTTTCTCGGAGTCTTTTAAGCTTGCACTACACATAGGTAAGAAAAATACTGATTAATTCTTACTTTTCCAAGGGGTCACTCATTTTTGCCAAATTCTTATGGAAGCGTAAGGCTTGAATGTCTTGTGTCTCTATTTTAGGAGGTAAAAGTCCTTGGAGCCCAAGCATTTGTCTTTCCTGTAATGTAAAGGCCATGCCCTGTAAACAAAAGGGGGAAAAAGTTAGTTTATTTTACTATTTATCTTTTTGTCAGCTAAAGTAGTTATTTTGTTTAAAATTTACATGTATCTATATTTATGACTATCCATTTCTCTGATGCCCATCACTACCATTTCTAAGCACCTCACAAATATTAATGAATTAAGCCTCATGACACTGGGAAGAAGGAATTCGTATTCCTACTTTACAGTTGGGGAAACTAGGCATAGAGCAGTAGTGAGTTCTTGGGCAAATCATTTAAATCAGTGGCACAGACAGAACCCAGATTTCCTGACTTCCTATGCTTTAATCATCAGCACATATATCTTCCTCCAGAGCACATTTCTACCTTTAAAATTGGATTATATCCAGATGGAGATTCCTTTGGAGATATGCTGGGTTTTAACACTCAAGTGATATTTGCTTCTTGAAACGTTCCTTTTGAATATCCCTGTTTGGAACATTTCCCTACACATTTCTGATAATCTATCCAGCCAAAAAATTTATTTGTAGTGCCCTCCGACCTCTGTTGGGATAGATAGCATCGGAACCTGAAGCCTTCCTTTTAGTTAAGGATAAAACTGATCTCTTAATCTCTTCAACTGTAATCTCCTACTACAAAAAAAGCTTTAGCCTCCTCCATCAATAGTAACAAATTAAGTTTATGAAGGGTAAAAAAAAAAAAAAAAGATTCCAAATATCCTTAGTTGTACTAATCTCAGATAAATACAAATATCTAGGAGTCCTAATATATTTTACTTCTTTACAAGTAACTGATCTTCCTGATATTTTGTTGAGAAAACCTTTACTGGTGAATTTCAAGTATCTAACCAGCAGTATAGATGGCTGGTTGTTGTTGTTTGGTAAGACTTAACCTTCAGGCTGGTAGATTTATTGATAGTAAATTATCTAATGAATTTATCCCTTTTTCTGTTTGTGAGTCATCTACAAACAGATCCTGATTTCTGAAAGTGTACTAGTTATAATCCAATACTTTATGAAAACAAATTTCAATCTATAGTTTACATGTGAATTGTTCACTTTCAATAGTCATCATTTTTTTTAAACTAAATTCATCTTTTTTTCATTTTTACTCCCTATGTAATACTTTTAGTGCATTCCATAGAGGTAAACGTATCCTGGAAAGTTATGTGAAAATGAACTTTGCCAGCATATATATCAAATAACTCCTGATTTTTTGAACTGTCCCATTAATTCATTACTGTGCCGCAATTCATGCCCTATTACATGACCATCCCTCAAACTCCACATTTATCATCAATGAAACAGGTGCGGAATCTGAAATTAACAACTGGAAAACAGTAACAATATTTTCACCATATTTTAGGCACTACAAAAGTAAAAGCATCATGAAGATTCTTGCTGTGAAGGAACAAAGCACGATCTATCACTTCAGAAGGTATATAAAACATGGATCAATAACACCTTGAATGTCTATCCAATTTTTTAAATACACTGTAACCCTAGAGTACCTTTAGCTGTGTACCATGGTAGTCCAAGCTAACATTTTATCCATAACCATATGGAACTATCCACCAGTGAAAAGTACATGATCTCAGTCAAAGTTCTTGGTTAGGTCCCTTAAAACAATTTACTCAATTACCACTGAGACCATAAATACTTAGGCATGACATTCTCTTAATTCCCCCTTGTGACCACAAGTCTTCTGGTTCCTTAATAAAAATTTCAAGGCTTGTTTGATATATATTTTTTAATAGCTACCCACTCTTGTTTATGTGACGTACTTGCTTTCCTCCCCACAGGGCCGGCTCCAGGCACCAGCTTAACAAGCAGGTGCTTGGGGCGGCCAAGGGAGAGGGGCGGCACCTGCGGCAATTCGGGTGCGGCAGGTCCCTCACTCCCTGTAGGAGCGAAGGACCTGCCGCTGAACTGCCGCCTCCCCACCCCCCCAGTCTACAGACATCCTAGAAGTTCAGTGTTGCTTGAGTGACTGCAGTGTTAACATGTTAGAATTTTTTTTAAACGACACTACAGTTTCCCACACTGTATATCTGGACAACTCGAGTCTTCACATTCAGAGATGCATCTTAATTTCTGGTCAATCCCTGAAGCCAACGATGCAATATTTTGGCTATTTCTCCTACTGCATTTATGTCCACTCTATTCACTCCTCCTCCTTTTCCCTCAGCCACAAAAATGAGGATGTGACCATATCCAGTCTAGGACAGCACTATCAAGATCCTCCAGGGACCTGCCTTCACTTGTTTTCTCTCATACATTATGCTTTTTAACTACCCTTCCTCTTCTTTTCCTATTCTCACCCTCTCCTCCCTGCCGATCCGGCAGCACGCTGCTTATCTCCTCAGAGGTGATGATCACCCTCCGTTCACAATTACTTCAATAGGAGCCGAGGGGCCTAAGCAGTTCTGAAAATGTGCTCAGCATGGTGCAGCAATAGGTCCCCAGTGGTCACTTTCTTTACTTGACCCCAGCCTCTCTTCTCCTGCTCCAGGTGTCCACCTCCATTGTTCTCTGCCCTGACTTTCACCTAGATTAGTGTCTTAATCCTCTTTACAATTCAGAGATCCAAGAAAAGAGAGGTGTCCTTTTTAGACTGTACACTCAGGGCAGAGACTATCTCTTCCTGTGTACTGGAAATCACCCAGCACAGTGTCGGATACCACAACCTAAAGAGTAGTCGACAAATATTAACTACACTTCTACCCACCATTACAACATACTGCTTCAGAATCAAAAGCAGCACTTTGTTCTCTTGCGGACACCCTTCTAGTGAAGCCATAGGCATGTCTGTGCATTCTGTACTGTGCCTTCATCCATAAACTCTTTGGCACAGGGACCTGTTCTTACTCTGACCCTCCTAGCTGACTACTCCGCTAACTGCATGGTGCTATACAAATCAGCCTTATAACATTGCATTCATCCACTTACATGAAGGTGACCAGGTGAGCAGAATTCTGCAGGATTGACTGTTCTAACACCATTAGGTAAGAAGGCTTGGCGTTTTTTGAGGGGGGAAATGGAGGAAATTGATATGGGAGAATATACGGATGGCTTTTAAAATTATTACCAGTGGTAGGGGTTGGGTGAATGTATTTTGTACCAGAGCTGATAAATGCTCATGACCATTTTGCAAAGCTAATATAAATGATTATTCTTAATTAGAATTCATTCAAAGTTTCTGTAATATAGATGCAGTATACAAATACACTATGCACCAGAGCTTCATTAACTCTCATTTTCCAGATCTTGTATTTCTTAACAAAAAATAAAAGCCCCCTTAGATTTAATAGCAGAATACAACAGTGAGTTTTCATTTTAATATTAAACTACTTCCATAAAATTTTACAGCACATTAATATATTGTAAAGTAGTCTCATTCAAAATAAAACTCAGCTACACTTGTCAAAACAGATGTATAAAGTACATTTTGCGATGGATGGTGTTTTTGTGTGTGTGATCTGTTCCCCAGTTCCCCATCTATAAAATGCAGGTAATAGCACTTCCCTACCTTATCAAACTCGGACAACATTAGCATAAGCTTTCCAGAATTTCCCATCAACATATCTCACACCCTGACATGAAGCTACTAGTTAATTTCGTCTCTGTGCCCAATGCTTAACCTCTCTGGTGAGACCTGCAGCAAGGATGCCAACTGTTATAGTTAAACCTCGGTTTGTTTGATATACTTCACAAAGGCCACCAAACAGCCATCAGATAGCAGGCAGTAACTCTCACTCGTTAGTGATCTAGGCTGAATATGAACCAGTCACTTACATGCTGAAATCTCTGCATACCACCACTGATCACCTGAGCTGTTTGCATCCTTTAAAACTTATTTCCAATCACACGCTGATTTGGCAAAGCTGAAGTCACCAGCATGATGGATTGTAATTGTTCACCTACCATTTCATCTAGATCAGTGGTTCCCAAAAGTGTTCCGCCGCTTGTGCAGGGAAAGCCCCTGGTGGGCCAGGCCAATTTGTTTACCTGCCGCGTCCGCAGGTTCGGCTGATTGCGGCTCCCAGTGGCCGCGGTTCGCTGCTCCAGGCCAATGGGAGCTGCTGGAAGCTGCGCGGGCCCAGGGATGTACTGGCTGCTGCTTCCAGCAGCTCCCATTGGCCTGGAGCAGCGAACCGCGGCCACTGGGAGCCGCAATCAGCCAAACCTGCGGACGCGGCAGGTAAACAAATTGGCCTGGCCCGCCAGGGGCTTTCTCTGCACAAGCGGCGGAACACGTTTGGGAACCACTGATCTAGACCAATGTTTCTCAAATGCGGCCACCAGGGGGTTTCCCTGCAGCCATGACAGCTTCCTGAGCAGTGATGGGGGGAGGAAGGGCAGAGGCAAAGCATTGCCCCCGCCCTGTTCCTCCTGGATCCACAGCCCTGCACGGCCCCTGGAGACAGGTGGGGCACAACGTTGCAGGAGCCCGGTGAGTTCTCTACCAGGGGGTAGAGGAGATGAGGCTTGGGCTTCAGCCCTGGTGTGGTTGGGAGGTGGGATCCAGCAGCGGGACTTAGGGAGCCTGGCTGTGCGGACCAGGGCTCCAGCCATGGGACTTCAGGCATCAGCACCCAGCTCTGGCTGCAGGGTTTCGGGTGCTGACACCCAGCTCTGGCCACACGGTCCTAGCCTTTGGCCACGTGGCTTCAGTTCAGGCTCCAACCCCTGGCCACACAGCGGCAGGCTCCAATCCCCGTCTCTGGCCACACAGTGCCGGCCTCGCAGCACCGGCCCCCGACCCTAGTGGCAGCTGCTGGCCCCGGACTCCGACCTCTGCCCCTGGGCACTGACCCCTGACCTTGGCAGCAGCTGCTGCCCCTGGGCACCGACCCCTGGGACCCTGGCAGCAGCTGCTGGCCCTGGGCACCGACCCCTAGCTGCGTGCTCTGACTCCCAGTCCTGCCCGCTGGTTCTGGGCTCGCGGCAGCAGGCACTGGCCCGGGTGCGTGGCAGCAGGCGCCGATCCCCGGCCCCGGGTGTGCACCGATCCCCGGGCATGCGGCAGCAGGTGCTGGCTTCAGCCCGGTGGCGGCGGGCACTGACCCGCAGATCCAACCACATGGCCCTGGGCTCCAGCACCTAGCTCCGGGCTCTGGCCACATGGTGGCGGGCACTGGCCCTGGGCTCCAAATCCCTGATCCGGGAATGGCACTGACCCCCTCCCCGGCCGTGCAGTTCCTGCCCCCAGCTCCGGGCTCTGGCCACAAGCACTGATCCCCCAGCCGCACGGCAGTGGGCACCAACCCCCAGCTCCAACCGCACAGCTGCAGGGCTCACCACTCACCCTCCTCTCTCTTGGCCCCACATCCGTGCCCCCCTCCCCATTGCCCCTGGATCCCACTGCCTTCCTGGCTCCACACCCACCCCTGCATCGCCCCACTGCCTCTCCCGGCCTACATCCATTCTACCATGTCCCCCACTGCCTCCGCCTCCGACCCCTCCTCCCCCATTCAGGGCTTAATTTGTCCTGGGACTTGCTGAGAAAAGTGACATTAACAAACATGCAAGTATCACTTTTCACAGCCTTCCAGATAGCTACTAAGTGACCTGTGAAAAGTGATTGATATTAACAAACATACAAATATCACTTTTCGCAGTAATATCTATAAAAAACAATGATGTGGATGTGTATATATGCTATTTATTAGTTTTTCCTTAAGTTAATAAAATATTTTAGGAAACAGTATCAGTAAGGCCACCAGCAAGAGTTGGTGGCTACACTCTGAGGCCACCAAAAATTTTTTTTGTGAGAACCCCTGATCTAGATGTGTGCTGTCACTAATTACTCAATTGGCAGGGCCGGCTCCAGGCACCAGCCCACCAAGCTTGTGCTTGGGGCGGCACCCGGAGGGGGGCAGCGCGGCGCTCCAGCCCCCAGGGAGAGCGGGGCCACGGCTGGGCTCGCCGCGCTGCCCCCCGCGCTCTGGCCGCTGGGGGGAGAGCGGAGCCCCCGCCGGGGCTCGCCGCCCTCCCCCCGGGGCTCCTGCCGCCCTCCCCCCCACCCCGCGGGGGGAGGGGGGGCGGCCGGAGACTTTTTTGCCTGGGGCAGCAAAAAAGACAGAGCCGGCCCTGTCAATTGGAGATATTTTGTTAAACTGTTCGTCTTCTAATTGAACAATCTAGGTTGGTTTTATTTTCCCTTGAAACACTCAAAGGCATCACGTCTACAAAAAATTCAGCAGCTTTGAGGTGGATGACTGAACTAAGGTAAATGAACTGCAAGTCTAAAGCCTACATACATTTTTGACATGTCTAAACACCTTCTCAAATAGAAAAGGAGAACAAGTTGCAGATTTTATAGTTTAACTCCTCTTTGCATTTAGGTCCCTTCAAGAATGGATAATAAACCCTCAACACAAGTGAGGCCATCTTTAAAAGTTAGACCTACAGTACGTTTTTAATCTCAGGAACCGTCAAACCACCTGCTAAACAATTATTTTCCTTCTCCTCCCTGATCTCTCAGTCTGTATCTATCTGTTGCCTCTTTGCTTATACACCTCTACCCCGATATAATGCGACCTGATATAACACAAATTCGGATATAACGCGGTAAGGCAGCGCTCCGGGGGGGGGGATGGGGCTGCGCACTCCGGCGACTCAAAGCAAGTTCAATATAACGCAGTTTCACCTATAACGCAGTAAGATTTTTTGGCTCCCGAGGACAGTGTTATATCAGGGTAGAGGTGTACTTAGATTGTAAGCTCTTTGGGGCAGAGAGCATCTTTTTGTACTGCCTTTGTACACTGCCTAGCATAATGAGGCCATGGTCCATGACTGATACTGGTAGGCACTAACACAATACAAATAGTGAATACTGTAACAACATTTATAGTTGACTATAGTAAACAAATGTATTTGGTTAACTATATTCCAAGCAGCAAACAAGCTTACTTATTTTTACACAGCAGTTAACACTGACATAACAAGAGGCCTTTAAAGTTAAGTGATTGTAATTGGAGTCCTTGTCATAGAGCAGCTTTGCGATGTCAAACATCATGGAAGAATGTAAAGATAGGTTCATGCAGTTACAGTATGTTCTGCAATTGTTTGGTTGAAGTGACAATGACATTACCAGTATAGCTTCTGACCTTTCCTGGGCTGCCCTAACAATAGAACTTGAAAGCTGGACTTTTGAAACAAACAAATTCAGTTAATTTATGCATTTGGCACCTGTGGGAACCAGTTCATGGGCGAAAAGGTAAGAGCAATTAAATTCTTGTGTTTGCCAAGCAGGGAAGCAGGTGGAGGAGTTCTGGGGTGGGAAGTTTAATGGTCACAAAAGGTGGGGGGTTGGGATCTGGGTCTGCAAATTTCATCAGTTGACATCTTACAGCTTTTAATATGGCATTTAGTCCCCATTATTATCCAAGTCCCAAGTGGTAAGGGAAACAAAATATTAAGTAACATAAGTGAATGAGACAGCAATACAACTAGACCTGCCAACAAAAAATCCTACAATGAGATGACAATCTCAGCAGCTTCACAATAATGGATACTGAAGTCTGTTATTTATCCATGCATGAGGTGCAGCTGTGCAATTTTTCCTCACACCACCCCAGTCATTGGTCTCATCTCCAATACAGCAAGACAGTCTACAATTGCAAGGGTAAATCAATTTCCATCCCTAGTCAGACATTAATTTCTCTGCTGAGCTGCTGAACAAGGGACCCCATTTAGTATTGCTACTTGTTCCCTAACAGACAAGTGGTATCACCTAGGATAACAGACTCCTCATAGACCAGAAGGTTCTTTATTTCATTGTCATTTGTCTGAGTCAAAATTGATACTGTGAATTAAGTGCGACAACAAATTTCTTCCCTTCCAATATTGCATTTTGCTCCATTTATCATAAAACTACATCCTTCAAAAACAAAATGTAGAAGCTACTGCCACAAGCAATCATGTATTGTTTTCCTTTCTGACCACTGGTGCACAACCAGTGCTTGGAAAAGCTTGAGGGCTTTGAAATAATTTCCACTGGTCTGCCAAGAGCTTTTAGCTCGGAGAAGTCACAAGACTTTGTACCTTGACAAATCACATAATTCTCCTCACGCTCCACTCCCACTTCACTTTCGACATGATTTTAGCAGGCGCTCAGTTTCAAAGCACTAGAGATCTCTATCTGTCTAGGTGTTTATACAGCACTCATCCCTGTGGTATCTGAGCACCCTATCAAATTATATAAATCCATGTAAGTGGTCTGAACAAAGACATATGTTTTGTCTTCTCCCTCTCCTTTCAGGGGTAGTTAGGAGTCACTCGTTATATCTCACGATTCTTTTCTCCACCATTCCAGGAGCAGCAGAGTAATGAATTTTTTTCTCCTATTATGGGTAGGATGCAACAAAGAGACAGGTGTTATATTTTCCTCCAAGCCAATCAAGCTTGTGATCTTCCTCATCTCTTACAGAAGGGATTCACAGCCTTGGACCAGCTGCCAAAAAAGGCTGTCTTCAGCTCCCATTACCCCATCTTACCTCTTGAGAGTTTCATTGTCCCCATGGATTGCAGCTGCCCTTGAAAATCTCCTTCTGCAGTTAAGAGGCTGTTTTCTTAGGGTGAAATTCCTCCCCAATGCAGAGGGCCAACACAATGTCAACATACAACTTTAGTCCCACTTAAACCCTGTTTCTAAGTTGTGTGAAGACCTTTTGCTGGCCCTCTTTATGGGGGTGTTTCACACTGAGATGGCTTAGTTCTAGCCCACGGACAGCTAAGAGACTTAGAGTTAGAGGTTAATACTTTCTACCACTTGAAAGGCAGGATTCCCAGCTGGTATATCAGATATAAAATATTGGTCTTGAGCTTTAGTATTTCTTGAAATACTAAAGCCAAGTTGGAATTAAACTTGACAAAAGCAAGAGGATAATCAGAAAGATGGGATTTTTAATTCATGATGGGGGATGGAAATATAAATTCATGGTCCATTTTGGTCAATTTCACAGTCATAGGATTTTAAAAATTGTAAATTCCATGAGTTCAGCTATTTAAATCTGAAATTTCACGGTGTTGCAATTTTAGGGGTCCTGATCCACAAAGGAGTAGTGTGTGTAGCGGGGGTTCGCAAGGTTATTGTTGGGGAGGTTGCAGTACTGCTACCCTTACTTCTGCACTGCTGCTGGGGATGGCGCTGCCTTCAGAGCTGGGCAACTAGAGAGCAGTGGCTGTTAGCTGGGCACCCAGCTCTGAAGGCAGAGTCGCCGCCATCAGCAGCGCAAAAGTAATCATGGTATGGTATTGCCACCCTTACTTCTGCGCTGCTGCTGGAGGGGCACTGCCTTCAGAGTTGGATGCCCGGCTAACAGCCGCCGCCCTCCAGCCGCCCAGATCTGAAGGCAGCGCAGAAGGGTGGCAATACTGCAACCCCCCTAAAATAACCTTGTGACCCCCTGCAACTCCCTTTTGGGTCAGGCCCCCCAATTTGAGAAACGCTGGTCTCCCCCGTGAAATCTATATAGTATAGGGTAAAAGCACACAAAAGACCAGATTTCACGGGGGAGAGCAGATTTCATGGTCAGTGATGTGTTTTTCATAGCCATGAATTTGGTAGGGCCCTAGTTATGCCATTGGAAATCAGGGATTTGTAGGAGTGAAAATGGCAGAAAGTCTTTGTTGCTAGCCCTAAGATATTAAACTTTAAATCACCACTGAATCCTCAGTCTTGTATATCTTTTGTGGCACTGATCCAGCACTGAACAGAACGAGTCCCTGACCTCACATCAGTATAATTTTCAATCCCAGAACAAGGTCCACAGGACTGTTACTAGCTGGAGATAAGATGTTTGATAAATGCACGCTACTAACCTTGTTTGTTCTTGGGTTTAACATCAGCGGCTTGCCTTTTTCTTTCGTGTGCACGGTGCGACATGCCAGTGCACAGGGAGTGGCAACTACTCTTAATCGGGAGAGCATTTCTTATAGTTCACCTGAGAAAAAGGAAATGAAATAAATCAAATATAAAAACACTTAACCACATGTTCACATTTCTATGCCTGCTAACATGAGAGACAGAAACCGATACATATCAGATAGTGCTAGCCTGGGGAGGCGTAGGCTGTAACCAATAATATTTTGTGGCAGCCAGTAAGAAGAAAGTGGAGAGTATCTCTGTAGAAGAGGGTCCTCACCTTCTGACTTGGATTTGTGGCTTGAGCTGCATGCACACAGCAAAATGACAGGGCTTGGACCTGAGTCTCAGTGGGACTCGGGCTCTATCCCCCTATCAGGATCCTAAGACCCAGGTCCTGAGTGCTTGCTGACTCATGTCAGACTAATTTGCGTGGGGACAGAAGTGTTGGTTGGGCTCAGACTTGAGTCAGAGCCCGGGCTTAGTGAGCAATGTAGACAGACCGTGAGTTGACAGAATGTTGGAAAACTGGTACATTTATTACTATACAGGGGACTGTATTCAGTCAGCATGTGCCATGAATTACCTGATAGTTGTACCCTGTACTTAGAATAGAAAACTGCTGCTGGCCAATATTGACCTTTTAATGGCAACCAATGAACTTGCCATCAGTGTAAACACCAAGGAGGAGAGAATTATATAGGATAGTACAGAAAAGGACAATGTAGGCTGAATGTCAGGAAAAACTTCCAGACAGAGAAAATATATTGGCCTGTGCTATAGTCTCCTAAGGGAAGTAATGGAAACCCTGTTACTTAACACATTTAAAACTAGACTAGAGAAAAACTAGTAAATGTAAAATAGGCAAAAAAACAGATAAACTAACAGGTCTCTTCCACCTCTAGACTCTTATTTCAGTCCTTAAAAAATGGAGCTCTACTGGGACAACTGGTGGGTATGCATTTCTGCAGGCTGTAATTTTCCAGAGCCTCCTTGTAAGATCCTGTTTGTGTTACCTTACAAACCTAGAACCTAATCCTGTGAAGTGCTGAATGTCCTCAGATCCCATTCGGTTCAATTATTATTTGGATTGCGGTTAGATTGCAAGATCTTTGGGGCAGGAACTACCACTTAGACATTTGTACAGCACCTAGCACAGTGAGGTGCTGGCCTGTTAGGCCTCTAAGTACCACCATAATATAAATGTTTAATAATAATTGCAATCCCAGAGGCTTAAAGTAGGATTGTGGCCCATTGTGTCAGGAACTATACAAACACATACAAAGACACAGTCTAAAGAGCTTACTGTCTAAAAAGACAACAGATGAAGGATGCAGTGTTGATAATCCTCAGAACTTCACAGTACGGGGCCAGGGGTAGCAGATTTTTGTTATATTTTAATGCTTTGCTCCTGTGTTACATCAAAGCCAGGCTTTCCCAGTCAAATACAGAGCTGGGTTAGCTTTCACATGCACACACGTTTGCTTTCATAAGGCACACACATTTGTTCAAGTGAGCAATAATATGCTCACGAGATCAAAACTAACTGAATAATAAGTTGCACAGGGAGCCACTACCTAGTAACAAATTCAAGACTATCAAAAGGAGTGTAAACCATTTTTGAATAGTGAAATGCTACCTGGTTTGGGTTTTTTTAAATGATTTATAGGTGGACCACAAATGATATTAGGGAACGACACTATCTTAATCAAACATAACTTGAATATTTGCAGCAGAAGTTATAATGTCTTTTAAATTACCTAATCAGCTGTTAAATACTATATGATGGAAGGGAAATACCATAAAGTATAATCTGATGATAACAACTTCCTTGAAAACCATTCAAAAGTATCTAACAAAATGCCTAGGAAAATTATCTCCCTCTCTGCCCCCCACATATTTGCATTTCTGCTTTGCCCACAGAGTAGAGTTACAAAGACCAGAATTACCAACTGACTGGTCAACCACACACCTCACTTGGAACCGGAAGTACACAATCAGGCAGCAGCAGAGACAAAACCAACAACAACAAAGGCAAATACAGTACAGTGCTGTGTTAAATGTAAACTACTAAAAAAATAAAGGGAAAGTTTAAAAACAAAGATTTGACAAGGTAAGGAAACTGTTGCTGTGGTTGTTTCATTTAAATTAAGATGGCTAAAAGCAGCATTTTTCTTCTGCATAGTAAAGTTTCAAAGGTGTATTAACTCAATGCTCAGCTGTAAACTTTTGCAAGAACCATAACGTTTTGTTCAGAGTTACGAACAACCTCCATTCCCAATAACTCGGAGGTTCTACTGTAGCAGAACGCTACCCTTATTTACACAGCAACTGTGCTCTGTTTCTCAATCACTGCTCCTTTGTATCTATATGTCTTTCACTTTAAGGAAGTGTGATTTGAAGCACATACGTGCAGCGGGTTTGTTGTAAAGTACATTAGTTTAGTGTTTGTAGACAGACTAACAGAAGTCTTGTTAGTATTAAAAACAAATGCTGCTTTTAACAGAGTAAATCCTCGCTAGGTGGTGGTGGACGACTAAACACAGCTGGCCTGTCAGAATTAATCAGCAGTGCTGACAAAAATAACTTTGTAAAGAACAGGGTCTGATAAAACAAAATTAAATTCATGCTACAACACTGTCATCGTTTGGGCATGGCAAATTCAATTTTGAGTACAGTTTAAATTCTAGCCACTTGTTTGCCATTATAATGCAATTTCAAATCAATGCTCTGTACATATGAAGCCAAAAATTATTTGAGATTGCAATGCAAAAGTAACCCTTAATACAGTACACATCAGCATTGTCTGAGACTGGTTTCATTTTCTCAATACTAAATATCGTAAACAAGGAACTATAATTAAGCCAAACAAAACACCAGCCCTGTAACTGAATTCAATTACCTAACTGCAACGAATGAGCACTTATGAACAAAACAGTACTCCCTTTCCTCTTTTGAATGCAGGAGATTTAATTCCAGGTACTGTATATCCCAATAAAATGGATTAGTCACTTTTTTTTGTCCTGAACTCTCCTTCCCCAGGTCTATTACTTATTCATTTCTATTTCATCCTCTCTCTCTTATCATTCCCCTGAACTGACCTCCCTTGTTCCATGCTCTTCAATTCACTTCCTCATTTCCAGCTCACATGGACCTTTGCATTTTAAAATAAAGGCCTAAATCTTGCTCCACAAAATTCTTTGACTTCAGTGGGAGTTACAGACATATTCAAAGGCAAAACTTAACCTTATTTTTTTTTAAATATAAATGAGAGCCACAGTTATTTACTTCTTTATAAAAGTTTAGTAAGGGGCAGACCTTCCAACTGAGAAACTGAAGGATTGAACATCTATAAAATTACAATTTGGATTTGCAGCACAATAGCTGTTCAGATGAAGAACAATCACAGGGCAGTGCTAATACCTTTTAGATAGTTTGTAAGTGGGTGCTGGAAGGTTTTGTAGAAGAGTGTTTTTAAAGAGGGATCTGAGTTGAGGTGGTGATGTTTTGGTACATAAGACAACCAGAAGAAGGAGGGAAGTCAATTGTGAGAAAAAAAATATATAAAAGGAAGTGAAAGCAGAGATGCAGTTGTGAACAGGGATAAGAAGAGAGAACACAGGAACTGAAAGAGGAATAAAATGCCATCTAAAACCTGTCCGCATAATCAAAACTAGACTTTTTTTTTCCTTTCAGTAACTGGTAGTATAGTAAGCAACAGCCCTAAGCAGAACTGTGTTATACAACCAGATCTGATTCAATATAGCCAGTATTTTTTTAGCACAATATTGTTTACATTCTGTGTCACTGTTTAACTGAGTCTACATTCTTCAGCATATTGGATGACCGTTTTCTGCAGTGGAGTATCTTATCAGGAGGCATCTGGCCAGTTCAAACTAATTATTAGTATTATACAAGTGCACTTATCTAGAAGCAACTGTTTTTGTTAGCACAATTATAGATTTGTTAAATTTCAAAGGCTGCTTTTAGGGAAAAATATTCATTATACTTTTAAAGGTACAATTACATTCCCAATTGAATCATGTAGTTCACAGAGCCAATTAAAGCAAAGTCTGCTTCAATTAACATTGAGGCTATCTGGGTCATGAATTACAGCTTTAATACTTCTAATAATTTCAGCAGAGTTGCAATTCATGTTCAAAGGCTTTGCAGCCATCCCTCAGTTTCAAGGACAATTGATCATAAAAATAATATTTCAAGTATTTCTTCCTATACAAAATTTCAGAGTGCTGGGATGAGCAAATTAGTACCATGTTCCTTTAGTATACAGAATGCACTTATCAATAACTAGAATCAGTAATAAACATTTTAAATATAGGGTGAAACTCTTAATTTAAAGGATTGAACAGGCCTCGCTAAGCTTCCTGAGTTTCTAGGAAAACATAATGTTTATTACATAGTACCACCTTTGGCCCCGCCAGCATAGTCCCATACAGCAGGAGCAATTGTTTTGTGAATCTGTACAGTCCTGAATCATGTCTAAGCCCCTTCACTTTCAGTTTAAACCAATTTTTACTGAAAAATTCTTGGGTTTTACAAAAAGTATTATTCAGTTTTTTTCTGATTTTCACCCAACTTTTGTATCATTCAAATCTATAAAAAATAACTTGTTTTATTAGGAAAATACAATACAGTGCATGAGATATATGTATTACGATAATACATTAGTCTGTGGGTATATGCAAAGCTGCCTGTTGAAGTAAGGCTATGTACTAGTCTAGAAGATACACACAATAAACAAACAGGCCCGCACGCAAGCTCTGAAGAGCGCGTGCATCTGAACGTACTGATGGATCTCACGCCCACCATGTACACATTTCAAGCTGATAGCAGATAACGGTTTAAAGATTTGACACACTAAAATGGGAAGAAAATGAAAATCTGTATCAGAATACAGTTCAGAGCATAAGGAAATATTCAAAAGTTTAAAAAAACCAAGAAAAGGGTGAAGTTGAGTGTATGCGCTGCAAATGGTGTGGCCCAATTATTAAATGTAAATATTTATAGGCTAATAGTTCCAAGTCTACAACAGTAAACTGTTTATTCAAATGAAAAGTTTTATTTGGGGATTAGAGATGTATTGTTTTCTTAAACTCAGAGGTGGCGCTGTGTTTTGAGTTCTGTTTTAGTTCTGCAGCAAACCACATTGATGAACGGAATTCAAAGCATTAATCTACTGAATACCTTTCCCCTGTCTTTCTATCCACCAAAATAAACTCTGATATTTACCCAGAAAAATTATTAATCGTTTTTTTTGCATTGATTTCCACCCATTTTTGTTGTTATGGTAATAAACACTGATAAATTCCCGGAAAAAATTAAATAAAATAAAAACTGAAAACCAAGGGCCTAATCATGGCACAAGTATGGAGGCTTGTAATCTTTTGTTAACTAAACATGGCTAATCTTCCCAAGTATGACACACACACACACACATCATCATTTTAGCAGATATAAAGCAGACTACAATTACGAAATTGGGCAAGTTCCAAGTCTGACTGAACTTCCCTTTAGAGGTCTATTAAAAAAAACAAAACAGCTTCCCTCCACCTAGCAGATTCCATCAGGGCTACTTCACTTGGAGGAAAGTGCTTTGCTGAGTGTGAGATATGGAGCAATTTCCATTTGACTTAAGGGTGGCCTTAAATTACATACGTGTATGTATAAGAGAGCCGAGAGTTCATATTTGGGAGTCAAGTGTTCTGGATCCTAGTCCATGTTCTGCCACTGATTCACTCTGACACTGGGCTAGTCATGTCAATGCTGTGTGCCTCAGTTTCCCCAGCTACAGAATGGGGATATTTTGGTACCCGTCGCAGGAGTTATAACACAGTTTTAATTGACATCTGTAAAGTGCCTTGGGATTCTCAGATGAAAGAAGGTGCTATAGAATTAGAAAATATTATACAATGCATTTGCAGATGCTGACTATCTCAAACAGCAATAGTAAACAGGCCATCTGAGACACAGGTGAATTTTAGACCTATTTTTCCCTTATCATTGCATGACCAAATCAATCCAATAGTGGTTCTGTAACCTCCAGCAAGGGAGGAGAAATACTAAATCTGAAGTATTTATGTGGGGAACATGCCTCTGACCTACACAGTTTGAGACATTCAGCACAGGAAATACCACCAGTTCAATTTAAAAAAAAAAAAAAGAAAAAAAAGAAGAAGATTGCAGGATACATGTAGACTTTACTTGTGACATTAGATATAAGCTAGAGTTCTCACAGTCCAAACAGAAAGAAGTACTAGATCACAAGTCTATGACTACACTACAGACCTTACAGCGGCACAGCTGTCCCGATGCAGCTGCGCCGTTGTAAGGTCTCCCATATAGCTGCTCTATGCCGACCGGAGAGAGCTCTCCCGCCGGCATAACTAAACCATCCACAACAAGAGGCAGTAGTCATATGCATCAACTTCTAGTTTTCCCTGAGGGTGCTCCACCCCTGCTCTGCCATGAAGCCCCGCCCCCCCCCACCCCCAAGGCCCTGCCCTGGCTCCGCCTCTTCCCGCCCCCACTCCACCCCCTTCCCGAAGCCCCTGCCCACTGCTCTCTGCCCTCCCCAAGTCCCTCCCCAATTAGCTCAGTGGGGGCACCAAACAGCTGTAGCTAGTGGGTGCTAAGCACCCACTATTTATTTCTGTGGGTGCTCCAGCCCCGGAGCACCCACGGAATTGGCACCTATGGCGGTAGCTATGTCAGCAGGAGAGCGTCTCCCGCCAACACAGTGCTGTCCACACCGGTGCTTTTGTCGTTGAAACTTATGTCGGTCAAGGGGGTGGGTTTTTTTCACACTCCTGACCGACAAAAGATTTACTGACAAAGGTGCTAGTATAGAGAAAGCCTATGTCTAGAGATATCAAGAGGCTCATAAACAGGGCCGGCTCCAGCATTTCTGCCGCCCCAAGC